>NC_139830.1:6334526-6372026 GCF_963691815.1 Echiichthys vipera | reverse complement strand
GCACGGGCGAACGCTGATATAAATACAAAGTGAAAAATAGTTACAGGCTAAAGTTTGAAAAGTGAAGGAGTCGTGCATTTAAAGTAGACAAAACCAAACTACACATCAAACTGGACCTGCCTTTACAGGGACATCCAAAACTCCCGCAGGCACAAGACCAAACTCCATTACACTTTCACCTACACAGTGATTATTATTATTATTATTATTATTATTATTATTATTATTATTATTATTATATACTGCACAGTGAAATATAACAACGGGCCAGCCGTTTACACAACCTGTGGCTGCACAAATGACCGGTGCATCCATGTAATTGAACGTACAGCATTTAAATGTTCTTTATGAGCTGTTGTTGGTAAAGTTGGTTATCTCTCTCTCCTCTCTCTCTCTCTCTCTCTCTCTCTGTGTGTGTGTGTGTGTGTGTGTGTGTGTGTGCGTGTGTGTGTGTGCGTAGTACAGTATGCTTCTCTTCATCTCTTCCCTGTTCTGTTTTCATACAGCAGTGATTTCCTCTCCACTCACTGTACATCTGTAATTGCTCTCGTCTCTGCCACCCTCACCACCATCACCACCATCACCACCCTCACCACCACCACCACTACCATGCCTCTGATCACTGTAGCAAATAAAAAACTCACCTACTTACCAAGCGGAAGAGCTGCATCTCCTCTGAGTGACCTACACCACTCTAACCCTTATGGGCCATTATAACGCCTGACTGATATTGCACAATAACTTCCCATTTGTGGGAGAGTTTGAAATATTAGAGCCAAATCAACAGCTCACTGAGAAGCGTTTTAGAGAGATTACTACTAAAGTACATTAGAAGTTAGACATAACCCCACTGAACTGCATTTCACTGTAGAATTAAGTTTTTTCTTATTGTTTTTTTTTGCAGCACCATACAAGCACTCACAAACAGACATCTGGTGGCCTATGAAGCACATTTCTAATTAGTTTCTACAACAACAAAAAAAGCACGTTTTGCTGTTGTTTTCCTATAAACATGAACTCCCTGCCAGGGCAGTCCACTAGTCTGTTTCCAGTGGGCCTTGTGTTGTGTACGGCTGCTGCTACAGCCGAGCACAGACCCAGCAGAGCAAAGAGGATTCCCAGCCATATGCTCCCATTATGAAGGTTTTTCCCCCTAATGACCTCTTCTGCCTGGTGATATACAATCTGTTATCCCGTCAGGCTCTGGTCTAAACTATTCTCATAAAAGAAAAACACACACATCAGCAGACCTACCCTCTTCTCCATGCGACTCGACAGCCAGTCCTACACCGGAGATGATGATGCGCTGCACGGTTAGTCCAGCGAGCTTTGCTCCCTTCCTCTGTCCCTGCGCCCCTGGAAAATAAAAGTATTATCATCAATATAAATATATTTTTTTTTTTGTGAATTCATGAACACTGAGGTTTAAACGTGACCAACACCATGCAAACATCGCCTGTGAGGACTCAACACAAACACAAGGCTGTGGGTAGAAAACAGTGAGGACCTGCTCCCTGCGTGTGAGTCTGTGTGTGTGTGTGTGTGTGTGTGTGTGTGTTTACTCCGAGCCCATCTCGTTTTATATTACAACATAATGATGGCACTGGAGATTTTATAGACGTTGATATGCTATTGTCGATGTGAGCTTAATGGTTTCTAATACACTTAGTGCCAATAAACACTACAATAAAGCGCGCAGCCTATTAAACGGTAGCCTTTCGGATGATGATGTTGAGTAATATACAAGGCTCCAGTAAATGATGTAATATGTCCCACCGAGACGTAAATATCCAGTCCTGTTCGGCCCGTGTCCGGTGTAGTCCAGAACCCCGGTGAAAGGGAGCAGCGGTTTCCTGCAGCGACTCGCCTCCGCCTGGTGCGCCTCTCGCTCCGGCTCGCAGCCGTCGGGGATGCTCGGTGCTGCGGAGGGGCAGACAAGAAAAGCGTCCCTTCCCTTTTTTGGCTCCTTGTGCTTGCTGTCCGCGCAGCATACGGCGACAGGCTGCAAAATGTCACGGCTGGGAGTGAGCGATGGTGTGTTCTGTCTCAAGAAGAGAGAAGAAGAAGAAGAAGAAGAAGAAGGAGGAGGAGAGGAGGAGAGGAGGAGGAGGAGTGGTGATGGTGGTTGTGGTGGTGGTGGCGGTGTGCAGGGAGGTTTCCGAGGGTCAAAACGCGACGGGGTCTCTTGGCCCCCCTCCCTTCATCCGTCCATCCCTCCTCCTCCTCCTCCTCTTCCTCCTTTACTCCTCCTCCTCCTTATCACACACACAAACGCCAGAGAAGAAGAAGAAGAAGAAGAAGAAGAAGAAGATCGTTTAATCTCGGCTCCATATCCCTCCATCATCCCTCCATCCTTGGCCACTTTCTCCCTGCGCTACTATCATCTCGGGATAACCCGGGAGAAGAATCGGGCTAACTGTCTCTCTCTAGTGGAATGGAGCATGTTCAACATATTAAACCCCGGACATTCAATTAAGGCGATAAGAACAGGTTATTCTAGGTGGGAATGAATCATTTGCACAAGAGTTTGCAGCAGTAAATCATGAAAGTCTGATTACAAATCGGAAGAATGCGATTTTTAAATGCAACCAGCAATAAAAGGGACAGGCGCAGTCAAATAGCATGTTGTCTTCCCTGCAGGAGAGTTCATTCTAAGCCTAATTGCATATAAATATATAAGAATAAAAGTGTTTTTAATCGAGTTGCTCTTCATACCGGGCCATAAATAAGTTTGAAGCGTGCTCGATGACAAGACATCTACTGGCCGATCATCTAATAGCTTTCAAAGTGTTTTATTGTTTTTTTTGTCAATCAATCGTAAGTCAGCCTTTTGACAGGCCAAATGTCCCCCTTTGGCCCTCTTCTGTTTTGTTGTTGACTGGGAGAAGTGAGAAAACAAAGCTATCATCGTGAGAAAGTTTCATTTTAACCAGAGAGAGAGAGAAAAGCCCTTTCACGTATTGGTGGAATGGCTAAACTGCCAGTCTTGTGTTGTAAATGTCACCTAAGTAACATAATAATTATTCAAAACGCTCTTCTTCCCCCGGTCCCGCTGTGAGGGGCCAACAGGCGGGCCGCACTTCAATCAGCAGCGGCTTGGCGGGGAACAGCGGGCCGGGGTAGGCATCTCCGTGGGCGACATGGAGTTTGACCGTGGGGCGGCCTGTGAGGGCCCTGCACCGCGCGTACAGCCAGGGGTCTTTTAACTCTGCAGGGTGCTGGTTTCCTGCAGGGGTGATCACAGCTCTCATCCCCCTCCTACACTGAGCCGGTAATACAGCCATGAAGCGGTGTCAATGGGCTGGAAAAGACGATCCTCCGAGGCTTGTTTCCACTTTTGTTAACAGGTTGAATGAAAGAGGATTACCCACCAAAGTGAGCATCATCTGAGGAATTCAGGTTTTAGATCCCCCTCATTTCTCTTAGTAGAAAACCTTTACATTGCACGTATATATATATATATATATATATATATATTCTAGGCCTGCTTTAATGTTAGTGACTTCATTTTCCAGTGTTTTTCTTCAGGGTGATTCTAATTGAACCATAAATCTCGAGTCTCTGTAACATTTATCTAACAAACTATTATCTAAACATGTAGATTGCACTAATTTACATCACAATCACTAAAGGATCTGTCATTTTTATCACTTCTCCTTGTGTCTGTGGGATGACACCTACTTTTTCTACACTGCATGTTAATGACAGCCCATTTTTAGCAGAACATATGTTGTTAAACCTGGGCTTAAAAGGTAACACAAGTGCAGCGCGTAGCCCCAAAGCAGACACACAGGTGTCCTATCACACCCAACTAAAGATAGAACGAGATTTAATTAAAATTTGCCTCCATGCATTTCTAAAACAAGGTGGAATGAAAGAGGTAAAACTTTTAAAGAACCTTATCGTGTATCGTCTGTGGGAGGACTTACAATCAGTCGAAATCCACCATGAAACAAATCACTTATATAATTCTGTCTTGCTTAATTTAATGAGGTGTTCCAGGCACGTCCAGCTTGGAGGAGGCCTCGGGGAAGACCCAGGACCAGGTGGAGAGATTATATCTCCACACTGGCCTGGGAACGCCTCGGGATCCCCCAGTTAGAGCTGGTTAATGTGGCCCGGGAAAGGGAAGTTTGGGGTCCCCTGCTAAAGCTGCTGCCCCCGCGACCCGACCCCGGATAAGAGGATGAAGATGAGATGAGATGAGATGAGATGAGATGTTCTGTGTGGAGTCCTTCAGCTCAAAACACAGTTGATTCAGTTTGATACTTCTCTGTGATTAATGACGGCCTCTTAAATCCCAAATAAGTCTGTTTGGATCTCTGTTTCTGGAGTTTTGTAACAGTTCGGAATGACTATTTAGCCCCAGCACATGTAACAAAACATGATGTATTTACTTATTTAACAGCAGTTTATGCTCATTTTCATCACAATCAACAAACGTGCAAATCCAGTTTGTTGCAAATGCGAGGGTTATGTCGTGTGAACGTATCTACGAGCTTTATTATGGTCAGAAGAAAGGAAAAGAAACAGCAAAGGGAAAACTGGTTGAGTTTGACATTGTTTTTGCACACCTACAGTACAGCAGTGCGATCTATGGGACGGCAAACAATGAGGAGGTAAAGCTAACTGAACTCAAAGTTTCAGTCATCTGCTCCAACATATAGATTTCCTTTTGATGCCTTTAGAAGACTATTGTTTTCCTAATATGGCGTTAAACTGATTTCTAACCTTATGAATCAAAATATGCAAGTGTATTGGGGAGAATGGCGATGGTTGTAACAGTTTTTAATTTCTCTAATCAGGAACAACTTACAAGTCCCCTGATCCACTCTGCACATGCTCAGTTTAGTCATTATGCCGTATGTGAGGAAGTAGCATCCTTTGGCAAACACAGCTAAGTTTAGAAGGGAAAAAATATATTTTTACTGTGTTTATTTTGTGATAGCATTGATGGAATTTTAGGTCATCACGTTGATTATGTCCCTGCATGTTTGGTGCACGTCGTTAGTGCTAATGTTGCAGCTGTTAGCTGTAAGGTAAGCTAGTTCATGGCTACACCAGTCTGGGTTAGTTAGTTAGAATTTCAGTATGGCTGGTCTTGGAAGAGAAAGAGTGACGGCCTGTCAACATTTTGAATAGAGCATCAAATGATGTACAAGAGAAGGGGAATACAGACAAACAAGCATCAACTCACATTAACAGACAACAACGAACAAACACACACATACACACTATTTAGCCATAAAATTAAAATAAAAAAAAACAGTTAAATGTAGAATAAAACACTTTAAATAACTTGTTTTGTTTTTGTTGTAATCCTTATTTCATAATGTCCCAAGTCACCCCAGGATGTTACAACCAACCCTGCATGGAGTTGGTTGTACATTTCACCTTGTGTTTGAGACTAAACTGCATTTTTCCGTTTGTTACAGAGATAAAAGCTACACCATTTAACAGCCGGCACGTAGTCCGAGAGCATTGTTAATGAACATCGGTATAAAAAGTCGACATGTGAACATGCTCTCCTATAAGAAAAGGCTCCTCTCCTGCACCACACACTTGAATATCAGAGGCAGGTTCACTGTAGGATCATTCTGCATGTCAAGGCTGCTGCAGTTATTTGTCACTCGCTGTCAAGGCTCAAGTGCTCGCTCCTCATGCACCCGTCAAGTCCTGTTGAGTTTCTGCGCTCAGACCTGCATGCAAGTGTGTTCACGACAGCGGTGTGCGTTTGTGTGTCCGCGGCTTTGTGTGCCTGCTTGCGTGCTGCAGGGTCAGTGTCAAGGTGCTCCTATTCTAAGGCGGGCCTCACTGCAGGCGTTGCCCTAGGCTAGAAAACAGCAAAACAACAAGCGGAGAGGGAAACTGTTCATGAGAGTGTGTGCAGAACTGTGGATTTTTATACGTATAGTTGCATCTCTAAGACTAGAATGCAAACAAAAGATGGCCGACTTTACTCTTAAACAGCTATTGTCCACTTTTTACCCCACGTAAACTGTGGATTAAGTTGACGTAAGGTGGAAAACAACCACCCTTACAAACTGCTGCTACCCGCACCTTGCCAAAATCAAAAGTCTCGTTTACTTGACTCCACCAGAGAGCGATGGAGGGAGGTAGAAGGCCACCCAGCCTTGTTGACTTCAGTGACTTTGCCATTAAGAAAATATGGCTGCCGTGACCCCTGGCACAACCGCACAAAACATCAGAGAGCTGTGACCCTCCGTCGACTGCATGAGAGAGAGGGAGCCAAGTGATGGAGGGAAGGAAAGGGAGAAGGAGAGGATAAGGAAAGGAAACGGAGAGGGGTAAAAGTAAGGGGTAGTCGAGGGAGGGGGGGGGGGGTGCAGAGTGCATTTTTATGAGCCTGTGCCTCTCCAGTTTCTGGGTCGTCTGGCTGCATCGACATAAATTTTCGCCCCCCTCCTTTCCTCCCTCCATCTCTCCTGCTTTCTTCTGGCATGCTCGCCAAGAAAATCCAGCCTTATCTGTTCTCGCAGCCTGCAAACTTTTCCTCCAGTTTCCCTACTTCTAACCCTCCCGGGGTCATTCCTCTTCCTTTGGGTTTCTACCTATTTGGGCAAGGCCTCTCGCCATCTCTTTATCCTTTTCCCTCCTCTCTTCTGCCTCTCCATCTCTTTTTGTTTATGGAAAGCCAATGCTGCCTTTCTCCCTTCTGTTATTTTATTCCTCTCCTTCTCCGTCCCTCCTCCTCCTCCCCCTCCTCTTATAGATGGAGATTAACTGGGGAGCACAGCGCCATCCGTCCTCCTGACTGTTTGTTGTTAAGGAGATGGATGGAGGCTCCCTCTGCCAGCCCCACGCAGCCGCAATTACACCAGCGGCCATGATGGATGGAGGGGAGGGAAAGGGGGGGTTGGGGAGAGGGAGATACAGAGAGGGGCATCTATCACGCCCCTTAATCTACCTGTCACTGCTAGGGTTTGGGTGGAGGGGTGGAGGGGTGGAGGGGGGAGTGTGTGAGGCGAGGAGGAGGGCGGACTTTACCCTAACTGCTGGTCAAAGGTTTAATTCTTTTCTTTACTCTGAATTTGTTTCTTCGGCTTTCTGGAGAATTGGGCCTGCAAGGACTGGACTCATTAAATGTCCTGATCACTCCAATTGATTTTCCAGAGCTTATTGGATTATGTTGAAAATACTGTGTGTACGTGTGTTTCCATGCATGTGTGAGTGTGTGTGTGTGTGTGTGTGTGTGTGTTTCCATGTGCGTGTTTGTGTGTGTGTGTGTGTGTACGTGTGTTTCCATGCGTGTGTGTGTGTGTGTGTGTGTGTGTATGTACGTGTGTTTCCATGCATGTGTGTGTGTGTGTGTGTGTGTGTGTGTGTGTGTGTGTGTGTGTGTGTGTGTGTGTGTGTGTGTGTTTGTTTCCATGTATGTGTTTGTTTCCATGTGTGTGTGTGTGTGTGTGTGTGTGTGTGTGTGTGTGTGTGTGTGTGTGTGTTTGACAGACATTAACATTAGTGCAAGAAGAGGGACGCTGGCCAGAGAAAAAATCTTTGATACAAATAACTAACAATTTCCTTTCAAGTTCTTGTGGAGGCATTCTCCAGTTGTAGTTTAAGTATGAAAAATATGGTAAATCTGAGGGTTAAACATATACAGGTGTATGGTTTTCTACCTCAGCACACTGACGTGACAGCTTGCCTCCTCCTCAGCCCGCGCACATCGCACATGGGCATCAACAGGTAAAACGCTGCACTATCTGTTGCTCTTTTGCACAGATGCTCGCTTTGCATGTTGACACTTTTTTTTACGACATATACACACACCACCACATACTGTGTGCAAACAACTGGATAGCACACACACACTCCCACACTAAGTTATTCATTATCACATCTGTAGCTAATGCCTCTGCGCTCCGCCCACACTCACAAAAACACGCTTCTGCAGCATCTCCCGCTCATCCTCATACCTGTTGAAGGTATGAACGCGGTGACCTGTCATCTAGTAAATCTGCATACATAACCTGTAATGCCTCTCCATTTTCACCACAATCCTACAGAAATATTATGAAAAGTAATCCTACCTTCTACCCCTCCTCCTCCTCCTCCCATCCCCATCCCCATCCCCATCCCCATTTCCCTCCTCCACCTCCTCATCTGTCCAGAGGAGTGAGAGATGGGATGGAGGGATTAATACTCTTCCGCCCAAGCCAACCCTGGGAATGATAGATGGACAGATGCAGGAAGGGAGCGGAGGAGGAGAGGGAGATTAAAGGAGAGAAGTCTTGAGGGTTCATAAATCCAAAGTGGGAGACCTGGTCCGCATCGCACACTAATAAGATGTGCAAGAAATCCATGATGAGGGAGAGAGAGAGAGAGGGACGCAGACAAAGGTGGAGAGAGAGATGGGAGCGGTGTAATAGCATTAGATGTAATCTAATCATGGCAATAAGATGTGAATGGATGAGTGTGAGCATGGTGATTATGTAGAAGAGGGATGGCAGTGTGTTGATGAAGCTCTGTGGTGCGAGGACAGGCCGCGTTATTGGACAACAGATCAGCAGCATTATAGTACCTCACTGGGGAGCTTCATGCTGCAAACCTATAAAAACACAGCCTTTATTATAATTTAGTCCGATTCTATCACTCCAACGGCTCCCCAAGTGAAGGCGATGGTAACACAGTGTGGTTGCAAATGCCTCAATTTGATGATATCAGGTACAAAATGTTGTCTGTCGAAGTGGATGTTCCCGTGTGTGTCAGTCATGAAACCCGTGCGTTCATTTGTGTGTGTCATCATTATGTGAGGAATCATCTGTAAGTGCATAAAGTGCATAAAGTGCAGTTGTGCAGCCGTGACCTGACTCGGATCAGATGGAGTGCAACCTCCCTCCTCGACCCCGCCACAACCCTCCACCCCAAACTCCCCAACCTCCCCTACATCCACCCGGGCCACATTTTTCATGGCCCAGCTGTCGGAGGGCCGTGATTGGTTGGCTCTGCAGACAGATAGCCGATAGGCTCTGATTAATAGTTGAGGCCCAAGAACTTCCTCATTGATCAACAGGACAGGCTGGAGGAGGAGGAGGAGGAGGAGGAATGGAGGAGAGAGAAAAAGCATGCCCTGTCGCTCTGCAAGTCCCGGCTGATAACCCTGATAGCGGTTCTTGGGGTGTGTGTGTGTGTGTGTGTGTGTGTGTGTGTGTCTATTTGTGGGTGTGCTTGTTGTTTACACTAACAAACAGATGAGCAGATGTTAGGAACGGGATGAAATGGAAGCACTGCAGTGAAAAAGTTCTTTGGGTTTATTCACTTTCTGTCCATCTTTAAAGCTTTGTCTCTGTGCCGAGGTGTGTGATAGCATCTGTGGGTTTTCCATGAATAAGAAAGCATGTGTGTTATCAAACAAAACACAGCCTATCTGGCTCGCAGCTAATGTCTGTGAGGCCTTCGTGCACGTAACTGTGTGTTCGTGTGTGCATGTGTGTGTGTGCGCGTCTGTGTGTGTGTGTGCGATTGCGGTCTGAAATATAAAATAATATGTGTTTGATATCTGGATTTAAGAGACATTTTTATTCTGTTCTTGTATGCATCATACTTACACATCATACTAAATATAAGTATATGTGTTTCCCAGGTACGTCTTCAGCGTGTATGTGTTACAGTATGTAGATATGAGTGTGTGCGTGTGTGTGTGTGTGTGTGTGTGTGTGTGTGTGTGTGTGTGTGTGTGTGTGTGTGTTTGTGTGTGTGTGTCCCCTCCCGCTGATCTGTCCTGCCCCTAGTTGATTGATGATCTTCACTCCCACAGGGTCAGCGGGGTCATGACCTCCCACTTTTGACCCCCTACTGAGAGGGTCACACACACACACACACACACACACACACACACACACACACACACACACACACACAGAGCAGCCCCGAGCAAACAGATGGCCTAAGGACAACTGGCGCTTCCTCACCTTTCTCGCACAAACACTCTCCAACACTGTTACAGACACAACTGTATCACATACACTGTGACATAACACACTCAGTTTACCTGCCAACTCATGGACAATAACAATATTTGCTGCCTTTTATTAAGAACAACAGATAAATACCAGCGAGACAAACTTTTCTGAGTTTTGGTTTCTGGTGTTTTACAGAGGATAAGGATCAAGAAATGGATTTGGCATGCGTCACAACATCACACCCTAGTGTCCCTACATGGTTATGGCAACTGATAGGAAGCAGCCGTTATATCATTGCTATTATAAACATATGCTGGGCTCATCATTTGTCACTTCACTATTTCTCTTAGGGGCGGCAGTAGCTCAGTCCATAGGTGACTTGGCTGTCCCTGTGTGGACCATGAATGGAGCGTGGACTGGTGGCTGGAGAGGGGCCAGTTCATCTCCTGGGCACTGCCGAGGTGCTGTTGAGCAAGGCACCGAACCCTCAACTGCTCGGGGTGCTGGTCACTGGAAGCCCCCTCGCTCTAACATCTCTCCTCAATTGCATGTATGGGTCCTGGTTGTGCATGTGTGTATTGCGGGCCTGTGTGTGTAACATGCATGATAATAAGAGTGAAAATTGAATTTCCCCGTGTGGGATAAAAATAAAGTAATTCTTCTATTCTTCTTCTCTGTCATTTACATTGTTTATATGCTTACTGTTTTACTGTTTACACCTATTTACTTATCATTATGCAGACATTACATCTATTACATTCCTGTCCACACCTCTTTTTACATGTATATGATCGGTCATTATGCAAATATATTTAACATGTATTAATCACAACTACTGTCTAATTTATGTTACATTTTTTTATGTTATATTTGATCATCTTTTTTGCCCTGCGATAGACTGTCCAGGGTGTTCCCCGCCTCACGCCCGATGTCAGCTGGGATCGGCTTCAGCCCCCCCGCGACCCCGACAGGGACAAGCGGTTGAAGATGGATGAATGAATGAATGATAATCTTTTTATATTATTTTATATTTTTTTCTTTATTACATCTTAACATGCACTACTGTATGTACAGATTTGCATATTGTTGTTACTTGTGTGATTATTGTGCACATGATAGATGAAAACACTGAATTTGAATTATGCAAATATATTTAACACATATTAATCACAATTAATGTCTAATTTATGTTACATTCTATTATGTTTTAGTGGATCATCTTTTTATATTATTTTATATTTTCTTCTTTATTTTATCTAATATATATATATTTTTTATTTAACATGCACTACTTTATGTTTGATTTGCATATTGTTGTGACTTACTTAAAACACTGAACTTGAAATTCTCCTTAAAATCAAATGCTTTCCCAAATCAATGTTTACATAAAAAATAAAAGAAAACCTGTAAAGACACATAAAAAACTCAAGAAACACAAAACCAAACCACACAAACACACAGATCAAGTGCAGCGCTGAGATAGACGGATGGATGGATGGATGGACGGATGGATGGATGGATGGAGGGATGGTGAGGTGGTGGAGAACAGGAGGGGCTTAGAGAGGAAATAGAGGAAGATGACGATGATGATTATGATGAAGAAGCCAAGCACGCCATCTTATTATCTGCTTCTAATCTCTTTTGGGGGGTAGTAGCTCAGTCCATAGGTGATTGGGCTGGGAACCGGAGGGTTGATGGCTCAAGTCCCTGTGTGGACCATGAATGGAGTGTGGACTGGTGGCTGGAGAGGTGCCAGTTCATCTCCTGGGCACTGCCGAGGCGCTGTTGAGCAAGGCACCGAACCCCCAACTGCTCGGGGGGGTGGCCACTGGCAGCCCCCCTCACTCCAACATCCTTCCATTGGTTGCATGTATATAGGTCCTGTCTGAGCATGCGTGTGTATTTCGGGTATTTGTGTGTGTAAAATGAAAAAAATAATAGACTGAAAATTGAATTTCCCCATTCGCGGGACTATTAAAGGAATTCTTCTCCTTCTTCTTCTTTTAGGACGCAGTGATCTGGTTATAATGTCATCTGGTCAGACCGTCCTTTTCTCAAGCTTCTCTGTGGCAGCCATCTTCAGCCAACTGACCACATGGTTCTCGATCTCCTGAGAGGTGGAGGGAAGGTTATTCAGGGATCGTATCATCAAAATATTTTATGCATGATTACACAATAAGATACCACTTAAGCGTATATACCTCTCTGGCTTTGTTGAGTGAGCAGCGGTCTGTGACTCTTCTGCTCATCATGTCGGCACAGTGAGCAGTGTCCTCGATGAAAACAGTCTGGGCTTCTTCTCCTTCCTCTGTCCTGACCCGCACCACTGACAGCTCCCTCCATGGGTCAACTCCACCTGTGATAATAATAATAATGATGATGATGATGATGATGATGATGATGATGATGATTTTGAAACAAGTCAATAAAATCCTGAACCACTTTTTTGCCATTCCCTCATCTCACCATTGACATAGAGAACCCTGTGTGTGCGTGGGTTGTCTCCTCCATAGTAAGTGTTCGTGAAGGCAACGCGTCCAGGCAGGGAATGCTGGGAAATGCCAAACAGCGTGGCACAGAGTTCAGTGTAAGCCCGCAGGGTCACCATCCCAGAGAACGGACAAGTGGCATCCTCACAAGTCTGGTCTACACACACACACACACACACACACACACACACACACACACACACACACACACACATACACACACACACACACACACACACACACACACACACACACACACACACACACACACACACACACACACACACACACACACACAAACACACACACAAACACACACACACACACACACACACACACATACACACACACACACACACACACACACACACACAGATGACATAAAAATATAAAGCAAGGAGTCTCTGTCTTTCCATTTGTCCTTCGCATATCTCAAGAACTGGTCTACTTCACACTTGGTGGTTGTATTGCTGGTGTACCAATGGCGTGCAGTGTTGAATTGGTGTTGTCGTGCCGGATGGCGCTGTCACAACAAACTTTACCTTTTGAGCTGTAACTTCTAAACCATATGTACCAGGAAACAAAAAAAAAGTTTGTCCTGGCTTCTGCGGGTCAATATATGAATATGAATATATCTATGTAACCCTTTTCCCAACATTTGGAACTGTGTGCAAATCTGTTTTTTTTTTCCATTTGTGCTACAATTTTTGTGCAATCATCACCAACTTCTGTACAGAACACCTCTGGACTAAGCTGAAAAAAGTTACTCTTTCCGATTTTTGATCTTCCATACATTTTTGCTGCGTTTGATCTTTATAGTGTGCTCAAATGCTGTGGGAAGGACATACGTATATAGCAAAAACCTCCTGAATGCTTTGTGCTTTTGCAGTCACATTTGGTGGACATGTGTAGATATGATAGCAGCACTGCAGCCTCATTCTCTAACTGCAGTATGTAGGAAGGAAGAAATCCCTGTGCATGTATGCTTGTCCTTTACATATCTCAACAACCATTCAGCCAATCGACTCCACACTTGGGACCCAAGGGAGTGCAGTATCAAATGTGAAGACGATAAGATGTGTGTGTGTGTGTGTGTGTGTGTGTGTGTGTGTGTGTGTGTGTGTGTGTGTGTGTGTGTGTGTGTGTTAGTGTGTGTCTTACAGAAGCCGAACTCAGTGCAGGTCTGGTAGGTCCACTGTCTCTCTGTTCTCCTGCCTGAGTGGAGGGACGTGTCCATCAGATCCTTCATTGTTTTCTCATGGGAGATGTCCATACACAGTTCCTCAGTGGTGGAATGGTAGATCTGTACACACACACACACACACACACACACACACACACACACACACACACACACACACACACACACACACACACACACACACACACACACACACACACACACACACACACACACACACACACACACACACAGCAATAGAAGAAGCCTGCTCCTTGGGTCCCTGGCTGCATAATTGTATTAGCACGAGAAACTCTGAATGGTTGCGCCTTTTCATTTGAACTCTGTGGGCCTACAAGTCTGTTTCTGATGAGGACTCCATGGACATGGCTCAACAGTGACATCCAGTGGTTATACTGTGCATCTGCTCTGTTTGAGTGTGTGTTTTTTTCCATACCTGTGTAAGTTTAATAAGGCGGTTGTAAGCCTCCATCTCCCCCTCATACGCCTGGCTCTTATTGGTCATAACACCACAGAGCTCATTAATAGTCATAAGCACGCCTTCTTCATTGTACTGCACTGTTCCCATGAAGATGCCGGCCAGGTTTTGCATCAGCTCAATCTGAAGTAGAGACATATTAGTAAAATAACTACTTTCCAAACAGAAGCATTAGTTTAAAAAAATCATTGGCAGTTTGTTGGTGCTTTTATCCATTATACAGCACATACCGATTTAGCTGTCACATGTTGAACAATAGAGTTCACTACACCATCATTTGGTGAAAAGTCTTTTAAATCCTCAAATAAAGAACCCAAATAGGGGGATAAGTTTCCCCTAAAACATCTTATGAAAACCAAAGCTGTCACCTGATCCTCAAGCTCCTTGGGGATCTGACAGCAGCCAAAATCCGAGGCCACCTGGGAGGCATTCCTGGCCATCAGTGCTTCCACAGCAGCGAACGCTTTCCGCACGCCAGCCAGACACTGCAGGAAGAGGATCAGGGTGAATTTAAAACGTGTGACGTGACGGAAATGTAACGATGATGCACAGACAGGTGGCCGGCCGTCCTCACACCTTTTCTGAGCCTCCGACTGCTTTGTTCATGAGACTCAAGCCCACAATCTGAAACAGAGGAAATCCCAGATGAGAGAGTGTGATTATTTAAACAAGGCAAGCACCACTGGGCTCATTCATTATTAATAGCTATTAAGCATGTGTAAAATGCAGGGCAGTACATACAACTGAGTACACTGCGCTGAGGTCATGTTCTTGTTAATATTTCGGGGAATGGGGTGGGAGGTGAGGGGGTGGGGGGGGGGGGGGGGGGGCATTGGACGTAAAGAGTGTGATGATGTAAGTGTGATGTCGTAAGGGTTTGTGTTTCCCCACTATCGCCGTCCAATCAGCTGGCTGATATGAGTGTCACTTCCTCAATGAAACTCCATATCAGCCATATAGTATGTTTCAACCTGGTTTTTAATGACTTTTGTCAACATATTATAAAATGACTTCTTTATGACTTTTGTGACATACCATACTATGATTTTTATGTTTTCAACATACTATATTATTAGTTTTATATGACTTTTTTGACACACTATACCATGACTTCACTTTTTTCGACATACTATACTATGACTTTTTTCACTTTTTGACATCCTCTACTGACTTTTTTTCACTTTTTGTAAAGAAATCATAGTAAAATATGTCAGAAAAAGTCAATAAAAAGTCATAGTTTAGTACATTGAAGAAAACCCTTTGTATAGTATGTCAATAAAGTCTCAGTATAGTATGTCAAAACTCTTAAAACTTGAAAAAAGTCATAAAAAGTCATAGTATAGTATGTTGAAATAAGCATAGTATGTTATAGTATGTTGATGGGTCATAAAAAAGTAAGAATGTATTGTTTGCTGCTGAAAAATTCATAGTATAGTATGTTCCAGATATCATACTATGTCTTTTTGGCTGGACTGCAGCAATGCGACATCCAGCCCTGTGTCGCTGAGTCGTGTGATGAAGTTACACCACTGGTCAGAGTGAGTGTGATGACGTGAGTGTTTGCATTTCCCTATTGGCTGTTGCTCTTTAAAGATGAATCGGTGCGGCAGCCAGACTTTTGCCTGTGCTATTACCGATCAATCACCTGTATTACTTCTATATGCGGTTCTCTTGTTGCTGCCACCAGCGTTGCATTTTTTTCAAGTTTGTCAAAAATGTTTTAGTGTGTGCCCTGGGTGCATTTGGACTCATGACCACAGTATTTTAAAAAAGTCCTGGCTAAGGCATTGTAACCATCGTTTGTGCCAGTTTACATTGCTGTAGGCAGAGAAGTCCAACTTCGCCTTGACAGGAGCAGAAGAGGCCACAGCTCCATACACCAGATGGGGAAACTGCAGTAGGATGCAAGAGCAACAGAGATGAAGGAGTGACAAGATATATAAATGAATGATAATGTAGGTTGTCACATTCTTATGTCTAACAAGTTTATTTTGTGACCTGTGAGTCATTTGCAGAATAGAAAATTCCCCTAGCCACTGTGATAGTCAACCTGGACAAAAAGCTATAGGTTATTAATGGTTTGGACCTGAGAGTGACACCGAATTAGTTTTGTCTTGTGCTGGAAAATGTCTTATGCACCTTTCCTCTGAACCAGGCAGACAGAGCTCCAGAGTACGAGCCTCCAAAGCTGATCCAGGTGTTCCTGTCACTCAGATTGAAGCTTTGGCTGATGTACTGGTGGAATACAGCCAAGTCAGCAAGCCTGGATACAACACACACACACACACACACACACACACACCCACACACACTCACGCACACACAAACACACACACTCACGCACACACACACACACACACACACACACACACACACACACACACACACACACATACACATACACATACACACAGACACACACACATTATAGATACATGCACAAACATCTAAATGTAATAGAGAGATAGCAAAACACATTAGCTTTCTCACACTTGACTTAATATATGCAGAGGATTAATGAGTGAGGGAGAGAAAGAGACATTCACGTATTTAATAAGGTTGACACCTGTCCTGGTGTTCTCTTGGATGCCCTTATTTTTGATTGACTGTCCCGGGAAATGTGCTTGGGTTTCCTGAGAGGGAAAATGCTCAGTTTTTATTTGATCTATTTAGTAGCTTATAGTGTCAGTATGCCCATTACGATGATTTGTGCCGGGGCAAGTCCCCGGACAGACGCTTGGATCTGATTGGCTGGGGGGTGGCCTCGATGCACGAGGCACTGGGAAACCTCTGAGGCAAGTGTAAAAAATGTAAACATAAGCAATAAGAAAGTGAAGTGAAAGACACACATCAACAATACGCACACACACGCACACACGCACACACACACACACACACACACACAAACACACACGCACACACAGGGAGGGTAGGGAGCAAACACTTACGCCTGCTGGCTGCTCAGGTCTGCCAGGTTCTCCGTTTTGAGGCCGTCAGGGTTAATGCTGTCACCATAGAAACGATGCTCCAGAGCCAATAGCAAGGCCCCGTGCTCTTCAGCCATGTCAACATGGTGACCTGGGAAAACATGGTCAAAGCAGATAACATTCAGTGTGAAGCAAGGTCTCGTACTTTTTCTTTGAAACGAGAAATAAACGGGCCCCAGTATGAGGGGGTTGAACCTTGTCAAGAAGGTAAAACGTGTGATGGGGTGATGATGCACTGTCAACCCTCAGCAGGTATGTAAAAGTCATGTTTCCCCTGTCTGTAGACAAGGGTGGATTACTGAATGGGCCTGACGGGGACAGGCCTCAGGGCCCATCAGGCAAAACAACTGAAACTAGATACAAAATAATCAAAAACATACACAAAATAACTACAAACAACCCAAAATGACTGAAAATAGACACATAACAATCAAAAACATACACAAAATAATTACAAACCATCCAAAATGACTACAAAGAGACACAAAATGACTAGAAATAGATGCAAAACACTTAAGAAATAAACAAAATGACAAAAAACATAGATGCAAAACAACTACAAAATGACCACAAAGAGAACAAACTGACCAAAAATAGAAGACAAAACATTTACAAGGTGTCACAAAAAGACTCAAATAGATGCAAAACAATCACAAAGGGAGGCAAAATGACTACAAAGAGACACAAAATGACTAGAAATAGATGCAAAACACTGCAAAAATATACTAAATGACAGAAAACATAGATGCAAAACAACTACAAAATGGCCACAAAGAGAACAAACTGAACACAATTAGATGGAAAGGGTTTACAAGGTGACACAAAAAGACTCAAATAGATGCAAAACAATCACAAAGAGAGGCAAAATGATGTAAAGTAGATCCTTTGAGACACTGTTGGATGAGTTTGGGTGTCTTGTTCCTGTTGACAAGTTGGGGAGCCTCTTACAAAGGCCCATTGTGCCCTAATCTGTCCAAAATGTGTTACATATGATGATTTCTGAGTGCATATATATTTTATCTGTGTTCATATATAATTAGATTTTCTTTAAAATTAAACCTTAAACCACAGGCTAGACGTTTTGAATGGCATGAAGAAGCATGACGCACTATTCCCAGCACGATTGTAAAGAATGCCAATACTGAAATGCAAAATGCAACAGATGGAAACATTGGAAGAAACAGATGTGAGGGTTAGGTGGGTACTGAAAGAGCACAGCATAATGCAGGGCAGGTAAAACAAAGATGCCTGCAAACAAGTATCATCTTACTAACACACAGTGTGATGCTGCTTCACTCATCTGTCAGCCACTTTCTGTCTTTCTATCCGTCTACTGTTTGAAAGTGTGAGACGGACAGACAGACGGATAGACAGGTGAGGACATGTGCTGCGTCCGACCGTACCTGCCAGCACATCAAACTCAAAGATGGGCCCTTCTCCTCCAATGAAGAGGAACACTGGACCGTCAGGACGCTGCCAGTACGCCTCGTTCACAAAGAACCTCTGGACGAACATAAAAGACAGGCGGAGAGAAGCAAGGACGGAAAAAAAAGAAGGAAAGAAATGTTAGATTCCCCCGAACCGGCAGAGCATTCACAGTCTTAGTGTTAGTAATCCTTTATTACATTCTGCAATGGACACATTTGCACATTGGCATTCTCTAATGGCAGTGACAGCTAAAGGAAGCTCAATAAAAGGCTGTTAGGAGGCGTTGTCTTGCCAGTGGGGGCGTCTCGTGGAGTTGGGGCAGTGTGAAGGTTTAAACCGGTCTCGATTTCTATGGAGGGTTCAACGACTGACTCAGTTTAGCTCTGGACTGCAGAGCAAAATGATTCTGAGATGACTGAAACTTGTGTAAGTGCTCTTTTATCATCGCCGTAAGTCAAGCGTACATCGCCTTTAATGTCTCTAATGTCAGGCCTCTATGACAAAATCATCTGCTCCATGCACTCACACTGGAGATGCCATTGATCATTGATCTTTCTCTACCTGAGGGAAGGTGCCGACGTCCTGTCGGTCGAAGTGGTCCAGCCGCTGTTGAATCCTGCCCTCCTTCACCCGTTGGAGAGGCTGGCGACCGCTGACCGTGAGCGTCAGGAGATGCTGCTTGGCTCGCTGCAGCTGGAGATCACGCACGCGCTCCTTGATCTTCCTCAGAATCCGTGCTGGCATTTACAAAAAGAAACCAAGCAACAGGGAGAAGAGAGGAATAACACAAACCTCAATGGTTGGTTTGTTTGTTTGTTTGTTTGTGAGTTTGGTATTCCAGGAGGTCACTTAGGGCAAACACCAGAGCCACAGACTTGCTCTAAGTGGACTCCCTATTTGGTCGTTTCATTGATAAAAACAGCTTACGTTCATGTCATTGATGTGATGGTTGGCAAATTACTTAAAACTCTAAACCGACAAAATCTCTGATCTATTTCAGGAACATCTAACATCAGTTTCCCAAGGGATTCACTGTCAACACCAGCATCTGTTTTCTTTTGTCTTCCAGCTCAAATTTGACATCTGCAAACATGAATAAACCCTGAAATGATGAGCGAAGACTGGAATATTACTTGATCATGGCTGAGCCTTGTCACATTTGTGCCGCAAGATTTCAACTTTTTGTTTAAAAACCCTCAGCAAATCCTGTCATGTGTGAATTGCTTTCATTTTGTTTGTGCATGGAACTGTCAAGAAGAAGAAGAATCCCTTTATTAGTCCTTTCATTTTACACACACACAGGCCCGAAATACACACATGCACAGATAGGACCTATATACATGCAACTACTGGAGAGATGTTAGAGCGAGGGGGCTGCCAGTGACCCGAGCAGTTGGGGGTTCAGTGGCTTACTCAACAGCACCTCAGCAGCAGCCAAGAGATGATCTGGCACCTCTCCAGCCACCAGTCCACGCTCCATACATGGTCCACACAGGGACTTGAACCATTGACCCTTCGGTTCCCAGCAAAGTCACCTATGGACTGAGCTACTGCCGCCCCAAGTTAGTAAATGTATTGTCGCATTCAGTGGAGCGTTCATTAACTCACCGGCATCAGTTGAGTTCAAGAGGAGTAGAAGGATGAGACAGCGAGGCGGTGAGAAAAGCATTTTTTTTATCACCAAATCACTGACAGTTAAAGCCAAAGAGTCCTGGATCCAATCTGACTCAGGAGGATCTCCGCACTCATCACCTCCTTATATATAGTCTCTGGAAGGGGCTGCAGTGATGAGGTGCTCCCTGAAAAATGACCGTGGAAACATGACCTGTGCATTATTATGATCTGTGCGTGTGTGTGTGTGTGTGTGTGTGTGTGTGTGTGTGTGTGTGTGTGTGTGTGTGTGTGTGTGTGTGCGCGTGTGTGTGTGTGATATATAAACCGCTCAGCAAAATAGAGCGTCAGCTTGGTAATGCAATAAGATCTCTCTGCCTTGTAATGGCTTTTTTGGAATGGTTGAATCCCAGGAGCAGTTTTATAAAACCTTTTTTCCTCTTAATCTGCGTCACCACACACACACACACACACAGACACACACACACACACACACCCACACACACACACACACACACACACACACACACACACAGACACTCACACACCCACACACACACACAGACACTCACACACCCACACACACACACACAAAATGCTTTAAATGTGATGAAAGTCTCGTTTGTTGTTAAATAGCTATTTAATTGTGTGCATGTGAATTTAACTTCTCCAATTTGAGGACGTAGCGTCACATTAGATATCAGTACAGAGTTCCTGTGATGACAAACTAACCCACTTCCTGAGTGGTGTGTGCTCTCTCGGTTTCTACAGAATACTGGGTAGATCCTATCACTTCCACAGTTATGAGTGCATATTACATTCAGATAGTGTGATCAAAAAGTGACCTCGTGTTTTTTTTTTTTCGCTATTGAAACCAATGACATTTGTGCAAAAGTGATCAGCAATCAATTCATATCGGAAGCTGTCGGTAAGGAATGAGTGGTTCAGTTCATAGATTGTTTGAACGTCCTGTTTAAACAAATACAAGAAGAAATATAGAGTTATTGTTTTAGGACATGCAAAAAAGAAGTACATACCTAAAGATAAGATAGGGTAGAGTCATGGTGGCTGTAATCAGTATTGTGTATATAAGATATATAACATTTCCAAAGCTTAAAAAAAGTTGGTTGAACTATAAATGTCACAGGGGCCACACTTCTTAACTTGAGCCACTGGAGTCACGTACATTTCCTGTTACATTTCTCACATCTCACCTCACTCCACACAGATAACGAGCAGAGAGGCGTGCTTCCTATTTGTCGTGAGAAAACAAAAACTGCAACATTCAATAAAGGTCACACAAACATTGCGTTTCTCATCAGGCAGACATGAACAATACGGTGCACAACGCGGCGGAAGAGAGATTCGAGCCGAAGCTGGTTTACGCTCTGGTCTTTGGCTTTATTATGGCACTGGGTCTGCCTCTTAATGCTGTCTCACTGTGGACTCTGATTAGACACCACAGCCTCAAATCCCCCAGTGCCGTCTTCATGGTCAACCTGGCCATCTCTGACCTGCTGCTCGTCATCTCCTTGCCCATGAGGGTCTACTTTTACGCCACGGGCACCTGGCCCCTGAGCCAGGAGGCGTGCGCCTGGATCACAATGCTCTTTCGCAACAACATTCGCTCCAGCGTCATCTTCATCACCTTCATCAGCGTGGACCGGCTGCTGGCAGTGGTTTACCCCCTGAGGTCACGCCATCTTCGAACAACTTCTAACGCCGTGAAAGCTGCTGTGCTTATCTGGCTGTTTGTGTTGGTCGTGAACGTCCCAGAGAAGCTGTTGTTTTCAAGGTTTTTAAAGACCAACAATGAATCCACCTGTTTTGAATTTCACCATAATCACCATCACCATCATTACCATCACAGTTACAGACCAATACTTTTTTATTTTCAGTCTGCGTTAGTGCTCACCATGTTGGCAGTCAACATTGTGTGCACCACCTTGGTGTCTTGGACTCTGCACCGACATCTCAGTGACTCGGCAAGGGTCAACAACAAGGTGAATGTCATGCTGATATTTGTCATGAACTTGGTTATGTTTACCATATGCTTCTTGCCTATGTCGATTGGTTTATTAACAGTCGGGAGAACTGTGCTTACACCGCTAATATGTCTTGCTACTGTGAACTGCTGCCTGGATCCACTGTTGTATTACTTTTCTTTGGATGCCTTCTGGAAGAAAAAAGAGGATACAGAGCTTCCAAGAGAACTGTAGACAAAGGACATGCTTTTTTTTTTTTAAGCGATGGCAGCAAATGTCAAGTGTTTACCTTTTAAATTTTCCCATTCTTTAGTGAAATAGCTCATTTGAGTGTGGGATGCTTCTTTGGCTTCAACTTCGAACAACAACGATGGTTGTCTTTTTAATAAAATGTTTGTGAAACTGATGTGGAAAAGCTTGTCAATGTAAAGGCGCCTAGCTCAATCCAATAGGCTGTAAGCATAGACTGTCTAAAATCTAGAAAAAGTCTCCGTAACGTCACCCCAATGGGCTCAAAGCTAGAAGTGGGTGGTCGTCATTGGCAGTGCCCGACAACGCCTGCTCCAAGCTAATCCAAAAATGCGCCTGTTAAGATTTAAACAGGTAAATTATATAAATATATGCAACCCCAGTACAGTTGTTATAAATGGGGAAATTAGCTATAAAGACCAAAAGTCTGTCATATGTTTATTTCTGCTGTAAAGTTGGGCATCTTAACACAGGTTTCTCTGGGCTTGACTCCCTTTTTGGAACCTAGAGTCCAGGTGGAGTTTTAAGCAAAAGTGTACCGAGATCTTTTCTTGTGTGTGAAATAACTTATTTGCATTCTTACTGAGAGTTAGATAAGAAGATTATCTGACATCTCTATGAAAATATGAAGAGCCACAGGCAGTTAGCTTAGCGATAACACTTGATACACAGGGAAACAACTAGCCAGCTGGATCTGTGCAGAGGTACAAACCAAAGTGTAAAAAAAAAAAATATGAAGAGTTCAGCATTTTGGGAAGTGTGCTCATTTGCTTTCTTGCTGAAAGTTAGACGAGAAGACGAATAGCTACTCTTAAGTGTGTGTTTTAAATATGAAGCTACTACCAGGAGATTCTTAGCTAGTTTAGCACAAAGACCGGAAACAGTAGGATCAGCTAGTCCGGCTTCTTTATAAAATACACTTAATTAAAACATAAGTTGTGTGTTAATTAAACTTAACAATGCAGATATTAGTGGGCAACTTTTTAATCTATGAACAGAGCCTTGCTAGCTGTGGCCTCCTGCTAAGTCTTTATGCTAAACTAAGATAAGCTAAGAGCGCTCAGACTGCTTCAGCTTTAGCGTGCACACACCAGTCTTCTCATCTAACTCTCAGCAAGAAAGTGTCAGTATGCCTTTTTTTTTTAAATGTTAAACTATGTTTTGAAACTGACATGTAAATATCCAACTGTAGCAAAGGTGGAAATACAGGTCAAATTAGCCTATCTCATTTTAGCATCATCCCTTTCTGTCTATTTAGTTTTACGTAACAAGTTTGTAAAACAAGTATGTGTGTATAACCGTTTTTCTACGAGTTCTGTTTGTTATAAATCATTTGATGTGACTCAGGCTTTTGTCTTCTTTAAGAGCGTCTCAGTCCCAAAGCCAGCAGCTCTCCACCCCTAAGCCTCGCCAGATGGAAGGCCATCGGTATAAGCCAGCAGCAGACTGCAGGGATCTAGATTACCTCGTGTGCAGATTTGAAATGATCCAAGAGTAATCACTAATTGCTAGTAAGTAAATGCAGTTAGCCATCGAGGATCGGCAAATTTGTCTATACTGGGTGTCGTCTCTGGCTGGTTTTATATTAAACTAATACTACGGTTTAAAATGAGGCCGCAGATAAAACATTTTGTTATCCGGTTAAAATCTAAGCACACACAGATCAAGAGTGGAAAAAATTCCCCTGTGTAGGCCCAGCAAACGGGTGTGATGCAAGAGCTAGATAAGGATGGTGACATTAAAAAACAAAAACTGAGCTGCTGTAAAAAAACAAAAAAAGGCACCGTATCTTACCATTTACAATATGGGAGCTTTAAAGCATCTTACCTGCAGCAAAGTAAGGTTGCTGCCATTTTGCCAAAGGGTTGGGGTTCTAAAAATAAACAAAGATACACAGATAGTTGTTTTCACTACTTTATTCACAGACAGATTTCATGATTTCATCAGCAGACAAAATATACAGATCAAAGTTGGTTTTGTTTTTTACTAAGATACCATATAATATGCTCCCTCTCCGCAGTAATGACTTTAGTCCAGTCTCTGACTCTAGACTAAGGCTTTAAACGTTGTTTTACAAAACCTTCTAAACAGTGATGTTATAGATAAACACATGCAAAGGGAAACAAGTTTTTATCGTTTTAAAATGATTCACGAACGCATCAGTGGAGGGTGCGCAAAAAAGAAAGCATGACAAGAATAGATTAAATCTGATGACACGTGAGAGCATTCAAAATAAAGCGTTTAATTGTGATGGAGTACAAAAAAGGGGAATGCAGACTAATGCCCGATGCAACCATCTCAAATTTCTAGAAAATGAAAAAGCAGGAAGGGGAGCAAAGAAGCAGCAGGCAGGTAAGAGGATAAAGATGCAAGCAAGCAAGCAAGTCATCAGCAGTTACATGTTTACATTACAGACAGTTGTTAGCAGAACTGAGACAGAAAGACACCTCCGGGGCAGGAGGGAAAAACAACAAGTGAGTCTCCTTGACGACGCATGGAGACAGTCATCTCTCCCCAACAACAGTAACCATTGTACAAATTCCCGGGGGAAGAGGGGATGTCTGGAAAATTAAATGAATAACTGGCTAAAGGACATTGCTACGAGGAAAATCCTGTGATAGAACCAACAGTTTAGTATTGCATCGAATTTCAGGGTAAATATAACCGATGGGAATTAGGAAGAAAGGCTAAAAAAAAAGGGGGAAATATAGGCAGGTAGTGTAATAATAAAAAAAAACGTTTACAACATCAAACCAAAATCACAAGTCAAGTGCAACTCAGACGAGATCAGATCCACGGGAGGATGCTACGGTGGTGAACGGAGATGTGCCTTCGGGCGGCGTGACGCGGGCGACTATCGCGTTCACGCTTCATCGCAGATAACAGTCTCCACCACAAATGTGTTCTCGAAGTGACGGATGTGGTGGCAGTCCTTCGCCTCGCGCTTGTTGATGCCTGCGTGGGAAACGGGGGTGAGACACAGAGAGGGGGAGCAGTGATGTGACTTGATCCGATCGCAGCGCTTTGAAAACAGCAAAGCTCCTTCTACCCATTAAAAGGAAAAACAACAGACCGTGACCGATGAGCTGCGTAAAAATTGTTTCTCTCCATTAACCCCAACTTACGTCTGCGGGTGACACGGCGGTTCAGGCGGTACGTGTCTTTCCCGTTGCACAGGCGGTAGATGAAGGGTCCCAGCTGACGCATGTTGTGCACTTTGCCAGTCACCACCATCTCCTCGTGGATGATGTAGGTCTGAGGCAAGTATGTTCCCTTCTGCAAGAGACAGGGGTACATTAACAACAGGCTCACGGGGCTTTGTTTTCCAACGCAAACACCAAGGGGCTGAACAGCCCATAACCAGACTACAATGGGTGTCTGCACACACGGACGTGTTCACATAATAACTTGGCAGCTCTGACCTTTAAGGGAACCAGGAGCTGGAGAGCTTTCGTAACTTATGAGTCCAGTTGCTCCATCCATTTATTTAAACCTCCTCTGTCCGATTATAAACTACTCCGGAGAAGATTTTGGTTTTGAGACCGGAGTTAACGGTACAAATAATGTTCCCTTCCGATGGAACTCGTGAGCTTGTGGCTATGTCATGGAAAGCTGTGTACACATAAGCTTGGTGTTCAAGTGGTAAGGGCGTGAGAGCTCCACTGCTAGGCAACGGCAATGTAATAGCCAACAAAACTAACAATTTAGCAAGCTAGCGAGCGGCTAACGTAATGCAGGAAATGCATTATGATGGAGGAAATAAATGAGGAATTGGTAATATCAACATGTTCCTCCGACTCTAATTACAACATACTTACCGTTCATCGAAAATTTAACTTGCATGGCCTCCGCCATTTCTGAAAACACCAGCAAACACGTCACATGGAGTCTTCCCGGCAGCGTAAGTCTTTTGAATCAACTGTGTGAATGTAACATCCCGTAACCCACTAAGCTAACAAGCTTGCTAACTGACAGCTAGCAAACTAGCTTACTAAAAGAGCATTTTTACCCTATTTAATGACACAGTCGTTAATGAAACTCTGTAAAAGCCTGAGAACAAGATGTTGAGAAAATAGAAAGAAGCTTACGTAACGCTCTTGTGTGCCAAACTTTGTTAGCTATCGCTTTAGCTGTTAGCTTGTTTATTACTGTAGTTAACCAAATAGCCCTGCAGGTAGTCACAAAGCCTCCAGTGTTGCCTATTTTGGGCGCCACATTCTGCTGAGAGCCGACCTTAATAGTTTGGGGGTTTTTTTGTTACATTTAACTGTTCACTGGTAAAGTCAAATGTTCATTCCTTTCCAGGAATGTAAGAGAAAATAATGGTGTTTGTGAAGACATTAGTGGTCTAAGATTGCAGGAGTGTCACCTTCACATTGATAAGGAGCTCCCAAAGGTTGCGTGGAGGCATCACAATGGTGGTGTTGAGCTCAATAACGTAGCACTTGTCCAGAGCAATGTCATGGTAGGCGGTCAGTCCCTGGAACAGAAAACACTTTATCAAACAGGACTGTATAAACAAGTGTTTAGGTTTGTTTTGTTCTGCCACTGTTCTTATGTGTTGGAAGTTTCTAGTAGTAAAACTTTAATAAATGAGCAGTAGGGAGATTAAGTTAGTTCGGTCCAAACTAAAATACCTCAACAAATATTGCACTGATTGCCATTAAAATGTTGTATTGACATTCATGGTCCCCAGAGGATACCACCACATGAAGTATAGCCTAAAAGAGTTATTAGCATGGCTGCAAACTGTGGTCTTGTTTAAAGTCAAATTTCAACTTGTCAACTACCAGGCTATGACTACCCCTCAACAGTTATGAGTTACTTGTAGCTGAGGTTTAACTGTGTCCTGTGTGGTGTTCTCTCTTGCACTGCATACGTCAACTAGAGTGTGTGTTTGTCCTCACTCTGTGGAAGTCATGGATTATATCGGCGGGGTCA
The DNA here is from genome assembly GCF_963691815.1 of Echiichthys vipera. Lineage (NCBI taxonomy): Eukaryota > Metazoa > Chordata > Actinopteri > Perciformes > Trachinidae > Echiichthys > Echiichthys vipera. Next base: position 6,344,734 of record NC_139830.1, on the reverse strand, counting down.
CTGCCTCCAAAGTGAGGCACGGGCACAGTGATCTTCTCATAGTTGTCGGCCAAGTAGATGCCGACATTTTCCTCCAGCTCCTGACGGCCACGCAGCGGGGCATACGCAGAGTCTTCATAAAGCACCCTGCAGTGGAACAGGTTCTCCTCTGGCATCTACACGCACACACAGACACACACACCTGGATCAACACACCTGCTGGAACACTCAGAAACCAGTGTGTGGGATAAATATCCTTTTTTAGAGCAGCGAGTAGAGCATTTCTAAAAAGATCTTACATGAGGTATAAAGTAGTAGCGGTAGACATAAATGGAGGCAAGGACCAAACCGGCCATGAACACAACCAGGCCAAACGTCAGGCAGCACAGGCCATTGAGGGGAGACTTTTTGGGCCGCAGCGGCAGGACCAGCTCATCCTCGTCCTGGAAAACACACAACAGAGACAATAATACGTGAAATGGGCACAGAAAAAAAACTTTTATCTAACCCATCTTCGCCTTGAAGAGCATCTGAAAATGACCCAAATTAAAGCTAAACTAGAAGCTCATAAATGGCAGACAGGACTTAGTAGCACTGAGCCCGGCCAGAGGAAGGGATGACGGAGCGCTCTGTAATGATAACTTGACTGCGATGGTGAGTAATCTTCCCAGACGCCTCCAGTCTCGCATCCCATCTGCCGGTGCCACACGCCTGACCTGTGTTGGCAGGGTGGCACTACACAGATAGTAGCTACTCACTGTGCGTTTCCATTTACTAAAATAAAGACCAACAGAGATGAGCTGTACTGCCGAGTGCTCGCGGCAGATAAAATGATCCTCTGAAAAAGTGGCTTTGTAAAGAAACAATGGTTGCTATTCTTAGCTGGAGTTTGGGGATTTTTTTCTTTATCTGACGCGAGGGTTAGGACGGCAGGTGTCTTATGCCGCACAGACTGTAAAGTCCCTTTAGGCAAAATGTGATTTGTGATACCGGGCTCGGCTATATAAATAAAACTGACTCGACTAGTCAGAGCTGTGAAGGAAAAACTGACTGTGTGAGAAAAATGATGACAATCCGTTATGAAGATGTGTGTAAAATGAGATGACACAAAAAGCAAAAGGATGAAGGATGCGGCGCCTTTTGTTTTGCGATGCCCGCGTAATGTGCTGTGTATTTCTGCAGCTCTATTAGCACAGCGTCTATTCTGTGTGTGTGTTCACGTTAGAACATCTCAGTTGGGTACACTGCGCTTTGTGAAAGTGTTTGGAAACAGAGGGCGCATAAGGACAAGGCAACGACTGTGAATGTGCGAAGACACTTCTGTGAGACTCAGTTCTTTGTGTTCTCCCGCCCCGCTGAGAGAGAGATAGAGGCTCTTTCACATCACAGAGAGCGTGACACACCACGGGGCCTGTCCGTCTCCTGTTCAATACATTGGGACGAACAGATTTCGAAGTCAAACACACACACACACACACACACACGGGCACTCCAGCTCTGCACTTTTGCAAAATTCACTTCATGTGCATGCCTGATGATGTCCTATCTAGTTCCCATTAGGGCTCATCATCTCCGGGGCTCAGCCGTGCATCTTTGATAAAGGTCGAGGCGATCGCTGAGGATGCTGCCGAGGCAAAGTTGAAGAGTCCACTGCTCTGCCTCACTTAGAGCTGTGATTATCTCGCATGCGCTGCGAGCAAGAGCAGCCCCATCTGCCATTTTGTCGGCCAAAGCTCGTGCATTTCTTGCATTCTACCTTTTTTAAAGCCGGGGAGTTCTTTATTCTGAATCTGCACAGGAAGAAATCAGAGGTCATGCCAGTCACACAGCAAAACACAAACCATTGCATTGTTAAATTGCTTTATGCTTGTAACCCTCTGTACAGTCTGTCCTTAACAAAGAGCATGCATTTGCACACTATGGTAACTTGCATCGAGCATGCAATAAGCGTATATTGGCGCAGAGGGGAAGCATCGCAGCAGTGACATGTTTTGTTTCCAACCAAATGGCGATGGAGTCAAAAAAATCCCCTGCTGTTCATGGATGTGCAGGTGCACAAGCAGCCAGGAGAGCCTGGACACAGCGGGCACCCCAATGCACGTCATTGAGACAAGACAGGAAAAGACAATACCTAACAATGAGAGACGCGATACTCACCATCGGATGAGGGATGAGAATTTCGGTCTTGTCGCCATCATTCTCCTTCTCCACTTTCTGTCCCGTGACGGACTGGAAGCTGATCTTCACCATGGCGCGCGTGTGTCCGTGCGTGTGTGTGTGTCTGCTGCAGGTGTCCTCGCGCTCCCGTCTGTTATAGATAGCTGACCTCACCTTTCGGGAAAACAAAAGTACCTCAGCTCGCCGTCGGGCCGTGCTCCTCTCTTCTCACCGCTGGGCTGCTTCTCTGTCTGTTTTTGTCCTTATCTACCGGAAGTGTGCCGTTGGTGCCCTTAAAGGACTAGTGCGGCGCTTTCTGTGTGCACACTCCGCTCAGAAGACACCATCAGCTCTCATGTCATTAGTAGGAGCGTGTGTCATCCTCTACATGGCATATGCATGTATTTGCAAGTATAATGATGTGCTTTGTTTGGCTCCAGATTCCTATTCTTCATCCATATATGTAAGCTACAGTGTTGACTGCCTTTAATATGAATGTAATTTTATGTGTATTGATGCAATGAATGCTCATCCTGTCATGTTATGTATTGTTGGCCAGTGTCAGGTGCAGCCCCCCAGGAAGAGGAGCTGGTTGCCATGGCATCAGCAAATGGGGATAAACAAATAGACTACTGTAAGTGTTTCAAATGCTTGGAAATAGATACTATATACAAAATAATAGGAAAAAGTAGCACATAATTGTTTCATCAATCAGTGCTTTAACAAACTGATAATGAAGTATACTGACGATGCTGATTAAAGTTGTCAGAATACCAGAATTTTAAACTCAGATACCATAAAAAACAATACTCAATACCTCTTTCAGTATATATATAAAAAAGTCTTAGACACACTGAATAGGACTCTTTTTGTCTTCGTTTAATTAACACCCTCTTCTGGTGTTTCATCTGTGCAGCCTTGAGTTGAGGCGACACGGTGGGGTGGTGGTTAGCACTCACAGCAAGAGGGTTTCTGGTTCGAATCCCGGCTGGGGCCCTTCTAAGTGGAGTTTGCATGTTCTCCCCGTGTCTGCGTGGGTTTTCTCCAGGTTCTCCGGTTTCCTCCCACAGTCCAAAGATGTGCTCGTGTAAGGTTCATTGAGGACTCTAAAATTGCCCGAATGGTTGTCTCTGTTCGTCTCTATGTGCCCTGCGACAGACTGACGTCCTGTCCAGGGTGTACCCCGCCTCACGCCCGATGTCAGCTGGGATTGGCTCCAGCCCCCCCGCGACCCCGACAGGGACAAGCGGTTGAAGATGAATGAATGAATGAGCCTTGAGTTGAAAATCTAATTCTAAATTTGCAATTTTTATAGCTTTTGTCCTTTGGATGCTATCCTGCGTAATGTGGTTATGGCATAGATACCGGGGAAAGGGGCGGCCAGCGGCACAATGGTTGGAGCAGCGGCCCTGGGTTCGACTCTGACCTGGGGCCCTTTGCAGCATGTCTCCCCCCTCTCTCTCACCCCATTTCCTGTCTGTCCTATGTAATAGAGGCTTGAAAACTGCCAGAAATAATAATCCTTAAAAAGAAAACATGTTTCACTTCAACACGAACCCACATTCGACAGCTGGGTTCATATCTCTGTGCACAGGAAGAAAATGACCACAGTAGTATTTTATTCCAAATGTTTTGTTTTTCTTTATTTCAACTGTAGGGCCCAGGCCTTTGACACTTCTGAAAGCACCCAAACACTCTATGCTGAAACTGGAGTCAAAGTCAGCATACAGCCAAGAGTTCAATTTGACATTTCAATGTTGTTTAATACTTGGAAAAAAGAAACAATTCCAGTACAACATCTTTAGTACAGCATCATGCACAGCCAGTGAAGGAACATGCATGTTTTCAATGCGAATGGAGGAACAGTCAGCTGTCTGAGTCGTGCTGCCGTCTGCACCGAGGTGGTTTCTAATTGGCCTGTCTGGATGGATATATGTCTCATTACACGGGCCATGTCATTTACTGTTAATTAGCAAATCTGGGCATTCATCAGTTTTGCTCAGCACCATGAGGACAATCCGACATGCCCAAAGTACTCTGCTACCCACAATGCTTTACACTCACAATTGTACTGGAATTATAAACCCTCTGAAGAGAAGAGGAGAAGGGTGAAAAGTAAGAATGGCGTGCTGCGTTGCCAATGTCCTGATGAGCTCACCACTGAAGCGCGCTCACTGTGGGGCCACACAGCACTCCCAGGCCACCAACAGAGTGGTGAGCATGAGGGGGAAAAAACAAAGTTAATGAAATTGAGGAGGGGGGCGATAAAAGCCCCGCCATCCTCGACTCCAGTTAGGTGATGTTTATCACTCAGCACCTCACAAAGTGCACAAACACACAGGCTTTAATGTTTCAGTTAATGCTCTCCCAATCCCCCCCCCCCCCCCCCCCGCACATGTTCAGCAGTCTCAGAGATACTCAAACTGTAGATGGAGAATAAAAAGAGGATTAACAGATCCAGAGCTAATACCGTGACATTCCTCCGCTGTACAAATTGTTAATATCCTATCGGTTAGCTAAATGTATGCTGGCCCTTTAAGTTATGTACAAAGAAACCCAACAGCAACCATTTCAGCAGTAAAATGAAATGCAAAAACAATGTCACTTAACTTGTTTGTCGTTTCTCTTACGGTTTTAGAAAGTAATTTGATTACATTGAACCAAAAACGTGATGTTTAAGGTAATATATATAATCATATGTCAAGGTTAAACAAAATCTACAAAGCAAAAAAAGGCATATGTACATGTTTACCATCCCAGAAAACGATCTCTGCATTTTACCAAATTCATACCGTACATCCCTCCCTCCTTTCCTCGTGTGCTTCAAGTGTCGTGTCGCAACAAAGCACACGGGAGGTAAATGGTTCTGTGTGATGGCGTCTGAGAGCTCGTCCCCATGAAATCGCAATAATGAACCACTTGTTTTATTGGATGAAGGCATAGATGCGAACTGTAGCGGTTGCTGTGATGCGCGTGCAATTCCGAGCCTGTGGCACTAAACATGGGAGCCAGACTGGGCAGGCCATCACAGAGCCGACGGGTGGGTACAGCCATGGATCTGTCACATTTCAAGGCATGCAACCGACACACCAATGTTCAACTTGCTCGTACCATTTCCATCACAACCTTTCAGCTGATATTCTCGCAGTGCGTCTGTATACACGCTCTTAATGTAATACTTATATGCGTGTAAACATGTCTGCTTTTGTTCCTTGCTGTGTGCCTTTCAGGAAGTCTACCTTACTTTGAATGCATGGACAGTTTCTGTCACTATGTTCGATGGACTGTGTCATTATAATATACCTAACATGTCTCAATGTGCAAGAAAGCAGCAGCATCTATTATTTTCTCTTACTTCTTTTGAAGGAAAAAGACAGAAAAAAAAAAAAAAGAGTAATCAAATGTTCACTGAGGAGCAGAGGAGCTGTCGACTTCCTGATGAGTTGATATGGGTACGTTGGTTTTTTTTCGTTTTGTTTCCTCATTTTTTTGTTCAGAAACCAGAACAGCAGCTGCTGATGGGTCCGTTAAGCAGACGTTGTCCGGATGTTGTCCGGACGTGGTCCTGGTGGCTCCTCCGCCCCACCTCTGCACCGATCCTCAGGCCTCCTGGGGGGCGGGCCTCTTGAGGTCCCTGATCTGTTTGACCAGGTAAGTCTTTTCGTCGTTGAACTGTTCGTCCTCCGTTCTGTCGTTCTGGAACTTGCTGAGAAACTCGATGAGTTTGGTTTGGTTCTTCAGCAGGATGTCCAGGATGGGCTGCGTCTTGTTGGGGTTGGCCACAAACACCTGGTGGTTGGGGAAGAGGACAAGGATGTCAATATGTGCCGATATGGTTCATCCTTTATGTTGTCAAAACTGTGTTTACATTTTTTGTACCTTAAATACATGGAAAGCCTCGAACTGGATGTTGCGGCTCTTGTCCCGTAGCAGGTTCATCATTAGTTTGAGATTGTCTGGCTTGCTGATGTATTTCGTCATTATGGTGAAATTGTGCCGGTCAAGAAGCAACTCCCCAAGTAACTAGATCATTTCAGAGCAAGGAACAGAAATAAATATTCATTTGAATATAGATTTTAAATCCACAGACAGTTGCAGACTCACCAAATGGACAGGCTTAAGGCTTGAAGCCCAAATCTATAACTTCCATTGCCTTTTTATTTTTTTCATATTTGCTGAAACTATGTCCTGACAGCCCAATGAGACAGACAATCTGTGAAAAAGTCATGTATATATCTGACTCCGCCTTCTGTTCCAGTCTGCTTCCAGAGCCTTTTCTGTGTGCATCTAATGGTACCTGCTAGTTTCCACCACGCCCGACCTTCAACACCCAGTCAGAGCAGAGCAGTCTCTGTCGCAGTGTTAATGGCTGATCTGAACTCCAATCCAACTGTCAAACTGGGCTGCGCTGATCAAATATGAATCAAGATTCTGCTCTTTGCCTATTTCTCACATAAAGTGGTTTTAGAAATATCTTTTAGTGTACTGTTAAGCTGTAACCTAAAACACTATGTGACCAGGTCAATCCAAAACCAAACCAGAAGAACAAGCCGTATAAACTCTCATTTTACAGCTAAACAGTAGTCCAAAACACGCTTCTGAAAACACTTTATGCGAGAAATAGTTTATACGGTAAAAGAATCTTTATCAATATGTTATCAGCGTGCCTAGATTCAGTTTGATCTGAGTTCATGAGCAATAGTTGACACTGCGTCACAGACTGCGCTGAGTGGTTGTTGGAGCAAACAGAGAGCAGAAGGTAGAAGTAGAGCTATATTACTTTTTCACAAATCATCTGTTGCATTGTGCTGTCAGGATACAGTGACAGTTTCAGCAAATATGAAAAAAATATTTTTTTAGTTACCAACTTCAGCTTTGAGCAGCATTATACTTTAGTCCAGTTGTACTCCTTCATTCACAAACACGGTTAGCATCAAAAACAAACCATTTGGGTAATATTTTGTCAGTTGTTTACATTTGGATTGCAGATTGTGGATTCAGATATATTATTACATATTATTATTCATACTTAGGTGAAAGTACGCACTAAATGTGGTCAAAACGTAAGTGAAGAAAACACCAAATACTAAAGGAGGACATGTCAAACATATAGAGTGGTCCCACCACTAGATGGCAGCCAAGACAAGGTGATGAAGGTGGAATGGGTTTTTAGAGAAACCAAACACTCCGACCAGACGCGTCTTTAAATAGCTCTCCGAATAGAGTTGCACCACTACATGAGACATGTTTACCGGCACGGCCCAGAGTCCTTACCTTGAGGGACTGCCTTTTAGTCACGTAGTTTTCTGAGTGGAGTAACTTCTCATATTCAATGAAGAACTAGTGAAAGGAGGAGGTAGGGAGAGAGAGAGAGAGAGAGAGAGAGAGAGAGACAGTGTCATCTATACATGTCAAGAAGAGGTTTTCACAATTGCCTCTGTGTCTTGTATTAAAGCACAGTGACAGGAGAGTAAGAGGTTTTCCCTCACAGACTGACAGCTACTTTGTGTTCATAGACTGCTAATTATGTCCCAAATGGCTGGTTTGATGTTGTTGACGGGAGAGACCGCCAGCATGTCAAACAGTCAGAGTTTAAATTAAACATGCAACTGGTTAAACGGTTAAATTCATCTCAAGTCTTTAGAAATAGTAATCTCAAATGCTTTGAATTCCACTATAAGCCCTAAAAGCTTTTAAAAAACAAAACAGTACACATAGCACATTGTAAAATAAAACTGTAAGATCTGAATTGTTAGCCTCTCACAGCTGTCAGAATACATAATGCCTTCCCTTTATGATGCCTCTATCTCATTTTGGGTGAATCTACTGTCTTTTAAACACTCAGCTCCAGTCTAGTGTGGACTTACTCTGTCATAATGTTTCTCCAGAAACTCTGCACTCAGTAGCTTGTGTCTTGTGAGGAGGTCCTGGAAATAGACAACGCAGACTATGAGAAATACATTCAGATTTAATGGTGATCACTTATCACAGCCAGGTATCATTGGTTACCTTTTTGCACACAACAAACTGAAAGCACGAGCAGAAATAATCCTTCAAATGAAAAAAACGTTTTGATTACAATGATATTTCTGAACAGAATGATTTGCAAAGACACAAGACGACTGGTTTATTTGTTGCAATTATGTTCGCAAATGAGTCATTTATTGGACTGTATAAAAATGCTTTATAATAAAAGACATCTTAGCTTAAATGCCAGGATTAAAATCTGACCATTAGGTATTCATTAAGCCAGCAGTAATGTTAACATTTGTCCAGATTTACTCAAGTCTGTTAAATGCGAGTTAAAACTGATAAGAGTTCTGAACAACCAGCCATCTATCAATAGTGGTTTCAATAATAATATGATCTTAAGTTAAACCTCAGGAGACTTTTGACCATGTTTCAACCACTGTGACTTTGTTTTGAAAATCAGAGGCAGTTTCATGAAGACTCAAGCCTTTCCCCGCCACTGTTGGCTCCAAATCCTGAAACGTCCCAGACTGTTAGTCAATGTGTCATTTAATTGCATCAGCAGCAGCATGTACTTGCGGCCAATGCATTATCAAATGTGCTGTTTAAGATCTAATTAGTTACAATATTTGCGATTATATAATGTGAGCAAACCACCATCAGCGAAAGTAGCAGGAAGTAGGAGATGGGGATGCTACAGAGAGATGAAACTGTAAAACAGCATCTCTGCTGATCACATACGGTATATCAGTGAGTTACTGAAAATTACACTTTTGGATTGTTCTAGTACAAAAAAACAGTCACTGGTTTTAAGATGTAAGGAGTCACAGTTGTTGCAGAGCCTTACTAAAAAACAGACCAACAGCTGAGCCAACTTACTTTGAAAGTGGCAAATGCGTCTGAGGCAATGTCGAAAGTGGACATCTCCACATATCTGAAGAAGTCGTAAAACTGCTCTGACGACAGTGTGATTTTGGCCAGCGGTTCGTGTCTGATGCACTCCCTCAACATGATACCGCAGTTTAGGGCGATCTCTGGAGACTCATACCTGCACAAAACAGCAACACAGGACAAGGACTTAACAGCATATAGAAGCAACACACACACAAGCATGCATGCACGCACGATTTAAACAAGCTCACTTTTTAAATTGTGTACCTCTTGCAGCTTTTAAATCGTAAAGATTTTACCTTTTACCATTTTTTATTACCCTGTAAAGCATTGAATTGCCCTAGTGTATGGAATTTGCTGTGCAGATAAAGCTGCCTTGCCTTTTCTGCCTGTGTGTGAAAATTCAGCAAGAACCAAAGTCAATTGCTTTGCATCTTTTAGGATCAATGAGTTGAACTGCAGATGAGTCATTAAATAGACTAAACACAAAAGACAATGACACACTTGTTTGTTGGAGATGCCACATATTAATAACATCAGACAACGTAATATGTTCTGGTAAAGTAGATTAGAGATATAAAAAATTAACAAAAAATTCTATAAAAAATCTTCCTTCCTTCCTTTCTCAATTGGGCTATATTGCCTTTAAAGCTAGTGCTCTCATTTCCCTTTGTGCTAGGAAGCTACTTAGGAAGTTGCCATTTATTATCAATAACGTGTTAACATGTATTGTTTCAGCAAAATTTATCCATAAAGACAAATCTTAAAGATCGAGGCGCACTGTGTTTCCGTGTGTACCTCCTTACCCTTTAAGCAACATGAAGAGGATATTCTGCTGGGTGCAGAGGTACTCCACCGTTGGCGTCCGAGTGCCAATCTGACGCCTGAGGATGTTGTTGAAGATCTGAGCCACATCTTTTTTACCCTGGGAGCGACAGATAAATCATTCATAAAGGCTTAATAAAGCAGACTTTTATGTATGCAACATAATAAACAATACAATACACATAAAAGGTCGTACAACACACTCCCAAACTGACAATGCAAGCAGGAGCTAGGGAAGGGTGGAAAGCCAAGACGCAGCTTTTAGCATAAGGTAAGCAAAAATGTTGCCGATAAATTAAATATTTGATAAATAAATCAATTAAATTTGATTTTAAATGCTGGTGTTTCAGCAAAAAGAGGAAAGACAGATGTCATCTAAAGATAAT
>NC_139830.1:5865671-6334326 GCF_963691815.1 Echiichthys vipera | reverse complement strand
CACCTCGAAGTCAATAAGCTGCAGGTCCGCTACCAGGGTGCTGAGCAAGCCGCTGTTATAGAGCTCCTGGGCGAGCTGGGCCACTGCTTCTGTTTGGGGCTCTTTCTCGTTAGTCCCATATAGGATCTCCTTCATGGCCACCAGGCTTTTTGACACCTCCTCTGTGGCCTGAATCGTACACACATAAAACATGTTAGAGTGTTTCAGATGCCACAAAGCTACTTCAAACTCATTTCCATCCCCTCCAAATGAAGTGATTGATCCCACGTGTCAAAGTGAGCGAGATTCCCCCCCTACCTTCTCTGCCTTTTTATCAGAAATGTCATGTTTCTCAAGCACTGTCATGCTGTCCTTAAGGTTCTTGACGATGTCCGCCGGCGACTTGTGGGACTTGCCAAAGGGGAAAGGCATGGTGGAGAGTTACCACGAGCAACCAGGCAGCGGACTGTCCACCTGAGGAATAAAAGGTTAAATTGGATCAGAGTCTGTAAAGATGGAGGGACTGCTGAGCGGAGAAGTAAGAGCATATTCAAAGCACCTGAAGGGTAGAGACAGACGTACGTTATGCTGCTGTACTGCACACATTAAGTCAAAGTCCTGTGTACACTGTCCATTTAATAACCTACATAAACAACAGGGCCCTGTCTTTCCAGACAATTTCTTTGTTGTAAAACTCAAAGCTTTACCTTTTGAGTAGGTCAAGCTTACAAGTAGTTATAGAAAAGTACAGCAGTAGGTGGTGTAGTAGGTGGATAAAGTGATAAGAACTATATAGCAGTCAGCACGTTAACATGCAGTTTAAAAACCTGATTATATTCGGGTTAAGGACATACTCCGGTTTCTCAAACGGCATGTAAACATCACACCCCAAGTTTAATCAGAGTTTTTATACCCGGGTAAATAGACTAAATAATTCCTTCAGTCCTGAGTAGTCGTGCATGCCATGTAAACAGCGTTACCGGAGTATGATCGGATTAGGCGTCTGCGCATGCTCCGTTGGTTATAACGACCCCTCTCTACTCCGCGGCGGTGGGTTTTGACCCGGAAATAGAATAAATCAGGAAGACAGGCACTGAAACGAGCAAAAAAACAACAACACCACGAGTGTTACCTTTAAACCGAGGGAGGACTTTGCCATGGCAAGTAACATTACTACAAAGGGGAAACATTTCTGGACGGTTTTCCAAATCTTTGTGATTTTAATAAAGGTCGACCGGAAGAAAAAGCCGTATTCTGACCTGTACATTGGCACAGCGCCACCTACTGTACTGGAGGTAGAGTTACTAAAGTAATTTTCCCCTTCATCCCCTTTAATGTATACTGGGGGAACTGCCATAACTCGATTATTCACCTAACCGGGGTAAAACCCCACTCTTGTTACTGCTGTGCATGTTAACGCACTGAGAAACTAGCAAATGATTCAGAAGTCTTACTCATGCAAACATAGCAATGATACCATGCAAGTCTGGACAAAGGCTGACAAAACAGATCCTAACAATGATAACAGTGGATACAACACGTACACAAAGATAGTGTCGAGCTTCACCACTAGTTTAAATGTTTTAAATGAACATCACGAAAACAAAATTATAACACTGAATATGTATTAAACAATGTGAGTTGACCCCAATTAACTATTAAAATGGCACATTCTTCTCTCACTGAAGCCTCACTCACATGACAACACCCCTACCTGTCCCTCACTGCTCATGGGTGAGGCTAGTCATTAATATTGCATAAAGGCTGGGTGATATGGCCAAACTCTTCTATCCTGTTATTACGACATAGCATGTTTTCTGGTAATAGATAGTCCATATGAAATAACCACATGGTAAAGGCTATTTTTGTATACTATTAACAAATGAAAAAAGTACTGACCATTTTCTCATTTTATTAAAATATTAAGTGCAAAATTAACATAATGTGTAAGGGTCAGAACATAAAGTGTCATCCAAATGGCGTCATAACACAGTTCAGCTGCAGGTTGTACCATAGAAAGAAAAAAGTACCATAGAGGTGTTTATATCGTTTTGACAACAAATAGCCTACTGTCACCCAGTCCTGTATTGCATAATACTGTATTATTACAACACCTCTTATGTAATTCATACTTTGATAATTATCTTGACAGTATTGTCAGTAACCCCTCTGACTTCTAGCCCTTGTGTACCAAATAAACAATAGCAGCATCCCCCCAAAAGGTGCTGTTGTTGGACCTAGTGAGTGTACTTAAAGATCCATACCAGGCAAACGTTGAATATACAAGCACACTAGAGGAAAGGTGGTGTATATAACTTATGAATCTTATGTCATATCTATTTTTGACCTTTAATGTTTCATTGAGCAGTAGTATAATCTTGTGACACTTCTAGTCATTGTCAGTAGATGATTAACCGAGCAATGTTTACTATGACATAGGCCTACTTACACCATAGCCTCAGCCCTCTGAACCCACTCTGTGAGTAGCAACTAATATATCAAAATAAACACTTTTTCTTCATGTTACTAAACATACAATACTATCTCAGTTAGCTATTAATTTAGGTCAACAAACCTATATTATACAGAAACCTCTAACCTGGGATAACACTGAACAATATTTCACTGCTGTTTTTTTAACTGGGTTAGTTAACAAGGACCCTTATCTACACAGCACCCCCCCTGACACACCCAACCACCTTACATATACTATGGGGCAAAAGCCAAAGTTTTCTGATCAGACGATAAGTAAGTCAGGAAAGCCTGGGCGGTCACAGGGTGTAATTAGAAACACGGGAGCCTAAATGTGCCTCTTTGCTCCTTTCCAAGAACCCAAGAACACAGAAACGTATCACACTTAATCCTAGTATCATGCCGTTCGAGCCAAGGACACATTTTCATTAAACATGCTGTCCTTTGGGACGACTGTTTCCAATATGATACTAAGGTTTACCACACAACACGTCAGTCACTTAGAGAGATACACATCAAACTTACGAAGCACTGATCTAACAGTCTGTCACCAACCTGTCGTCCTGCAAGGAACCTCTAAACACAAACTCTGGAGTAGTCACACTAGTCTTCTTGTGTCTTGGCAGGGAAGCCACATTTAGAAAGCAACGCCGGAGCCAGGAATATAAACCGAGCGGCACCAAAGTGGGGGGTGCAGTCCAACATTTGCATACGATGTGTCATATGTGACTAAGTTGAAAAAGTCCACTGGTGACAGAAGCGGTTAAATTGTGCTTGCTGACATCTTTATTAATCTGAGCACACCTCAACTTCGCCAGGTGGCCAAATCCCTGTCTGTCGCACAGACTAATGCTCGTTAAGGTAGCCAACGGGCAGCGGAACCGCCTCTCTACTCCTGACCCGCTTCAGTGTCAGTGACGCAAATAGGAAAGAAGCATATGGCAGGTTCAAAAATCAGCTGGTCACCTAACTAACCAACAATGACTCCGTTACTAATCGGGTGCCCTGGAGTATTGTTGGGTCAACAAACTTTACCACAAACAGATGTAACATGGCCTAAAAGACCAAAAGAAAGCAATTTTCACTAGGAAACTACAGTCTTGTTCAGTGGTGGAGAGTAAATAAGTACATTTAATTTAATTTTGAGGTACTTTACCATGTTATGCTTCTTTATATTTCCCTTTTTACTCCACTACATTCATTTGACAACTTTAGTTACTAGTTACTTTAGATTAGGATTATGAATAGGGAAGGTTTTCGTTGCCACCGTACTCTACGGGGGAATTGTTGGGTCTATGTAAATCATAAATAAGTCACAGAGTGTGGTCTCTACCTACTCTGTAAAGTGTCCTGAGTTAACTTTTGTTATGATTTGGCACTGTAAATAAAATTGAATTGAATACAACATATTAAATGATCAACAAATTAAACAACATATATTGTTATAGATTAAGCTACGCAGCAGTATACAGTAAAGATATAAAGGCCCACCTTTATCAGCTGCAAAGTGATGTTTACATTAATCTATCAATAATAATATAATAATATATTATTCTGTAATGGACCACTCTGCATAATACTTATGTTTACTAGTTGTACTTTAAGTACATGTTGATGCTAAAGCTCTTTTACTTAAGTAACATTTTGAATGTAGGACTTTTACTGTATTTCCACAGTGTGATCATACTTCTTTTACTTCAGTAAAAGCTCTGAATACTTCTTATACCACTGGTCATGTAACCCAGAGCAGGAAACAAACAAAACTGTTTCAAAAGACAGCTCAAAAGTAAACCCTTCAGTCGAGACAGCAGCCAATGCTCTGCTATCATCTGACAGTAAGCTAGCAGCAATTACAGCAGCTTGCTAATGCCAGTCCAACGACACAGTAAGCTTGATCACATGTGTCACTACCTATCCAAACGCCATTTCTGATGCTCCTATCTCATGTTAAGAGAGGTATAACATAACAACATAACACACGGCACGGTAATCTGTCCAACATGCAGCTGACAGTGAGCACCGCCCCTCTCTGTTATCCATGCCTTCTTTGTGATGGTGTTGAAACCTGCCAAACTTTGCGCAATACTAACAAAATGGACACTTTCTCACTGACTAAATGTGTAGCTAGCAAATGCAATATAGCTGTTAATGCAGAGCCCGAGTGAAATATGTGCTTTAGCCACATTTGCCGTTCACTTTACATCTTTTTATGTTTGTAAGCTAACGTGGCCTGTTTCAAACAACAGTGCTAACTGCTGGCTAAAGCTTGTGGAAGTGTTTCGACACCCTCGGGCCTTACAAGCCCTTCACAGCCGATTTAGCTCCATTTTAAAATAACGTAGTATGTTAGGAAGTCACTACATTTATAATAACGTTAGCCAGCTTTGCACGTTAGCGTTATATTGGTCACGTCAGTTAGGTTAGCCCCCTTATTAGCATGACGTTAGCCACCAGGCCTGACAGTCCAGTCGCTCCTCCCGCTGCTATCAAGCTCACGTCAGACTTAAGCACATCAACAACACATCATTTAGGTACAGCTGAAACCTTTTTCCAAGCTTAAGAGCTGCCCGACAAGCTAACTAATGTTACAAGCCAACTAGCTAACAAAAGTAGGCTAACAGCACATTGCTTGCAGATAACAATGCACATAAATACACAACATAGTGGCGTTACCTTGTAAACGACGTTTCCTCTCCTAATGTGTCCAGATAGGCAAAAAGGCAACTCGGGTGCTCCTTTGGAACAAAACCCTGCTTTGTTTTCCTTGTTCGCCGCCTCTCCCCTTGTTGGTAACTGACTGTAGTTGCTGGTGCAGCCCCGTTTCCTACTTCTGTCTCTGAGCTCGTCTGGGCACTGCAGCAGCGTCTGGCGCCCCCTCTGGCCGAGTCGCGCCACGACACACAGCGGTGGTTGGCAGGTGACCGTAGGAGGGCGCGCTCACACCATGGACAGCGGCATCATCGGCGGCTGCTGCTGCTACTACTACCCAAGAGAGCTTTAGATCTTCAACCCCAGAGGGTCTTCAGACTTACTGCAGGGGGTCCTCCAGATTGTTTGATAATATTTCTAGTGTGTTTTATTTTTTTTGCCTTATGCATTAAAGGTTGAACATGGAGAATGAGCAGAACACCACCATCTAGTGTCTCAAGATCGTAGTCGCAACAACAAAATATAATTAAAAGCAGTCGCGTTGCCATGTTCATCAATTCATTCATTCATCTTCAACCGCTTATCCCGGGGTCGGGGTCGCGGGGGGTGCTGGAGCCAATCCCAGCTGACATCGGGCGTGAGGCGAGGTACACCCTGGACAGGACGCCCGTCTATCACAGGGCACATAGAGACGAACAGAGACAGACAACCATTCACACCTACGGGCAAGTTTAGAGTCATCAATGAACCGAACACCTGCATGTTTTTGGATTGTGGGAGCAAACCGGAGAACCCGGAGAAAACCCACGCAGACACGGGGAGAACATGCAAACTCCACACAGAAAGGCCCAGGACAGGATTCAATTTTATTTATAGTGCCAAATCATAACAAAAGTTATCTCAGGACACTTTACAGACTAGGTATAGACCAGTTATCAGACCCGGTCCAGCCGCCTACAGGGGTCCGGAGTCTGTTCGAACTCATCCCTTCTGGCAAATCACACCATAAAAACAATTATATTACTATATATATATATATATATATATATATATATATATATATATATATATATACTAAATGATGTGTTGTTTTTCTTTTATAAAATTGCATAAGATTTATTATTGTATAGTTAGATTTATAAATTGTACATATAGTGGATAAAAGATACAGATAACAGTAATCACTGAATCGTTAAAAAGGGGTAGGATTAAATTAGTGAAAACTTCTTCCTACTCCATTTCATTCAGAGTTAATTGTATACATTCAAGTGCTTCACACTACACATGCGCAAACAACTTCCTTCTTTTTTGGCGGTGAACTCGCCAACGATCACGATTTGTCATGCATGTTATTTAAATAACATGCATTTTATTCAAATAATATTCATGTTATTTAAATAATATGCATGATAGGAAAAGCTGTTATGACAGTATACTATTGTTCAACAGTTTCCCACATAACTGATCCATTGATAACAGACAGCTGTTGTTATTTTTGTATATTGTTTGTCACTACTCACCCAAACTGTCGGTCGGTTTAATGTAAAGATTAACTTTCATTCATCCATTAGGATCACACACACACACATACACACACACACACACACACACACACACACACACACACACACACACACACACACACACACACACACACACACACACACACTAATTTTTGCCCTGGCGTCCTCTGGTGGGTTAATCAGGCCCTGCCGCCAACATAGCATACGTAGCACCATTCTCCAAGTCTTTACTAAAACAGTATAAAAGTGGTTAAGAATTGCAAACAGTAGGATAAAAAACAAATGACTTACATTACAGAGAGTACAAAATTATTTTAAAACTGGTAGAAGTATAAATCATATGTCCTATGGTCTGATTAACCTGCTTGGAGACACTACAGGTTAACAGGGTAAAAATCTGAACTAATAGATTTCACCATGGAACTTCCCCAGTTTATTACTTACATTAAGACACAGTATTTTGGTATTACAAGCTTTCTGAAATTGCACGTTTACATATTCAAATAAGGCATTATCAAAACAGAAATGTGAACATTGGATGAAGTTGTTCAAAATGATCGTTTTATGTTGTTCACATATTAGAGTCAAAGGTTTAAACAGAAAGGATTTTGAATATGTGTTTTCCTCACTCCATGAATCCGGAAATATTGGCAACAGGCTTCGTAAAAAAAA
Source organism: Echiichthys vipera (assembly GCF_963691815.1). Lineage (NCBI taxonomy): Eukaryota > Metazoa > Chordata > Actinopteri > Perciformes > Trachinidae > Echiichthys > Echiichthys vipera. The sequence continues at coordinate 6,327,031 of NC_139830.1, read as the reverse complement.
AAAAAACAATTACAGTCATGTATATAGGGCGGCTGTGGCTTAGTGACAGAGTGGGTCGTCCTCCATTCGAGAGATCGATAGTTCGATCCCAAGCTCCTCCTGTCCACATGTCGAAGTGTCCTTGGGCAAGACATTGGACCCCGAATTGCTCCCAGTGCTGCGCATGGGTGTGTGAATATGGTGTGAATGGTTAGATTAGATTAGATGGTATATAGATGTCCACTGCCATGAGTGTGAATGTCAGTGTGAACGGGTGAATGTGACAAGTAGTGTGAAAGCGCCTTAAGTAGTCAGAAGACTAGAAAGGCGCTATAGAAGTACAAGTCCATTTACCATATTCAAGAATAATATCTTATATAAACCAGGATTTGAATGATATATAAACGAACCCTTTTGTAAAATCATTCAGAACATAGATATGAATGAAAACGGAAAGTTTGGTGTGTGAAAGTGCAGCTGAAGTAGATATTTCTGGCTAAGATTGAGAAAAAAACTCATTTTGAGAAAATATATGTATTAAATTCATACATTTTTGCAACATACGTGAACAGGGTAAACATTTATAACTAATAGATATCACCATTAAATGTCTCCAGTTGATGTATTATACGTTTTCTGAAATGTTATGTTTAATATGCAAATGTTGTTGTTTTGTTGTCGCACCAGCATCTGGCAAATTTTTCAACCCATACACAGCCTGAATGTAAAGGCACACCTGACTTTAGCCACCTGTAGTTTTGATGACTATCATTTTTATATGAAACGGACATGCAAGTAGAGACACTGTTATTATGATTGTTGTCAAATTTGTTCTTTTTGAAGTTATCAGTAATAACATTTTTATAGTTGCTGCTGTTTACCATAACTACAATAAGCAAGTAGACATTCAAACGTGAAAAAAATGGTGCTGCTTTTAAAAACAGGGTTTTTGATGAATAATCAAAGAGGTGTAATTGATGCTTTTCTGACATTCTGATCTAAGTTATTGGCTTGGCTGCATCTCTGCAGGGGAATAGTTGTTATTCAATTACGCTTGTTTACGACACAGGTCACCTGCCAAAGCATCCTCCTCCTCCTCCTCCTCCTCCTCCTCCTCCTCCTCCATATTCCTCCTCCTCCTCTGCTGGACCGTCCACCCTCTCTGGAGGTTATTACGCTCTTCATGCTGATTAGGTTTGAATGAATAGTTGCCTTTGTTCAGCTCCAGTTCCCACGACCCTGCATTCGCCTGGCAGTCGCGTGGCTCTAAGACAGGGGCCCGCACTTTAAGGGACCTAAAGGTGGGGGGGGGGGGGGGGGGGGGGCATCTGGTCAATCTGACATCTGCTCACTAACAGTTGAGAGCAGATGTCTGACATTTGAAAACATGGAGAGTGATCAAAGCCGGCTAAATACACTGCAACATGTTTTTTTTTATAGTAGAGTGTCCTTGTGTATCTCTCAAAGGGAAGAGGTGTGTGTGTGTGTGTGTGTGTGTGTGTGTGTGTGTGTGTGTGTGTGTGTGTGTGTGTGTGTGTCGTTATATTGGTCTGACTCTCCAGCTGCAGCCAGCAACAAACCATGTACTTCAGTATTGCTTAACTTATGCACGACACATGATTTGATGCATGACTTAATAAAGCATGTATTCGAAAAAAGCTCCATATTTCTAGGGGAACAGGTACAGATGCCTGGGTCTGAAAGTAACTTTCCCGCAGGGGTGGAAGACGTACTCCTTTACGTCAATAAAAGTAGAAACATCATAGTCCAAGTTGTAGTTCAGTAACTGTAGTGGGTTTCTTAGCCATTACTTTGTCACCAAGGATTTTCCAGAGATTCTCTATGGGGTTTAGATCTGGACTCTGGACTGTCCATTAAGTTGTTTCAATATTCTTATTAGCCTCGAGGAACTTTAACCTGTTTTGAAGTGTGACAGGGGGCATTTCATGAACATTTCGGGCTGATTGGGAGACAATTAAAGTGAAGGTATGAATGTTGCAATACCTTTTTGTCTGCGTTTCAGACAGAGAATGAAAACAGGTAGATTCAGACAGACAGAGGAAGAAAAATAAAGTGTTTTTTAACATTAAGGCATGTCAACATGTTCTGGTAGAAACCTTAAACACAAGGAAAAACCTAAAATTGATCACAATGTCCCCTTTAAATCGTCATGCATTATGGTTTGTTGCCTAATTGGCTTTGAAGTGTTTCCAGGATTCTATGTTAATAAGTGAAGAATCCTCCACACAGGGACATCTTTACTGTTTAGGGGCAGATAGCCTATATTCTCAGGTGATTTGTCCCTCTATTGTGTCTTCCTGTGAGCTTTGAGGGAATAGGTTTGTCCTGCAGGTAGTGTAACGTTGCTCCTGAAAAGAATGGGCGAGAGGCTCCCCGGAGTAAAGCGCGGTAACTGCACACTCTTGTTCATCCCTGGGAGAGGAGGAAACTGCAGTTTTCTGTTGGGTGGAGAGCTGGAGAGGGGGGGGGGGGTGCGTGGTTTCAGGCTGGACATCTGTCGCTTGTGAGTCTTTTTTTTTTTCTAGGCCGGGTCTCTCGGTTATTGAATGGAGCCAGTGACCTGTCAGTCTTGACTGATGGGACCCCGTGTGTGGGAAAATCCCACAGCCAAAGAGTTGGGCCATTCACATGCTAATTGCGCCCGATAAAAGGAGGGCCGTGCCGCGCCGAGGGCCCTAGAGACGCGCTGAGATTCAGGAGGAGAGGAGGCACAAGCGCGCAGGCACCCGAGGAGAGAATAACAAACATGACTGCTTCATCCATGGCGGGGAAACATCCCAGTGCCAAAGAGGAGAGAAAGGTATTTTGGATAAACTCTACATTCATTTCTATTCCTTTTTTTTTTTTAGGATAGCTGGGGCCGCGCGCACTGTGTCCTCATGGTGCCGCACCGTCCCGGCCGCCTTCTCTCTAACCGCCGCTGTTTCTCACCCTTACAGCTGAGGAAGCCGCTCATCGAGAGGAAGCGACGGGAGAGGATAAACAATTGTTTGGATCAGCTGAAAGAAACTGTGATCGGGGCGTTCAGGCTCGACGTGAGTATGTCCACGCGTGTCTCGTCCTCACCTAAGAGTACAACAACTGAAGGCTGAGTCGAGTTAACTTCAAGGCTGCTCGTCTCTCAACAGCAATCCAAACTGGAAAAGGCAGATATTCTAGAGATGACAGTGAAGCATCTTCAAAACATCCAGGGCACTAAACTCAACGGTAAGGGACGTGTCATGTGCACTTGTCTGTGTGAAACACGAGGGTGTGATGGAAGAGGACTGTGGACCTATTATAATAATAATTATTATTATTATTATTATAAGGCTGGCAGTTATCTTGGGTCACTGTCACTATCACTGGGTCAAAAAGTGGGCAATATGAAGTGAAATGTGTTTAAATATAACTTGAGATCCCCTGTTGACAAGAGCAGAAAGCAGCATCAGCACTAAAATGTTAAATATCTCAGTGTTGTAATGTATTCAGCTGTTAAGTGATGGTTAGATGAGAGCTCAAATTGGTTCCTATTGTTTTTAATGTTCAGTGAAATTAACTGACTGAGCTCTGACCAGCTTCCTGTTGGGAAATAAGTTTTACTACTGTAGATGCATGTTGTGCTGTCAACCACCAGGGGCTGCTCTAACCTCACACCTCCCTTTTCCCTCCTGCAGACCCCACGCTAGGCCTGGAGGCCCAGCAGAAATACAGCACAGGGTACATCCAGTGCATGCACGAAGTCCACAACATGCTCCTCACCTGTGAGTGGATGGACAAAACAGTGGGCTCCCGCCTGCTCAACCACCTCCTCAAGTCCCTGCCCAGGTCCACGGAGGAGCGCTCCCTCCAACCCTCACCCAGATGTGATGTCCAGGGGCTCCCAGGCACACCCCTCAGAGGAGACCCCCTCACCGGGAGGCAGCTCCAGAGGGAAGAGCCCACCTGCCATGTGGCCGGACGCCAAGAGAGGCCCACGCTCCACAGCTCCCACCTGGGGATGCTGGAGATGTGGAGGCCCTGGTGAACTCGGTGGATTACCGATGTTGGTTCTCCATTTTGTTAGACGGTCCTCTGTTATGTATCTTATAGATATGCTGCTCAGAAAGACAAACGTGGGGCAGTTTTGTTCCAGTGGTTATTATTGTAGGTGTGTTAGAACGATTCTATACAGACCTTTTCTCAGTACTTCCCTTCAGAAGTCGACTTCCTGTAGCCTGCATTATAGAAGGCTCTTATTAATCTCTCATGTATTTATTGTATTAACAGCTTTATTTATTTGTTATTATAAGGCACAACTTTGCTTCTTATAGACCACTTGCTCGGAATTGCATAGATTTTTATGTCTTCCTCCTTTACTGTGTAATTAACCTAAACATTAATAATAATAAAACTGATTGTACTCTCATTTAATGTTCACGTACAGTTGCTCTCGTCATTTATTTTTTTAAATTTCTGCCGTAATAGCCATGCAGTGCAGACAGTCCCTCATGTTTAACAACTCCATGAAGTAGACCCAAGACCCAGATTAGTTACTAATATAATCATACACACACTCTCACACACACACTCACACACACACACACACACACACACACACACACACACACACATACACACACACACAGTAAGTTTTACCATTGACATTCAGTGACATCATCAGCCCTGTGAGAGGTTAAATACCTGGATCTCACACTAGTTAGTTGGACCAGTCCCAGCCTGGTCAGATGCGTACATGAACTGATGATGCATCATAGATGAGAGGTGACACGTCCTCCTAGACAAATAACCAAGTCCAGTTGCTTTTGACTGAAATTGCTCTGAGGATAACGATGACCTGGACAAATGAGAACATTCACAGGCTTAAAGATCAGGTAGAAATTAGCCTCAACAGTCCTGTTCATGGGGGGAAACAGATATTAGCCTACAGACTATCCTTCTTAGTTAGATAACACTTTTGGGGACATTTTATCTATAGTTTAATAGACATTTTAATTAAATCTTGTAGTCTTGTAATGACTGAAAGGGGTCAATGAAACGGCTAATTAAAGCCCAATACTGCAGCTCATTGCTTTAATGGCTGCAACTGAAAAGACTGAACAGTTTGGTCACCAGGCTTCCAGCAGCATTAAATAAACTCAGATAAAACACAATCTATCCAGCCACAACTGTCAGACAGACGATGTTAGTGAGTCTACTCTAAAAAAATATTTATATTGCCATGACCGTGAGCCAACAAGCATAATACCAGGACCCTGAAACTGAGGAAGCTACATGCAGGGGTGGAAGAAGTACTCAAATCCTTTACTAGAGATTCCTGTGGTCTAAAAATACTCCATTGCAAGCAAAAGTCCTGAAATTTCCTTCAACTAAATGAGGATAAAACTGAGATGATTGTTTTTGGTGCTAAGAAAGAAAGGTCTAAAGTCATCCAACACCTTCAATCACTGTCCCTGAAAACCTCAAATAAAGCCAGAAATCTTGGGGTTATTATGGATTCTGACTTACATTTCAACAGTCACATCGAATCAGTAACAAAATCGGCCTACTAACAAGACTTAGAGGGCTCATGTCAGCTCAAGACTTAGAAAAACTTGTCCATGCCTTTATCACCAGTAGGCTAGACTACTGTAACGGTCTCCTTGCAGATCTTCCCAAAAAAACTGTCAGGCAGCTACAGCTTGTTCAGATCGCTGCTGCTAGACTTCTAACAAAGACCAAAAAATGTGAGCACATTACACCAATTCTTAAATCATTACACTGGCTTCCTGTACGTCAGAGAATTGATTTCAAAATCCTCCTGCTCACATATAAATCACTACATGGTCTAGGGCCGGGGTATATCACTGATATGCTCCCACTACATAAGCCTTCTAGATCACTAAGATCCTCTGAGACCAATCTGTTCGTGGTTCGCAGAGTAAACTCAAATCAAGGGAAAGCATCTTTCAGTCATTATGCAACAAACAGCTGGAATAAACTTCCTTTCACCCACTCTGACCACTTTTAAAACTAGACTGAAAACTTGTATGTTCACCTCAGCTTTCTGCTAAATCTTAGCACTCTTAACGTACACTTCCTTTGCAAACAGACCTGGAGTTCATGCAAACAGACCTGGAGTTCATGTTTTTATTATTGTCTATGTTTTTATTCTCTTTGTCTTTCTGTAATGCATTTGAATCTATGACATGTTGTGCTGTGAAGCACTTTGAGTCTGCCTTGTGTATGAAAAGTGCTATACAAATAAAGCTGCCTTGCCTTGCCTTGAATTCAACATGTTACATACACTGGAGATCAAAATAAGAAAGTATTAATAATTGATTTATTCTTAAATATTGTTATTTTTAATGTTCAGAATTTGATAGAATATCCCCTGTGGCTATCCCGCTGCTGTACTAGCATGTTTTTTTTTAAATAACCAAGGCACTTGACCAAAAACCTTTATTTAGTGAACTAAAAAAACAGTGAAAAAAGTTGGAGAACAGTAACCATTGTGTCAGAAGATAAGATTTAAATAATGTTTTCTTAGGGCTATAGGATTCAAAAAGGACCTTGCTTTGAATGACTCCAGCACATCTGCGCCCACAGCACATCACTAGTTTCTCACACTGCTCTGGTTTGATCTCGGTCCATTCTTCTTCCACAGTTTAGTAACTGTAGTGGGTTTCTAACAGCGTGCTCACACTGTCCTTTTGGCCGCGGCCAAAACCGGTTTTTCAGCTAAAGTCTAGTACCTTTAAGTAGTGTGAGCGCACCCGCTCCGCGCTCAACTGGGGCCAGCTGGGCCGCCACGGCCCGCTTGAAAGAGGTGGGCTTTAGCGGAGCCGTTTGCACATGTACGAGCACGAGCGTGCGCACGCGCACGAGCCCTACGACAGTAGCGTTATGTCCGCCTGTTCGGACATGTAAATAGAAGGACGGACCATGCGCGGACATTTAACTACAACAACAATGGTGGTGAAAGGTTCACGTTGGTGTGGTGCGGAGGTGGAGTGTTTACTGCAGATTTGGTCGGATGAAAATATTCAAAAACAGTCGACAAGACGCACAAAAACTCCGAGGTCTATGGAAAGATTTGTAAACAAAGCCACACACACGCGATCAATGCGTGTGACGTGTTACGGCTTGATGGCGTGTGGACAGCAAGAAGTATTGGCCGAGGCCCTGGTAGTGTGAGTACAAACGGGGCTGGGACGCGGGGGGAGAGGGAGGGGGGACAAGTACCCTAAAGTCCGGGTCTCGGTCCGGGAGGACAGTGTGATCACGCTCTTAGACATTACGTTATCCCTAAGGATTTTCCAGAGATTTTCTATGGCAGGGGTGTCAAACTCAAGCCCGTGGGCCAAATCTGGGCCGTGGTGTAATTATATTTGGCCCGCAAGATCATTTCAAGGTTCTGTGAGAGCTGGCCCACGAGTATAAAGCACATACACCTCTACTTTTCTGTTAAACAAACATGAGCATCCATGCTACCAGTCTCTGCAGACAAACTTACAGCGTGATCACACTATCCTTTTGGCCGCGGCCAAAACCGGTTTTTCAGCTAAAGTCTAGTACCTTTAAGTAGTGTGAGCGCACCCGCTCCGCGCTCAACTGGGGCCAGCTGGCCCTCCACGGCCCGCTTGAAATAGGTGGGCTTTAGCGGAGCCGTTTGCACATGTACGAGCACGAGCGTGCGCACGTGTACGCGCACGAGCACGAGCCCTACGGCAGTAGCGTTATGTGCGCCTGTTCGGACATGTAAATAGAAGGACGGACCATGCGCGGACATTTAACAACAACAACAATGGTGGTGAAAGGTTCACGTTGGTGTGATGCGGAGGTGGAGTGTTTACTGCAGATTTGGTCGGATGAAAATATTCAAAAACAGTCGACAAGACGCACAAAAACTCTGAGGTCTATGGAAAGATTTGTAAACAAAGCCACACACACGCGATCAATGCGTGTGACGTGTTACGGCTTGAAGGCGTATGGACAGCAAGAAGTATTGGCCGAGGCCCAGGCAGTGTGAGTACAAACGGGGCTGGGGCGCGGGGGGGAGAGGGAGGGGGGACAAGTACCCTAAAGTCCGGGTCTCGGTCCGGGAGGATAGTGTGATCGCGCCCTTATTCCACCCCTCCCCAAAAACGACCAAAAGAAAGATGGAGGACAGGAACTTTCAGCAGCGGTGGGAGGCAGATGATCTGTGTCTGAAGGTGAAGAGCTGTTTGTCTCGTCTGCAGAGCCACCATGTCTGTAACCAAAGAATCAAACAGAAGAAACACCACGACAAGAACAAGGACCTGCACTGGAAATGTTCAACGTTACACATCTGGAGAGAAGGGAACACATGCACATTTGCAGTCTTTTTTTTTTTAGTAAATATTGAGATTGGCCCGAAACTTTGTCCCAGTTTTAAATTTTGGCCCACTGTGAATTTGAGTTTCATACCGCTGCTCTATGGGGTTTAGATCTGGACTCTGGGCTGACCATTTCACTGTTTCAATATTCTTATATTATATTAATATTACATTATATAAAATATTTGTGCTTGTACACGTGCGCGCGCTCGTGCTTGTACATGTGCAAACGGGCTCTACAAAAGCCCACCTCTCGCTGTCCGCAGTTATGCGCGGAGCGGGTGCACTCACACTGCTCAAACGCACAAGGCTTTAGCTGAAAAAACGGTTTTGGCCCGGTGCGGAAGGACAGTGTGAGTGCGCCCTTAGCCTCAATGAACTGCTTAACCTGTTTTGTAGTGACAGGGGGGCATTGCATGAAAATTTCACCTGATTGGGAGACAATTGCAGTGCAGGTGTTGCATGATGCCGAAGGAGGTTCACATAAACATTTGCATTCACCCTTCCATGTGGCTGTACTGAGGCTCAACTCCTGCTGCAGAAAACATCCCCAAAATCAAAACACTTCTTCCTCCAAATTTAACTGACTTCTTTACACACTTTGGGTTCAGTCTTTCCTCCAGTCCAACACCGAACATAATGTTTCCCATGCATACTGTACACTTCAGACACCAAAATGAGTCATGACACAACGACAAAAAAACAACAAAATAACATATTTGAGTTACAACCAAAATAGCCAGAGTGCAATATTCTTGTCTAACACTAGTGTGGTGAAAATAAAGAGACCAATCAGACATTCAGTCAATCCTATGAGATTGGAGAGTCTCCATGTAATTGATCAAAGGTTGCTTTATTCCGCAGTGAGTATGTTATTTTCTCCAGAGGCATGCAGCTGCTCACTTCTGAGAGCCGCGGTTCGACTGGTAGTGAAAGATCTGACTTCCACTTCATGGCAATGCACTTTGAGAGGGACTCAAGCCTTTTTATTATTTCTGCTGATGAGAGGTTTGGTCACTGCAGAGTGGGCTATCAGTCCAAAAGCATTGCATTAACAATGGCAGCCTTGGCCTTGTTGCAAATGCAGCTAACCAACATGTGGCAAGGTGGCCTGGTTCAACGCATGACTCGTTCATTCTAACCAATAGCTTGGTTGGTAACAGGTTGGAGGCTGGCACGGTGCGCGATGGGTGGCTTCTGGTGAGTAAATAATTTATCCGTTTAATTGCGCCCCGAATTTAAACCAGCACATTGCCTGTTTGGGCACGTGCATTCAAATATGTGTATTTGTGGTTATCTGGTGAAAAAAGAGTGGCAGAGCTATCTATAAGCCTACTTTGTCTCCTTGTGTTCAGTATTTGTCTCAATAAACGCGTGCGTAAAGTTGGACATGTCACACTGCAGTAGCCACGACGCAGCTCTGCAGTCATTAATATAAGTGTGATCAGTCTTGTCAATCCTTGAAATGAAGTTGTTTTGTGCTGTTTGTTTTCCCACAAACAGTAGTGTGAATATATATATATATATATATATATATAGAGAGAGAGAGAGAGAGAGAGAGAGAGAGAGAGAGAGAGAGAGATCTATATATATATATATAGATATATATATAGATATATATATATATCTTTAGAAATTGAAGGGGCGCTGGCACTGTCTAGACAGGTCCTGCTGCTGTACGTACACACCTGAGAAGGTGTGCCGCATCGTGCTGGCCTCTGTTGTCCTTCACAACTCGGCACACCGCCATGGCATACCACTGCCAGAGCACATCCCCCCACAAGAGGAACCGGATGCCGGACCCTTCAACCTCAACCTACCCCGCAAAGCGATACGAGCCCGGCAGCATCTGATTTCAACTATGTAAAGAGGCAAGGACACAATTTACTCAAGTTCATTTATTGCGTGACGAATATCTCCCAGTGCATTGACAATTTGATCCAGACGGTCGCTGAGGCCACGGATTGCTCTCACTATTTCCTTCTGTGATTCCAGCACAGCTTGTGTGAGGACACGGTCAGTATGGCGGACGTCAGCAGCTGGCGAGGAGTCGCCGGGGCGCGTGGTGCTGGAGGAGCCAGAGGAGGAGCGAGGGTGCGAGGTGCCGGTGGAGACGCCGGGGTGCGAGGTGCCGGTGGAGGAGCCAGGGTGCTTGGTGTCTGTGGAGGAGCCGGTGGAGACGGCGCAGAGGGAGGAGCCCTCTCCTGTCTCATCGTCTATTGAGAAATAATAATAATAAAAAAATGTAAATGAAACAAACTAAATTAAAAAAGTAATTAAACATGAGTGGATGTGTTTATAACCTGGCAACTTAACGCACGAGCATGCGCGGCCAGTATAATGACATTTGTGAGTTTAACACAGTTACCTTGAGGATGATCTGTGTCGCCTTCAGGGACCCCCGCAACTCCGCTTAGAGCTGCGTCCCCCACAATAGCCACCACTCTCTGATCAAAGGGGGTCAGTTCCTCCCCTCCTGTCCCCCCGCCCGTTGCGGTTACACTTCGGCGTCGGGCCGAAATCCTCCGCTTCACCTCCACCTTCACGTCGGACCATTTCTTTTTGATTTCAGTGGGTGTGCGCTGCTCCGACCCCACGGCGTTCACTGCCTCACACACACACCCCCACTCAAATTTCTTTTTCTTTGTGTTTATCCCCGAAGAGAGGCTGCCAAATAACACAGCCCTCCGGGACGCCACTTCATTTAATAACATGTCGAGCTCAGACTCTTTAAAGTTGCGCTTCTTACCTCTACTCATCGTTTAAATCTTTAAATCTGATGGTGCAGAGAGGGGATCCCCGGTGCAGGCCCTGTTTAAATTCATGTGCACGCTTGAAAGGGGGGCGTGGACAGGGAGGAGTTAAGCACTTCTACATCTCCACGTGTTGCTTTTTTTTGTGCGTACGGCAGTTTCTGGATACGAGCGTGCGCCATGTTTCAGTAAGAAATCCACGCAAGTCTTATTAGCCCATGAGGCCCCAGGACATTGTTGCTGCACTGCATGGAGAGACTGTTGCTGTTTTTCCACTTTCGTCTTTAGCATCACAAATGAAATTCCATTCACTTTCATTTGTATTTGAGGTGGTGACAGAAATCCCAGATGGGTATCTCCAAACCTGGGTCACTAAGCTCAAACTACCTGCACGGCTAGATGTAACTATGTCAGACATGTTTGTTACTATGTCAGACATGTTTGTAGGATTTGGGGAGATCTGACCCTTTAACTGACCTGGGGGTGTGATTGTGTAAAACTGAGCCTAAAGTCTCCTACACAAACTTTTTTATGGTGTGCACAATACAAAGCTATTGAAATAATAATAATTGCCAAATCGATACATTTACATCATTTTTTAATGTCAAACAGACACAGTGAATCCTTGATCTTAACTGTACTGTAACTGTGGACCTTAAACATATCATTAATGTTGTATAAATGTCGATCTAACCTTTCTAATGTGTTATAATAACATGTAGGAATAATGTTAATGTCTATTTTCAGACATATTTTAATTCGCCTGCAGTGACTGTGAGGGCCCACTAGGGGTCAAGGGCCCCCTGTTAAAGAGCCCTGCTTTAATCCCATGGTTTGAAACGACAGAGATATTAATTATGAATACATGAATTAGAATTATATATCATAAATGTTTGCATGTATGTGTTTTGTGATGGAAAGTAAGACATTTCATTTCAAGGTTGGCCTAAATTACTGATGGATGATGTGGATGTGTGATGGGATGGGATTGTGCCTAATCATTTTTTTATCGGATTCATAATTAAAAATAAGTTCTCAGATGACATGAGGAACTCAGTGAGGTGTAAAACAGGGGTTTGTGAGCACGTTAGCTTTTCAGTCGTCTCCATCCGGGCTTAGAAACACGTCAACATGTGGCGGCCAAAGCAGGTGTTCCGGTTCATTTACGTTTTAATTAGGTTTTGAAAAGTGGAAACGTGCATATGGTCCATTCCCCCGCTATTATTACCGTTATGACTGGCAGTGGCCGCCACATGGAGTAAGGCGGCAGGTCTGGACCCTATGAACAGAGAGAGAGAGAGAGAGAGAGAGAGAGAGAGAGAGAGGAGGGGGGTCGGGGGTGTCTCTCTCAGCCTCACCAACAAAAGCGAGCCGAGACAGCTGCTCTCTCCACAGTGAGTCCACACCATTAAAGATCTGGAACAGGGATCTGGGGGTGGCGAGGTGCCAAAAACCCTCCACTTGAAAGGTTTGAAACTCTTCCTTCATTTGGGGCACTGGTGCTTTTTGCGGAAATGCTGCACAATGTCGAGAATTCTGTGCGTAAAAGAGCACCTGTAAACACATCACTGCGTTTACCTGCGTGGTCCTCTATCAAGCAGACAGAACTGCTTTATTGTAAGGGTCATTTGCATTTGCAATAGCGTGTACAAAGCATGTTAATAACGAGGGGAAAGGGAAGTTGAGCCCTTCTTGGACATAAATAAATAAATAGACATTGTGCGTAAAGTACTAAACCGGCATATCCAAACGCAAACGGTCTAATACTGATACCACAAGTCCCCACGTCATGTGATTCTCAGCAGTCTCCACAGTGACAGCTTCATAATGTGCACGCTTAAACTCACAGCACATTAAAGGATAGCAGGAATGATTGTACGCAGGTTATCAGCTAAAATCAACCAGATATTCTAAAGTCTCGTAAAAGCAGAGCAGGCGACGTGAGAATGCAGTTGCACACGAATCAGAAGTCACCAAACAAACGGAGAACAAACGAGGTGCAGACCAACACCTGTCGCTTTCTTTGGAGAAGGGCCCTTAATTCCCCCGGCTGATTCAGTTTGGGCCGAGGGGCCACCAGCAGCAGCTGCCAACTGAAGGCATCGCGTTACATCCGCCAAAGAGCCGGGTAAATCTGCTGAGGCCCGGACACGAGAGCCAGCAGACTGGGAGAAAGGGTCGGGCAGAAATAAAAACAGACAGACACACACACACACACACATACACACACACACACACACACACACACACACACACACACTCTCTCTGCGTATAAAACACTGAGATGATGTGACGCGTCAGGAAACAAGAACACACACATTTAAAGCACCTTTTTATGAAATAAGAAACCAAATTAGTTATAGTTATAGTTTTATACACATTCAATTAAAATCAATCCAATTTTATTTATAGTTCCAAATCATAACAAAAGGTATCTCAGGACACTTTACAGAGTATGTAAAGACCACACTCTATGACTTATTCTAAGACTCACTCTTCCCTTGGTCACAGTCTCTTTGAACGTCTCCCCTCTGGCAGAAGTTACAGATCTCTGTACTCCAGCAAAACCAGACATTAAAACAGCTTCTTTCCCTCTGCTATTACTCTACTGAACAGCTCATCTGTCGTACTGCCTCTTAAATCCACCTCCTGCATTTAGCATTTTCATTCTGTGCATTTGTTTTATATATGTATAATTGTATATAACACCCTGTTCCTCCACAGAGCTGGGTCTGTCTGACGTTCCTGTCTGTTATAGTGAAGGTTTTCGTTGCCACCGTACTCTACGGGGGAATTGTTGGGTCTATGTTTATCAGAGAGTGTGGTCTTTACCTAGTTTGTAAAGTGTCCTGAGATAACTTTTGTTATGATTTGGCACTATAAATAAAATTGAATTGAATTGAATATGATATCATCATCATCATCATCATCCTCATCATAGACAATGATCAGCACCCTCTCCATCACACAGTGGTCGGTCAGCGGAGCACCTCCTCACACAGGCTGCTCCGGCTCCGTCTGAAGGGACAGATGCTGGGAATCTTTCCTGCCACATGCCGTCACACTGCACAATAAGAGCTAAAACTCTGCTCATAACAACACAGTCTTCAAGCACCTTATGTGTTTCTTATCTGTCCGCTGCACCTTATATTATTAAATGTTTACTTTGCACTACAGTTAGACTGCTTATTTAAACACTTTTAGGTATCTTTTTATATATCTATGTTTTAATATTGCTGTTTTGATGTGTCTGTGTGCTGTTACTGTATGTAATGCTGCTGCTACACTGAAATGTCCAGGCTTGGCATCAGTCATAAGTCTATCTATCTATCTATCTATCTATCTATCTATCTATCTATCTATCTATCTATCTATCTATCTACATATATGTATATTGCATATTCATAACGCATGTGCCTGTCTATTTATGCCTTCTGGGTTGTATATTTGTCCCAATTTATTATCTTACTTTTTATTTATTTTTTAAGTTGTGTGTACTTAGTGTCTATATTGTATATTGATGCCAAATTCCACGTATGTGTGCATACTTGGCCATTAAAGCTGATTCTGATTCAATAAAATAATAACCCCCAGGCTACATTGAACTGTTATTAACACACGTATCAGTTGTATATATAGAAACATAAAGTGTATCCTTGAATGGCCCATTCTGCATGATAATAAGCCGTGATCAGCTGAATGAAGTACACGCACAGTTGATAAGCATCGACACGGGGGAAAAACAGAGCGGTCGGTCCCCTGACACAACAAACTGCCTGATTAAAGCCCATCCAGCTCCTCGGGGCGCAGACCGGGTCTGACCGGAGACAAAGGGAGTGCGCGCTCATTGGCTCCGGCCGTGTGCGCTCTGTTGTCCCCCAGCGAGAGCGGCTCTGCCCCCATTCACATGTTAATAAGCCCCTATAAATACTAACAACAGCCACTCAGCGCCAGCAGCACGTCTCGCTAGGATTGCACAATAAACACAGGGCGCCTCGCCTCGCCTGTTTTTTCTCCCTGTAACCGGTTCCGTTTGCCAGCTGCCCCTCGCTGACGGAGGAAAAGGAGCAGTGGGAGAAGCCACAGAAGCGGCGATCCGACCAACATGGCCCCCTCGGCTCGGCCCAGCAACACCGGACTGGATATGGAAGAGGATGAGTCCGACTACGGGATTCAAAAAGGGGACAGAAAGGTAGATAGACTGCGGGGCTGCACTCTGTGGACACGCTCGGCTGTGACGCACTTGTCACGCCGGTGACAGTGTGTACTGCTCTCCGTGTCTGCGTAGTTTGATGCCAAGAGCAATTAAAGCGATTTATTGTAACCGTTAATTCCACCACACACACACACACACACACACAGACACACACACACACACACACTCGTAACCGCAGCTGTAAGTTCCAGTGTGATCTTTGTGTTCCCGCAGACCAGGAAACCTCTGGTGGAGAAGAAGAGGCGAGCTCGCATCAACGAGAGTTTGCATGAGCTGCGGACTCTGCTGGCAGACACGGACGTGAGTAGGGAGCGTGCACACACGCACGCACACACACACACACACACACACACACACACACACACACACACACATACACACATACACACACACTGGACCTCAGCTCACCTGTCCCTGTGACCCGGAGGTAGATTTCTTTGGGTATTTCTCACGGAGCTCTCTTCTGGTTGTCTCCACAGTTTCATTCCAAGATGGAGAACGCAGAGGTGCTGGAGATGACTGTGAAGAAGGTGGAGGACATACTGAAGAACCGAACCCAAGGTGTGCACAACTCTGCTCAACTCACACTGACACCGAATAGACAAAGGCTGATGAGCACTTCTGTGGAATTCAGCCTTAAAACCCTGGACACCCTGACAGTGTTATACCCTGACACTTAATCTTTGCATCCTCTTATATTCTCAGACCTGAATCTAGGGATGTTATAGTGTATGTTTGCTTGAAGTACAAATTCAGAGGTTCAGGACCCCCGCGAGAGTCCGCAAGATACATGTCAGGGGTCACAAGATGTTTAATAGAAGAGGAAAGCAGAAAAAGCAACACACACGTTTGCATGTTTGTCATTACTGCAGTATGACTTAAAATCCAATGAGGGGTAAAAATGTGCAATGGTCGCAAGTAGACATACGCAACCAATGAAGAGGGATCACAAGTAGTGGGGATTTTTTTTTTTAGAATGAAGGGATCACATGACGGTCCTGCAAATGGCATCTCCAAAGAAAGTGCTAAGTTTCCAGGAAAAGATGGAATAAAAGAGTCTTTACACAAAACACTGATCTAGAGGGAATGAAAGTCATTTTGTGGTATTTTATCAGTTGGATTAATCTGGGCACCCTTTAAGTCACATGGAAGGAATGTAAACCAACCCAGCTGATAGTGACTCGCCCGAGGCCACGAGCAGTCATTTCATATTCTTTCCCTCTCTCCTTCCGCAGAATCAGACGCACTCAACCGAGAAGCCAGCGAGAGGTTTGCGGCCGGCTACATCCAGTGCATGCACGAGGTCCACATGTTCGTGTCCAGCTGTCCCGGGATAGACGCAACTGTGGCGGCGGAGCTCCTCAACCATCTCCTGGAGTGTATGCCCCTGAACGAGGACCACCTCCAGGACGTGCTGATGGATCTAATCACTGACACTTCTGGGAGTAACAGCAGCACTTGGCACGGGGGAGACGAGTCGCTCTGCTCGACCGCGGCTTCGCCCGGAGGAAGGAGCGTATCCAGCGGCTCGTCCTCGGCCCTCTCCCCGGCCCCCTCCACCACGTCCAGCGAGGACCTGTGCTCCGACCTGGACGAGACCGACAGCGAGCACAACCAGAGCGCCACCGAGGGCTCGGAGAACAGGGAGGCCCTGAGCATGCCCACCATGACCTACCCTCGGTCTATGTGGAGACCCTGGTAGGGGTCTGGGGGTTTGGATGGAATGCAGTTGGGATATGTTTCTCTTAAGATGTGACGTCGGGCCTCTTACTGAAAGGGAAAATTCCACCCTTCGACACATGAACACTTCAAAAGTAACCATCTTTGAGTGGTGTGACTTGCATTTCTGGGCCATTCACCACATGCATGGATTTTCTTTTCTGGATTCCACACATTGATGTTGCTGCTGACCACAATGCAGCGCAACCACCGATTACTTCGTGGAGGGATCGCGGCTGTGGCTTTTCTCTTCACCCACAACTGAACGCGGCAAGTTTGAATCCCACCCTTGGCATCCTGGGAGATATAGGAAATCAATTTCGGATAGCACAGAATAATGTCAAAGGGTGGGGTTTGTCTTTATCTCACTACGGGGACCCTTCCTCTCAAGGGCCCCTGCAGATCGGGTCCACCCCCCTGTCCTTTTCAGTAGTGACTCCCTGACTCTGAGTCCTCTGTTGTGACTTTTCTTTACACCTGGAAAAAGATGAAACGTTCACTTATAACCCAGCGGAAGGACGGACGAGGAACAGTTCACACTTCTTTTTTTTTTGTGTCATGTAACTGTGTGTATATAGGATTTGTACGCGGAGAAAAGCTCTTTTAGAAACCGAGAAGTTTGGCAACGCCTCTGATTAATATAAATATTTCTTATCGTATTTCATAAAGACCTGTAGATTATCGGACCTGTAGCCTCTTTTGGGGATCACCACCTTATGTCGTAACGATGTTTAGAAATGCCAGTGAAATGTCTGAATTTGCTAAATAAAACAATGCAATTGAAAAGCTGTTGTGTGACTTGACTCAATGTTCAGAGTACGATAATAGGAAACAGGGTGCAAACTTGGGAAATGATACGGGTAACAATGAGACACGATATTGTCAGGGAATATGCATTCACTACTTCTCATTGCTGTTATCTTAAAGGAGTCCAGGCTAATGTGTGTGGAGTGATTTAGACCAAGAGCTGACAATTTAAATGTGATTGAAGGCCCTTCACCCAATGTAGCTCATAGCAAAAGAGACTAAGAAATTTCTCACAATCTACTGTGCGAAATAAAACGAACTAAGAGTTTGTGTATTCGTGTATCTAATTCTCAAGGTGCCCTTTGGTGCCTCAGGCCTAAAGTCACACATGAAAGAGTCGCACCTCTCCAAAAAGGTGTCGCTACTCTCACCTCAGATACAATGAGCACATTAACAAAGGACTGTTAGATCCTGTCTGGGACTGTGTCTGCAGCAGCAACACAGCCTACAGCGCGGAGCGACATGGGCCCTTAGCTCCTGATGTAAAATGAAGTGAGAGTGAATCCACTCAGAAAAAAAAAACCCATAGACCAAAAGGTTATATTTAATAATTGGTGAAAATCACACGCCGTTCATGTTTATTGTCTGCTGTCAGATGATCCTGGGTACCTGAAGGAATAATTAACAAACTGGGGTGGAGGTGGAGGTGGAGGTGGAGGTGGAGGTGGAGGTGGGTGTGAATGTCGGAGGAAACACATTGAAATGGGAGCGGACGAGACACGGTGATCAAAGCCGCGACCATTTGACAGAGGAGCGTCAAAAGCCTGCACAGCTGAAAGGACACTACAAAGGATACAAGCAGGCTCAGATTCTTCAAAGGGGACCAAGAAGCGCACACACACACACACACACACACACACACACACCAACACGCACACACACACACACACACGCACACACACACACACACACACACACACACACACACACACACACACGCATACACACACTCACAGGCCGCTGCTGGCCCTCGTGACTTGACTCAGACGCAGCCTTGTTTGAGGAAGTGGCAATTATTTTAATAAAAGTATGTAAATGTGAAATACTCCACCTACAAGTCCTGCACAAATTCAAGAGTAAAATTAGACTATCATCAGTATATAGTAGGATACTTTGATTATTTGTGCATTTACACTGACTCCTTATTGTCTTTATTTATTTGGGATCTGGCATTTGTGTTATTATTCTATTCTTCTACACCTTTTTTCATTCTGTATTCATTTGCAGTTTTCACGTTCGTTACATGATATTCTCTTTTTTTCATTCCTGTTCTAACTCCAGGTCCCTGAGCGGAGTTCCCTGTGTGGTATACATGATCTACATGAGCCGGGGACAAGCGGTTCAAGATGAATGAATGAATGAATGAATGAATGAATGTTTCGAACTCTGCGACCAAGCTTTGAAAAAAACCCACTCATGCTCCCTGCTCGCTCACACTCTGCTCCCCTCATAGGCTCTGGTTGTGAAATCACAGTGGTACAGTAGACCTGACGACGCGTTTAAAGACAGTTTCTGAATACGGCTGTGAGCAGAATTCCCAGAATGAATACAGCAGCTCAGCTTTATATTCAAAAACAACGTGGGAATCTCATTGTTTACCATATAGGACCTTCAACATCCATAGGACGGCTGTCTTTCACTGAAACATTCTCTTCTTCACTTGTTTTTTTTTAGGTCTTGCGTAGGTTTCAGCTAAGGCCTCTTTCAAACAAAGTCAATTAAATGACAGTGTGCAGTGTCCATAAGGATATCCTTTGTCCCCAAACACACCAGTCAGTGTAATTCTGGACCGCTGTGTAATTTGTAACCCTATAGTGTGTGTGTTTGGGTCTAGGGAAGGAAGCAGGTGGGTGGATGGGTGTGGATGTTGAGTTTAAGGTCCCTCAGACAAATTCAATTACAGTCACACCCCATTCTGTCTGGTCAGACCAGCACATCGCTGAAGTGAAACCTCGAAGAACGCCTTAACTGTTCAAAATAAAGTCAGCACATTTAACCCGCTACAAGTTCAAAGTATTACAGGAATAAGGTCAGTCTCTTTTATGAAACCACATGAAACGGTGTGTTTTTGGTGGAATATTGTCACAGGAATTTTGGATACTTGTAATTTATAATTCATAACCTTTATTAGGCCAGCCATGAATCCTGAATGCTCTGTGTATGACTGTTGAAACACAACCTGCTGACTGTTACCTCGTCCCACAGCCTGAAATGATCGTCCTGTTGGTAGATCGCTGAGTAGGCCTGTGATAATGAGTGTGACTACAGCATGACATGAGATAACTCCAGGAGGCCCATGTACCCTGTTAGATAGGGGATCCATCCATCCTTCTTCAACCGCTTGTCCCTATCGGGGTCACGGGGGGCTGGAGCCGATCTCGGGCGTGAGGCGGGGTACACCCTAGACAGGACACCAGTCTATCACAGGACACATAGAGACAAACACAGACGGACAACCATTCTCTCCAATCGACTGTTTTTTGCTTTTGTCTCCTTAAGCTGCTACGGTGTGTGTGTGTGCGTATGTGTGTGTGTGTGTGTGTGTGTGTGTGTGTGTGTGTGTGTGTGTGTGTGTGTGTGTGCCTGTGTGTGCGTGCGTGCGTGTTGGTGTGTGTGTGTGTGTGTGTGTGTGTGTGTGTGTGTGTGTGTGTGTGTGTGTGTGTGCCTGTGTGTGCGTGCGTGCGTGTTGGTGTGTGTGTGTGTGTGTGTGTGTGTGTGTGTGTGTGTGTGTGTGTGCCTGTGTGTGTGTGTGCGTGTTGGTGTGTAAGCTTCTCCTTTTAAATGTGTCTCTTAAAGGTCTAGCCTCTTCTTTTTGATGCATTTAATGTTAAATTATTTCTGCACTTTAAGGGATTGTACTGTAAATTTCGTTGTACTGGTCCAATGACAATAAAGACAATTCTATTCTATTCACACTTACGGGCAAATTAGAGTCATCAATTAACCTGACAGGTGCATGTCTTTGGACTGTGGGAGGAAGCCGGAGAAATCCTACGCAGACACGGGCCCCAGCCGGGATTCAAACCTGCAACCGTCCTGCTGTGAGGTGAAAGAGCTAACCACCACACCCAAGACAGGAGATGACAAATCATTATTACTTGCATGTGTGTTGGTGAAGACTGACGAGTCTGAAAACACCATCCAGCTGAGCTCTTGTGTTTTTGACCTCATCTGCGTTGTGTCTCCTCCTTAAAAAGGAGACTCACCGTAAGGGTCCGGGGTCCCTCCTTCGGATCCTTTAGCCTTGTGCATGAAGCAACCGGAGTGAACCTTGTTCTGCAGAGAAATACTTTAACATTAAACCACGGAGAAAAGCTGATCCTGTTTGTTTATTCTGTATTGACCCGATTCTTCCACAGCAACATGGACAAAACAGAGTTAATGGTTGTGGGAATATTCCCTCCATTAACCCCCTTCATGTCACCGCAATCTGCCAACTGAAAACGGCAGATGACAGGATGAGCACGCTGCCAGATTTAGTCTGAACGGGGGGAAAAGAAAAAAAGAAGAAGAAAAAACAGACAGGAGGGAGGACTTTTGCGTCCAAAGGCGTCAGCTGTGCGTTTGTGACCGTGCATATGAATTCTGAGGTCAGAGGTCGGTGCAACGCAACAGTTGGCGTGAGAGTGACTCAACGGCGGAGGCGAGCATATGGTGCTGAAACGGATCCCCGGGGAACCCTGTCATCCTTGGCTTCTTCTCAACTGCCTTTGACTGTGAGAGAACAATCACTTCCTGTTGGGCAGCAGCAGCAGCAGCAGCAGCGGCAGCAGCAGAGGCAGCAGCAGCAGCAGAGGCAGCAGCAGCAGCAGAGGCAGCAGCAGCAGCAGCAGCAGAGGCAGCAGCAGCAGCAGCAGCAGCAGCAGCAGCGACAGCAGCAGCAGCAGCAGCAGAGGCAGCAGCAGCAGCAGCAGCAGCAGCAGCAGCAGCAGCAGCAGCAGCGGCAGCAGCAGCAGCAGCAGCAGCAGCGACAGCAGCAGCAGCAGCAGCAGAGGCAGCAGCAGCAGCAGCAGCAGCAGCAGTGTGCTTTTATGTGCAGCACGCAGGACAATGCACTTTATCAGCTGTTTCGTTCGACTTCTAAACTAAAGAACAAGTTATGGAACGACAAAGATCTGAAATTATAGATTTATTCATTAACTGTCCTTAGAGGGGTATCATTTAAACTTGTACACATAAAAAACACTAATAATTAAAAAACTGAACAAAAAAAATACATGTATGAAATAAAATAATAAGAATAATAAAGTGTCTAGGCAAAATGTCTAAACTTTACATTATGAAATAGATTTTAAAAGGATTTAAATGTGACTTTTGTAAATGGAGAAGGGGTAGTATTCAATAAGTTATTCTTCTTTTCGGACATTTTAAACTGTTTAAATATTTTGTTGTTTATTTTGTTTTTCCATTACTGGCAAAAACAAAGAAAATAATGTTATTCGGATTTTGTTATTATTATTGTCTTTTTTCCCCTTTTCTTTACATTATTTCTATTCATGTTGTTATTGCATCACATGTTCGAAATAAACAAACAAACAAACAAACATAATGGTCAGTTTAGACTTAGACTTAGACTTAACCTTAGACTTAGACTTGGGCTTAGGCTTAGACTTAGACTTAGACTTCTCTTTAATGATCCCTTTGGGGTGACCCCCGCAAGGAAATTGAGTTTCCAGCAGCTAACAAAAACTCAAAACTCAAAAGTCTGTTTATGTAGAAATAAATCATGTAATAAATTAGTTGATCGAAAGACATTTTTCGCAACAATTCGGATTCATTGATTTGTCTTTGTCGGCTAAACGTAAGAGACATTTAATGGTTCCAGGTTCACAAATGTAAGAATTTGCTCTCTGACATAATTGTGAATTAATCCTCTTTGGGGTTTGGACAGTTGCATCTGAAGACGTCACCTTGTGTTCTATTATATTGTGTGTAATATTGTTTTCTGTTATTTTCAGGGCTCTTATATCTTTCCTATATTAAGATTTAAGTGTTTTTCAAGGATGTGCACCGTGCATCTTATAAACCAAACCATCAGTTGATCAAGTAATCAAGAGGAAAGCCTATAATAGAAATAACTGTTAGCTGCGGCCCATCTTTATACACTAGTCTTACATGGCCATACATTAACGACCTCTCTTTATAAAGCTGTTTTTTAGGTTTATCATTTATTTACATGACAACGAGCAAAGAAAGCCATCCGAGTCACACCGGTTATATTTCTGTAGTTTTATTACAACAATATCTCAAAGAACACATCTTACCTACAAAAGAAATGCACTGAACTGTGCTAGTTCAATATACCACGTGTCATACAGTGGCAATGAAACTAATTTACATGACCATACACACAACATGAGTACCGCGTGTATGCATTAACAGATCATTTTCCCCCGACAGCCCACCAGTGTAATTCTTTTCAAACCAGCCCCCCTTCTACGCGAGGCCTTATGAGAAAGTAAGGCATAAATATTCTCTGGCTTACTCTCCGCGTTCATTCTCGCTTTCTTAACAGTTTGTACGCAGGTGAGCGCCGGAGGTCCCCGCTCAAGATATCGGACATAAGACAGAGATACACTGCAGTCGCTGAAGGTGGTGACAGGCGCCGGCCTCTCTGTACGAGCCCACCGGAATCACTTAAGTATCGGACCACTCTGTCCAATGTGCTTTGACCCCACACGCATACACATACAGTACCCTGCTTACAATGACACGACCTGGGTTTGATTCGAGGTATAGGGTCCATCCGCAGTGACATTCAAATGCTCTTACCTTCGGCGAACAAAACAGAAATAGAGAACAATAAAAAGAAACAAAAAGTCTTACAAGAAATCAAAAAGAAAATCCTGAAAACCAACTTGTGAGATTACTCTTGGTCCGGTCTGCGTTACATTCACATACCCTGTCTGAACGGTTACCCTACCATAGCACCAGAGCTGTTCCCAGTTCTACCGTTTTTTTTTACCTCGTCAACATAAAGCCACTGTGCGTCACGTTATCTTAATACTTCGATGACAAGTGTTACCATTTCCTGTGTAACCCCCGGTTTTCACGGGGGGTCACTTAGGCAACACGGTCCCTTTAATTGCTACAATTGTAATGCTGTTTCCTATACTCGTCTTTTTTTAAGTGCATGACGTTTCTACCGACAGCTTTGTATCAGTCAAGGATCTGTACTGCAGCGCGTACACCCGCAGAGACTAGTGGTGGTGCTTTAAATATGCCAATATGGTTAAAAAAGTGTCTGTGTGTTGAATAGATGTGAGGAGTCTTTCTGCATAACGTATAAATCCCCACAGATTCAAAGTGATTTGTTCTAAAAATGACCGTTTATAGTAGAGCAGCACCATATTGACAGAAGAGGAATATAATCCAACATATTTCATTTAAAGAAACTGAAGGTGAAACGCGAAATGTTGATCCCAACGGTGTGTTAACTTTGTAAATCAAGGTCAAAGCTGTTTTGTATTTGATTCTGTCTCTATGTAGAATGACAACATCCTCTCAACCTCTGCTATAACGCACCAATATGCACAAAGTTTCTGCTGTTGATTGCAACAAAATGTATTTCAGCAGCAGCTTCTTGATCTGTGATGACGCACACTTTTTCATCGCACCAGTGCTGTTTTAAAGGTCTGTAGATGCCTTCAACACTTTGAGGCTATTCTGTGAAATGGACTCGCTAACTGTGGTTCATAGTTAGAGTCAGGGTAGTGGAGTTTAGTCAACACCTGTAAACTGTTAATATACATAAGTAATGTCTTTTAGCTGAGTGGATTTGGCTTTAGCTTAAAACAATCTAGTCTAGATACATTATCTGGTAGAAAATAAATAACATACTTCATTCAGTGAATAGCCTGTAATAGCTATGTATCCGATTGTCACTGTTACGGAACATTTTTATTGGCTGCTGGGTCAACCACTGCTCTGTGCCTGGATATTTCAAATATTCAGGATCGAGGAGAGTAGCGAGATAAAAATCTCATCCGTGATACAAAATGGTCCCCGCACTTCGACCCAGCTGACACCACACAACTATTGTACATAGTTGACAATGGGAAAACAAATAAGGGGGTTTGATGGGCCTGAATGGGACCATGTGGCAAAACAAGAAAAAACACAAACATCGTGACTGGCAGGAAACTATTTAAAGAGAAAATACCGGGTGGCTTCTCAATAACATCTTTGAACTATTGACTTTGGTAGAGCGTGCTCACCGTGTATCAAGGCAGAGTCCTTACCCTGCCTTTTGGTCTCTCTCCAAGGTATCCATATCTTCCAAAAACTCTTTTTACTTTGTCCTTTTGGAGAATAGTACCTGCTCTGTGTTGTAAAGCTCTGCCTCTTGAGATGGAGGATCGGAACGTATCTGGGAGGCCAAAGGTCATCCAACCCCACGGGCTGGGCCCAGACCCCAGATCAGGTTGTGTGTGTGTGTGAGAGAGCTGGCAAAAGTACTATATGAGGGTCATGCATACAAAGACCCTCATACAGCACCACTGCCCCCTGTGGTCGAGATTAAGAACTGCACTTTAGCGGCAGTCCTTCCAAATAACTCACAGGCATGAACACACGAGCGTCACACATCCTCATATTCGCCACAATGGCAACACACACTTGTGCTTTAGTTTATGCTGTAAGTGTGTGGGTTTGTGAGGATTGTCAGGCACACAGCTGTTTGTCTCACGTCCACAATGTGTGTGTGTGTGTGTGTGCATCATGAAGGTCCACTGCTGGTCAAGTGTGTCCACCTGCTGGTGGAATGAGTGTTCAAGACCCAGTGTCTGGTGGAGGCTGAGACTCCTCTGATTGGTTCTGGGTGTTCTGGCCCTCTTGGCTCAGCTCCTCACCCAGCTCGCCCATGTCCATGAGTGACAGTGCCTCCTCAATGGGGCCCGACGCCGCATCCTCGCAGTACACGCACTCCTGAACACAAACATAATGCTGCTATTAAATACTTTAGTTTGACTGTTCCCATGCAACTATATCTGAATATGTATGCATATCTGTACGTAGTTTTGCGTGGTCCTGACCTTGACGTTGATAGCAGCAGGTAGACCTCCCCTCCTCATCCAGGGATGTTCCTCCATTAGCTCTCGACGCTGGTCCGAGGAGAAGTGAGGCTGGTTCTTCTGCATCTGCCTCAGTCTCTCCTTGTCTTCTCGCAGAACTCTCTGAATATCCCTGGGGATCACCAAACACACATTTAAGTTTAGCAACAAGACAGTTACATATAATGGGTTACTCAAAGTGCGAAATTAAACAGTTAACCCCTTTTAACATCTCTTTCAGAGGCTGCAGTGGACTCATAAGACCATAAAAGCTACCCTAGCTTGCCAGGAAGGGGGTTAATAACACTTCAGAGTTATTTTCAGAGGGGTCTCTAAGACTGCAAGATATCTGAATGAAAATGGGTCCTGTGTGTACCCAGGAGTCTCCCCTTTACATTACTTTATGATGACCCCATGCAGCGAAGCAAAAACATGCAGTACAAATGTTATTTTTTTATAAAGTGAGCTGTTGTGACCTGTAGGATAATTACAGCCTGATGAAACTTTACAACCACAAACTAGAGACCTAGGGCATTCAGATGCTTTCCTAGGTATATTGACAATAAGTGGCTTCCAAAGCAGTTTCCAGTCAGTGGAAATAAGGGCCACTAATGTAAATACATGTAATACATCTGAATGAATTCTTGTTTGAAATTGTATTCATCTGTAAAAGTCAGTGACTCACCTGGACGGCATTTCATATGTCATCATGACGTTGTCGTCAGCGTTGGCCATCAGCAGCCAGAGGGGTTCCTGGAGAACGTATTTGTGAAAAAGATCTTCCTTGCCTTGGGTTGAAACCTTCGACTGCGACTGGCCACCTTCAGAGCCACCTCTCGTCTTAGCTTTGGCCTTGGGGTCGTGTTCTAGAGAGTCAATACTGCCAAAGTATTTGCTGGTGTTGCTGCTCCCTAGGAAACAGTCACAATAAGACTTTAACACACATACTTTTTATAGGAAGTGTTGAGTTTTTATACTAACCCAACAGAAACAAGTGATATTATGCAGTAGCATACATTGATGTAAATTGACTTGACTGTTCGTCTACTGACCTGTTCTGCTGCCAGAAGCTCCGCTAGCTGATGTACCGCAACCGTTGCAGCCTGAGCCTGACCCTGAGCCGGACCCTGAGCCAGATCCGGAGCGTGATCCAGAGCGCGATCCAGAGCGCGATCCAGAGCCCATGGAGCCAGAGGTGGCAGATCCAGTCCCTGAGTGGGAGTCTTCATGCAGAAGAATGTCCAGCAAGTCGCAGGATGAGGAGTTACCGTCACTATGAACATCATCTACTGGAGACTCCACCTGAAGCACAACACAAACCATCAGTGCTGTTACGGGCTATACCCGGAGGCTTTGGTCTGTGTCTATGAGTGGCTGAAGCCTTTACAAGACAGATGTAAATTCAAAGATACGTTTACAATGTGACTCTCACCTCTTGGTGGTTTTCAGTCTTGGCTGTGCCTCCGTTCTTCTCCCCTGCTGCTCCAGCTATCCCTGATGCTGCTCCACCATTACCCTGGCCTCCAGCAAAAGGCGCTGTGCTGTCCTGCCGTTCAACTGAACGTTGTCCCTCCTCCATGCTCAGCAGATTGAGCTGCAGGGGCGAGCTGCACCGCGACTCAAACAGCGGCGGTGACGCAGCGGGCTCCCTCGTGCCAGAGGCTGGGGTGGAGGAGCGGGACGCTGCTCCCTCTCGGGGCTCCATGGGTTTGGGGGGCTCGGGGGCTAAGCTGTAGGGGAAGGGCTGAGCTGGATACGGGGCTTGAGCCACAAACTGAGTCTGCACTGGGAAAGAAGGCTGGGCAGAGAAGGGCTGCGAGGTAGTGTAGGCAGTCTGAGGAGCCTGGAAAGGCTGTGCGGTAGTGAAGGGAGGCTGTGCGGTAGTGAAGGGAGGCTGTGCTGTAGTGAAGGGGGTCTGTGCGGTAGTGAAGGGGGTCTGTGCGGTAGTGAAGGGGGTCTGTGCGGTTTGGAATTGCTGCTGGGGGGTAAAAGCAGTCTGCACAGGGAACGGCTGTTGGGTGGTGTAGGGGGGTTGTGTTTGCATGGCGTAGGTTGGCTGTGGGGGCTGAAACGGCTGCTGAGTAGCGTATGCAGGTTGAGTCTGTGTCTGCTCAGGGAAAAATGCTGGTCTAGGAGCAGCCCCCAGCTGGCCTATCTGACCTATCTGTCCCATTTGGGAGAAGAGGTAATTGGGTAGCACTAGAGCCACCACAGGTGTAACAATGGTTGCACCAAATGGAGCGGCAGTTGGTGGTGCTTGGGTGCTCTGCGCCTCTCCAAAAGCTGTGGAAAGGGAGGGGTCAGGGCAGGGAGCCTGAGCTGGGACTGCAGGTGCCTGCGGGGGGTAGAGCGGGTAGGCAGGCACCATGGCTGGGTAGGAGACGTTGAATGCTGACTGGGATGTTTCTGAAGGGGACCACGAGGTTTGGTTGAGACCTTGGAGAGGGGGCCGGGGTTTGCGGTTTGATACGGCACTGTCTGACGAATCAGGATGCTTCCTCCGTGGCTTCTTGGACTTCCTGTTGCGGTTACCCTTCTTGGCAGTGGTCTCGGGCCTGGTGGTGCCTGGTTTGGCTGCACCTCGTAGTCCAGATGGTTCTGAGATGACAAGGGAAAATCGTGAGGTTGTTTTTCAATTATGAAGTCATAAAGAAAAGGCAAAAATAATTATGATAATCATTTTTTAGTGTATGTGATCACTATTTAAACTTGTGTACCTTCATTGTTGGCTAGTCCTCTCTGCTTATGCATATATGTGAAACAGTCCTTCTGGAGGGTCCTGGCATTGCGGAGCTCTCGGCAGCGGTTGAGAAAGGCCTGCTCTTCTTTCTGGGTGTGTGCAGCCAGCACCTGTTTGGTCAGTCCCAGCCGCTTGTAGGCCTCTTTCTCCTGGCTGGGCGGCGACACCACACTGACAGGCAGGGCCGGGGGCACAGGGCTCTCTGCAACATCCTCAATAATCTCTGTAGAATGAATCAGAGCCATAAACATCAGTTAAACAAAACTTCTTATCTAGAAAACCGGGGTATTCAACGTCACTTGTTGAAGTGACACTCACCAGACTCTGGCTGAGGCTTCTTGTCTCCCACATGGACGATGGTGCTGCTGTAGCTGCACTGTGACGTGATGGACACAACGCTCTCAGCTTTGCTGGGTAGGGTGAGGGGTGCCAGGGGGCCATTCACCACAGCAGCAGCCCCTGATGAAGGCTTCTTAGGTGCCTTCATGTTTGACAGGCCTGGCTGGGTGTCTAGCATCAAAGAGTCTAAATTGGGAGAGAGCAATCCTCTGTTAGCTCCAGGCCATAGATTCAGGGTTCCTACACTTTTTACAATGTAACATTCAGGGACCTTTCAAGCAATTCAAGGTGCATTTTCAAACTTTTTCAGCACCTTACAGCTGTGGTAAATTACAGATTTATATGCATCGCATCAACACTCTCTGTTCACACCCAATCTGTTAAATGTGCCCAACTGTAATGTGTACACAGATGCATGGTGTATACATGCCTGGGTTTGAGTCCTGAGGCCCTTGCATGCAATTCTCCGAGCTCTTCTTGTCGTCATCCGAGTTGGAGGAGATGGTGGTGGTGTTGGAGAACTGGTACTTCCTCTTTGCTGTAATGGGGATGTTACAACTCTCCAGGTACCTGAGAAACAGAAATGGATTTAATTAGAGACTGCACGCTTCCCACATGTGATCTTCAGACCATAATTTTTCATGGTATCAAAGCCTTACCTGATGACACTGTCGAGGCAGCTGATCTGCTGGTAGGAGCAGACAGTCTGGTCTTTGCAGGTATAGTCCTCCATGCTGGCTGCGGTGCTGTCTTTGACCTGCAGAGGGGGTGCTGAGTCCTTCAGACGCATACCTGGACTCTTCTGAGCTACCACTGCTGATGGAGGGGGGGCGAGAGAAAATGTTATTACATGCACTAACAGATGTGTATCGGTGTGTTCACTTACAATAAAAGTGCTCCAGGTGATAAACTGTGAGTCAAAGTGACAAGCGGTTTAGGGAAATTAAACTGAACTCACCATCAGTAGTCTTCCTCTGCTCAGGTTTGGATGGTGACGGTGAGGGCGAAGAGGGAGGGGAACGCAGGCAGACCTGGGAGTCCTGGTTCTTCAACATATGGACCCCTTTACAAATCTCCTGGAACGTCCTGGGAGGCTTTGCCTTGTTTGTTTCCTCCGCTGTGTTCGCAACAGCGGCATTTCCGTTGCTCTCGCTGGACGAGCTGATGCTCACCAGCTGCTCATGGGAACCATTGCTGCCGTGGCTACCGTAACCGCTGGAGCCTATGTTGTGGACCGGCTAAGGAGAGAAAAAAGTTGTTACAGAAACTGACAAAGGGTGTATTAAATGTGCATTTAAGTGTCTGTATGTGTGTGTGTGTGTGTGTGTGTGTGTGTGTGTACATACCTGGAGTAGAAGCCTGTGGATCTGTTCACTAATTTCCTGGATGTCTGAGTCCATGATCTTTCCTCCATGATAAGGTGGTGCTGCAAAAACATCTTCATTTACTGGACCCCTAAAAAACACACAAGACAAGCGTCATCTAAAATATTCAGAGTGAAACATATTCAAATGTATCACTACTGATGACAAACACAAAACAATAACAACACATTGGGTGTACTCACATGCGGACTTTGTGCCTGCCAATGACAAAGGAGACCTTGCGACTCCAGGGGTTGACGAAGCTGGACCAGCTGGTATCGATGGTGATGTACTCGCCGTTTCTTGCACAGAAGCGGATTGATGAGTGATCGAATGGCTGACCAACAAACTGCAGAACTGTTGGCAACAGAAGGCAGGGCATGTGTGAGTGAGAGTTTAACAACACAAACGTTTTAGTGCACCAGTGCATAGATTTAATTATTTTTCTTAGAGTATATTTTCAGTGAGCATCAGTCAGAACAACCACGTGAATGAAAGGGGTTCTTACTTTTCCGATGCACAGCCAGCATCAAGGGACGGTCACTGGGGTGAAGATTGAGTAGCACAGGGGTCCCGATCAGGTCCTGAGGAAGGTAACCCAACAGAGGAACAGCCCTGATGGAGAAACAACAGCAATGTGTTAAAGACAGTTAAAAAAACATTCACTTTACCACCCAATGTAGAGTGTGTGTGTGTGTGTGTGTGTGTGTGTGTGTGTGTGTGTGTGTGTGTGTGTGTGTGTGTGTGTTTGTGTGTGGGGGGTCCACTCACCTCTCATCCACATCCTGGAACACACAGTTAGGCGTGTGTGTTGTGGTGAAGATACGCTTGTCAGTGGGAATTCTGGGTGCTTTGGGGAGAAAATAATACATTTTAAAAAATGTGAGACATATTAGCAATGGTGATCATTATACATGCAATCATGTTGTCTTAAATGTGTGTTACATGATGATTCAGTGCAAAATAAACATTAGAAATGTGTGTGACAACACGCATGGTCACAGGCCTCACCTTCGTATCCAGAGTGCACCCTCTCGGCCAGCAGGAGGCAGCAGAACTGTTCCTCAGCCAGCTCAGCGTCCTGGACTTTCATTCGGTAGGGAGTCATGCGGAAAGGATAATACTGCAGAGCTCCTTCGCGCTCCTTTCCACCACTACACCAAACAGAAACATCCACCGTTATGTTACGACTTTACAGTCTTACTAAAGAGGCTTTCAAAATAAATGTCAGTTTAACTGAATTTTGAAGAATAATCAATAGTTTCTAATATATATCTAACCTGTATACTTGTGTGTATATATATATATACACACCATGAACCCATTGTGTCCTAAATAATCAACAAACGTCCAGGATCTTAAACTCTAGTGGTAAAACTCCATCTGGCCACTAGATGGAAACAGTTTAAAAGCTCACAGCTGCTGACTTCCTCCACCTCTCTATCATCCTCCACCTCGCTGTCATCCTCCACCTCGCTATCATCCTCCACCTCGCTATCATCCTCCCTCATATGTCCTCCCCTCCTTCTCACCAATCCTGTGCTGATTCAGAGCTCGTTTGAGCAGGAAACTATGGATCAGAGGAGGCACCAACTGTCACTCACCTGATGCGGCAAAAGAAGGATTTCTCCTGCATGCACTCCGTGGGAGACGAGTCTGAATAAGAGACGGGGAGAAGGTCGGATGAATATATCAGCAACTGCATTAGATCAACTACTCCTAAAGGAGCCATCAGTTAGTCATCTATATTCAACACACTGCTGACAGGAGGGGTTTATCTCACTTCAACAGAGGGACGAAGTAAAAAAAAGAAAGAGACGGATATAATGGAATCAAATTAAACACCGACACAAATGACTGCTCCAAAATTCACCACGGACATGAATTCACTCCTCTAAATCACAGTGCATCAACAATTAGAAGATCTTAACCCCCAAAACGTGCTTCTCACAGCACCCATATGTGATCAGTTCTTCAACAGGTGTGTGAGAGTAGGCGTGCATTCATTAAAGGGATGTTGATGCATTTTAATAAAATATATGCAATGTGTGTATGAGCATGTGAGTACAGGGAGGAGTCACATTAAGGGAAAGGAGTGTGTGTGCGCGGTACTGATTAATGCCATTTTGCAATAATCGGCAGATGCCTGTGCTCATGAGGCTGAAAGGCTCGAAGTCAGAGCTCCCTCTTGTGTCAATTTGGCCATTCTATCGACAGTAGTCTAAGAACAACACAATATCCGCATTTGTTTGATTTCATTAGGAGGACAACTGTATGCCTGTGAGAATTTAGATTTGAAGTTACATAAAAACAGTTAAACCTAAGAACTATTTCCTGTTCAGGGGTAGCTGTTACCTGCTCCGGTGCACATGCTCCATGAGGGCAGGCGGTAGGGCGTGGTGAAGCTGTAGAAGACGCTGACGTCCTGAGGCGTCAGGAACTCCACAAACTTGGCATTGTGAAAAACCTCCCGCTTGCAGTTTAAGATGGACGCCGCCTGGTCCGAGATGTAAACTATTTTCCCTGTGATGAGTGAGACGGCTACGGCAAAAATATCCTGCCAGTAAAAAAAAAGATGAAATCAGTGAGGTGTGTGTCTTTCTTGTAATATTTTGTCTAATTATATTTCACTTAAAATAGAAACTCGATAAATGATGGCAGCACATTTCAAACAACCCAATTTGTAATGAGAAACAATTATATGTGATGGACTTTTTGGTCGTCCTTCCTTATTGGGAGGTGAAGCTCAGAGGTACTTACATTGTTTTTGAGGGTGTATTCAGAGGTGATGCTGTTGATTTCCTCGATGGTGTAGGATGAGACATCGAACCCTGGCGGCTGACTGTCATTAATCATTAGCGTCTGGTAGTACTCCTCATTGGCTGCGAAACAAAGAGAAGATGGATCAATGCACACACTGTTTTACATACAGCATCAGTGAAAAAGATACTCTCATAAATCGGGTCCAAATTTAACACCTGCCACAAACGCGAGTAAAACTATGTTGTTTATCAGCCACTACCGGTGGATTTCTGAAGTAGTCTACTTCACTACGACATCTAAGATGATTTACCACATTTTGTTTTCCATTGACTTTGAAGACGGGTGGCAGAATGCAACGTGTGATCGTCAACAACATAGCTGATGTACAAGGACTAAATTGTGAATATGTGCATGAAAAGAAAAGTTCCAATGGAAGCAGCTCTTACCTTTCACCTGTTTGACACATCGCAATGCATATTTGAGCGTGTTGACGGTGCTGGACTTTCCCTTGCTCCTCTTTTCCGACGGCAGGTACATCTTGAGCTCCTTGAGGGTCTTCGAGAGCTCCTTCTGTGTCTTAGCTTTGGCGGACTGTTCGCTGCTGCAGGGCGTACATGAGACAGATACACGTGCATTAAAATGACAAGGTCTCACCAGTACTGTAACAGGCTGACGAGGTGCTACCAGTATGCAAGGGGAGGGGGCATGACAGGACTGATTGGCAAGTGAGATGCATCTCTCAATAGGAAATCTGCCACTGTCTTATGGCCAAGCCAGGCTGCACGCATCAGCAACACGTGTGCATTGCCGAACCGGTTGCTTTTTAATTTCGGGCCACGTTAACAGGTTGGAGAAGCCGTGGCTCAGCTGCGTGTCAGAGAATAGAGGTCTCGTCTTCTTTTACCATGACATGTGAGCCGCTCACAGCAGAAAGAGACGGCGAATGGTGTCGTGACAGTCATATTGACATCGTAACAGAACCTTCACTTCAGCTTCGATGTGTATATATATGTAGAATATGCCACAGACACGAGGAGTAGAATCGCACTGCTCATGCATCTGGCCTGGCTCAGCCCTCAAATGGTAGGCCCTGCATCTTAATTTTAACTGAACTATGAACGCAAAGAAGAAAGATGTATATTAACCTGCAGCCGCTGGTTGAGGGGTTGTCCTGCTCGGAGCTCACCAGACTGAAGGCGTTGGAGCTGCTTGGTGGCGAGGGGCTGTGAGAGTTTGAGCTGTAAACCAAAAACAATAGGTTGTGTCATTCAGGAAAGACCACAAAAAAGGGGGCATTATGAAAGAACAGCTAGAGCTCCAAAACAAAAAATGTAAGACTAAACATATAACGTGAGTTAAGGACTTGGTGTTAAAGAGTGTACCCAGAATGCCACAACAATATAATTTGTATCCTAAATAAGTGTCCTTTCCTTGAATTTGAAATGTAATGTAATAGCACTGCAAAAGGAGCAGGTGGTGCACTGCTAAAAGTCAACAATCCATTTCCTCCAAGTATACCTTTTCATTATCTAGAGGATCTAGAGTTAGTTTTTTGTCTGTCTCGTAATAAAAGGAATAAAGTACCCACTGCTTTCCGCAGTCTGAGACAGTCATTGGAAGAATACAACAATGACTCAGACCGACAATGACTCAGAGAGGAGAAAATGGCCCTTATATTACATTTAATGAACCGTACTTCCGTGACCTAGATGGTCCGCTCCCCCATGGCGGTGGGAAAAAACTTAATTTACCACAATTCAGTGCATCTGATGGGCCCTCACCTCTTATTGCTCTCCGACGACTCCAAGAGAGCGGAATCCTTTCCATTGCCATTTGAACTGCCCACAGATTCATTGCCATGGGACTCATTGCCATGCGACTCGTTACCATGTGATTCTGTTCCACTCCCACTCGAGCCGCTGCCACCCATCTCTACATCCTCGTGTAAGGATGGGCGTTGCCGCTTCCTCTCCTGGCTGCTGTCGCTCCCCTCAGAGGCCAGTCCCAACTCCACCTCGTCCCGTCCACCACAACCCTTGTTGTAGCTGTTGGCCATGCGGTGAAGTTGGCTTATGGCGCCGCAGGGAGATCCTCCTTCTTCCTCCAGCTGGAATGTGGCCCTTTCCCGGTCCATTTCGTGCCCGTCCAGGGTTGAGAACAGGTAGTGCTTTGGATCACTGTCCTCAGACATGGTGCAGAAGGGCAAAATATGGGTTTGGGTATTAGGTTACCTTCCACATGGCAATGCCATGAAGCGCATGGCACTAGCACGTAAATGGAGTTGATGCCTCACAGTGGGGATGCAGTCTACAGGAGAAAAAAATAAAACACAAGTGCAATTACTCAGACAAACCCTTTACGAGACATTGCACTTCTATAGATAGCCGATCAATAGTATGAAAACACAGTCCTAAAATAAGAAGCAATCGATGGAGCGAAAAGTCGCCACTTTGATCTGAGAAGCCAGTGTAGCATTTGATGATAGCCTTTTTAAAAGTCAATGATGTAAAAAAGGGCAGAACAGACAGACAGACAGACAGACAGACAGACAGAGAGACACACACACACACACACAAATTCACACCAGCTATCCATCCTACAAAAGGTCTGCACAGTAAATAGGCCGTTGTCTGCCCTTTCCAGGTGGACTAAAGCCGCAGACCAGTTTGATCTGGTCCAGTTTTTCAAAAGAGCTTTTCATGAAAGGTGAGTCTGCGGAGATGAAAACACAGCCCCGAGGACAACAAAAACAAAAACCTTCACCTCAAACAAACCATCTGTCCTCTGTAGCCAATGGCCTCGCCCTTTACAAATGAACTAATAAAACAGGCAGGAGAAAAACATTGGTGCTGGGGAGACAATGGTTTTCCCTCACTAATAACTGCATTATAATCAATGCCAAGGATACAGATCCCACACAAATAGATGATAAATGGATGTGTTGATGCATTGTCCCTGTCCACTTAATTCTAAATCAAATAGATGTAGCCGTATTATGTAACACAGTGCAGGGCTCCTGAGTCGAACAACAACAGAAAAAAGATGTGCACACAGAGCCTCAAGTAACATTTACCTTGTGTGCAACATAACAATATATTCAGAAATTACATAAGTCACCTTATGACAACCTCTGCTAACTCTGTAGTAGTAACATGAGCATCCATGTTGCAAATACAGACTGATTTTCACCTGCTTATGGCAAACCACAGTTAAGTTAAGCGTTGCTTTCAGGGGGTGTAAAGAACGAATCTGTTCTTTTAAATAAATGTGATAAAAATATAAAAGCAACAACGTTTATCAGCTCCTCAGTCTCTCTCTCCTCCACCTCCACAGCAGAACAGCAGTATAGTTGGAGCTATTTGTGTCTGCTTAAGCCATACTAGGAAATACTGGCTACAGGTACCAGGGTTGTCATGATACCAATACCCAGAAAAACACCCAATACCAATTCCAATATCACAGGAAGAAAAAACAACAAAACAAAGATTAGAACAACAATAACAACACTTTAAAAACGTTGTCACAAACTGTAGTATATGCCTTATATATGACAAATATTTTTAAACCCTGCTGTTTGTTTTATCGTGTTGTATAGACTTTTTTTAATGGAAATCTATTGCTAGGCAAAAGCCTTGGTCCTTGTTTACTTCCTGTCGACTGATGTCCTTCACAATTAGAATGTTTATAACTTTGAAAAGGTATTTCAGGTATTTGTGTGAACTAGTATTACGGTCACAAAACTAGGTTACATTGAATGATCCCATGAAGGAGGTTAAACCTTGGAATCAGTTATTGTTAGTCTGGTTTCTCCACAGTGTAAACAGGGATCTGGTCCGCGTTAATGTATTCAGCTACAGTCCTGTTTATCTTCTTTGTTTCTGCAGACTTGGCCCCATATTATCTCTGCTTTTAAATAGAGTTGGTACGGCAGCTGCCACTGTTTCTGTCTCGATGGTTGACTTTTTTAGGAAGGTTATCGTGTCATCCTGTCAAATTACGGTCTCTAAATGCAAGACGGACAGGACTGATGAGGTTAGCTGCTTAGCTCCGCTGTCAACGTTACTGCCACTATTAGATGCTAGCGGCTTGTTTACACCCCTAGCCTATCCCTGATTGTTAGCCTCTAATGCATTTGCTTTGTTCATTTTCTACTAAAACTGGTCTCAAAGGTCCTCCAGATGCAGCACTAGCTGCGTTCAGTCAGCTCAGTGTTGTTAATGTGATGAACCAGCGTTCATGAGCTCAGAAAGCCAAGCTGTAGCTTCTGTCTGGTTTAGTCTGCAGTGCTGCTGGCTGACGTTACTGGTCAGCTGGAGTAGCCTGTGGCTGCACTGTTGACGTCAAATGGATCGATACTTTTGCAAGTTAGTATCTAATCCAATACTTATTTTTGGTATCTCTTTTTTTTATCAATCTTTCTTGACAACCCACACTGGTGCAAAGTCCAAACTACTGTTTTCCTGCTATCCAAGATCAGGATCTAGCTTATGTGTTATGTGAGTGCAAATTCAGCTAATCTATTCTTCTCTCTATAAATAACTCTGTTTTACATAACTGCTCAAAAGTTTAGGGAAGCGTTTTACCATATTAAAGTTCTACGAAAACAAAACAAAACACCACACATCGACCTAGGACATGGACATGACCCACTCTTGGGTCAACTGAGGCAGAGGCCAGGAAGCACTCAGGACATTTTCCATTGGCTGCTGCAAAGGACCAATCAGGGAAGAGCAAGGAGTGACAACAGGTTATAATCATGTCAGCCAATCAGGGGGGGATGTTAGGGCTGACTTCATGTCAGCAGAGACACAAGCTTATTTCTTGCTTGTGTCTAAAGAGAGTGAGGAACAAACGCTTATGAATCAGCACTGCAGCAGACAAAATCATAAAACTTGATTAACAGTGGATAACCCAGCAGGCTATTTATTATTAAATGGTCTGTTTTTTGGAAATGGTGTCCACTGTGTGCAGCAGGGTATTAAGGCATCGAGCAGCCAGCACAAAACTAGGTTAACACGATATAATATATTAAGGTTTGCAGCATTTAAAACGTTTGTCAGGATTTTTCCACATACAAATCCTGTACCATCATGACAAATATTCAATACTTTGTCTGTTATTGTCTCGTCTGTAGCATTAACCCACAACACTAATATCCCAATCATCATAAGCAAACCTGAACTATTTCTTCTATATGTAGTCGTTTTAAACTTGTAGAAACATGTAATGGATATGAGCTTAGTGGCGTCTCCTTTCTCTGCTCTACTTCTCTGTATTACTACACAGAACGGCAGGCAAGATGCAGGAAGTGCTAAATTATTTACTTTGAACCGCCTCCTCCGAGCCTTGCAAAATGTACTTGTACCGGATTATGACAATAAAGACCACACATTCATTCATTCATTTCTTCAAAATTTCCCTCCCGATACTAGCTCCGCCGTCAACGTTACATGCTATACATGTAACTCTTCAGAGCGGAGCACTAGTGACATAATGAAACAGAGATCCCTCGGCTTCCAGTTCAGCCCTGTTTCAACCGGAGCTCTGACAGACTCAACACACTAGCACAGATCTCGGGCATTATACAACGCTGCTCCGGTCACATGGATTTGGCTTTAGTGCAACACAAAGCAGTGGTAGCCCTGTTTCATAAAAATCACATGCTTTCACTTGTATCCTACCGCACTACTACTCAAGTGCATCCATGAATGGAAAAACAGGAGCAGAGTTAAAGGTAGAATATCTGAAGGGGCATAGGCTCTACAATTACGCACCACCTGTTGTTTTATCATTGACACAATAAAGTTGATCACAGTGTAAAACATTAGGATAGGATAACGGCAGATTTGATGTACATATTCTGGATTAATTTCCAAGTTATTAGTATTTTCATGCTCAGTCATGTCAAAGCGTATTCCAGTATTTTACAGCAATTACAAAAGTTATGGCATGCATGTTTTAACCTTAATAATCATAAGAGTCGTCATGACATCAGTAAAACTGCAAAATTAAAAACAATAACATAGAGTTTCTCTGGCTGAAACAATGTTACCGTGAATCGATCACTCATCTTTAAGGACAAACTGCTTTCTGTGTGGTCATATGACATATTCACCATAATTAGAAGTGAAAATGAGCTCCAGAGGTTATCTAAGAAAAGATCCAGGATCAATATTCAGATCACAGCAGCATTTTAATGAGATTAACACGTCGACCTAATAGCCACAGGTAGTTTGGCAGGAACAGATTTATCTCTGTGTGTGTGTGTGTGTGTGTAGGTCTATAAGGAGACCTGGAAAAGTAGTAAGCTGGAAATAACCCCGCATGCTTGGAAAGACTAATCCATTTATTTCACTCAGGTCAGTCACACTTGACATAATTATGCTTAATATAGTGAAATAAAAAAACATTTTTCCCAGGTGATAAATGTGTCAGTAAGCTTTACAGTGTTGTCAAATCCTTTTCCTACCAAATAAAACGTCAAACAGCTCATTTTATATTATTAACAGTAAGCTATATCATATGTCATGCGTGTGAATTGTTACATAACAACGTTAAATCAAAGGAAATGCTATAAAAACCTAGTTTTAATGGGAACACGCATCCCTTCCCCCCATCTAACTCCATTGACCTGCAATCCAAAATCTACACACACGTTGACCTGCAATCCACCGCACGGTACACTGACACAGTTATGTAAAAGTGACCGTATCGTTGGGTAAAAAAGACACAGACAGCCGCATTTTCTCCGCGGAGGAGCCATTTCACAAACGCACACATTTGTCTATCTCCGGGGACCCCAGAACACCTCAAAACGGCATTTCTAGGTTATTTAAGTGCAATAAGTAGAGCAAGCCGAGTCTTCGCGCATGCGCACATCGAAATACGTTATGCAATTTATTTTTTGTGCTTTTTTTACAGGAAATAAGAGGTGGAAAATAAGTGACACCAACCTGCTCCGCGGTGATAAAAGGCGCCTCTCTTGTTGTCCTCGGTGCCGACTGAAAACAAAACCGGGCGGTGGGT
Organism: Echiichthys vipera; assembly: GCF_963691815.1. Taxonomy (NCBI): domain Eukaryota; kingdom Metazoa; phylum Chordata; class Actinopteri; order Perciformes; family Trachinidae; genus Echiichthys; species Echiichthys vipera. Next base: position 6,286,935 of record NC_139830.1, on the reverse strand, counting down.
AAAACATTCGGTTAAAGACCTCCAGCATACCTCAGTGAGGGACTCTCCGTCGAGTTCACACAGTAGAGTCCGGTTCCTCCCCTGTTTTCCCCGGTGCTAGCCCGCCGACGAATGGGCGAGCTCCCCGCGCGACCTCGATTCAGACCCTGCCCACGCTGCTTTCCTATTGGCTGAAAACTTCAGGTTTCCATGGCGAAGGTGACGAAATACGAGTAGTGGGAGCTCATTGGTCCAAAGCGCTGTCCGTCGTTTTACATAAACACTCAGGCAGCCGCACGTGGAATCCCATGTTGTGGCTCAGGTGTAGCGTGAGCGCGGGCTAGTTGTGTAAACCCACGGTATGAAGTGGTGAATTTTGCACAAGTCCGCAAATGTGGGGATGAAACAACCGACGTGAACCGCGTTAAACACCCAAAACACTTAAAAAGCCCCGGCTCTGATGCACTGTGCATTGTTTGTAGGTAGATACATTGTTTCAGTTTGTAGCGAGTTAGGTGCGGCGCCACGCAACGCTTCCTTCTCCGTGTCATTGTATAACTAAAACACATGTCGACATTTTCAAACATTTTCTTTTTTTAACGACGTGTGTTGAGGGGGAAACACACGGGAGTGCGAAGTCGTTACCGGACATGCTTTTCCATCCCGGAACCGTGCGTCACAGCTGTCATTGCTCTGCAGGATGCGTTATTTTTTCAAGGCAATGGAGCATTATTTGATATTTGACAGAGGGACTATTTTCTCATAAATGTGCAGCTGTGCAATAAAACAAAGCCATGCATGTTATAATGTTAGGAAGGTTATGCAGCCCTAAAAACCCTAAGTGCACTAACTGTGCAAAAAAAATGTCTTTAATGTGTGTTAATTGGCCCAAAAGATGAATATTTGGCACACTGATGATGGATGATGGTTTACTAGTATGCCAGTTCATTAATATTACATAACATCCATACTTCCAGGCCCCACATTTGTGCAGAAATCAGGCTTCGGGGCGGTATTCTCACATGTAAACAGAACAAACTGCAAGCAACCTCCCCATTGCATCATCATCAGGTGTAACATTTGAGAAGGATGGAGGTTTACACCCTCATCTTGCCACAGATTGTTGCCCAACAGCCTGTTATGGACATGTAATAGGATGCTGGCACTCGGCTGAGTAGAGTCCACTCTGACTGCAGAGCAGAAGTAGTATTGTCACATGCTGGCACGGTTGACACAACACAATTATTTTCTCTCCTCGAGCCGAGAGCCTCCATGAATAAGCTGAGTGGTGCAGAAATCTTGACAGGAGTGCGTCACACCCTCGCTGTCTGGTGCTCAGCATCCACTCACCACAGTACGGGAGAGCCAAGTCTCTCACATCCACCCCCCAAAGCTACACACATTCTGCCCAGATACATGCTCTTATATCTGTAAACAAAACAAAACAAGAGAATCAAGCCAGATCCAGTTATCTCAGTATTCAGGGTTACCCCTAGCAACAGCGGGCTATCAAAACATCATCCAGACTTTATAGCATTCATAGCCGACTCCTTTTGGGTTGGAAATCAACCACACCTTCATCCCATTCACGTTGGGTCTGTGAGGTGAGGGTGATTCTTAAGCTAGAAAAAATCAGATGCACAATTCAGGGCTCTGCAAAAGGTTCAGAAAAACATGGTGTGATTTTTTAGAATACTTGTAAATTTGATGCAACCACCTTAGATCAGTAACTCTCTACCCCCTCGTCCCCCCTTCTCTTCTCTTCTCTTCCTGTCGTTTCTCTTGTTGACTTTCTTTTTTTGGCATCAGAATCAGAATCAGAATCAGAAAACCTTTAATGTTCCGCAGACGGGGAAATTCTTTTGTCACAGCAGCGACAGAATATTACAAAATAAGGTAAAAAAAAATAGCAAAAATAAGCAATAAAGTTCAATTTAAAAAGGGAAGAAATAGAAATAGACATATATACATGTTTACATGATATAGTGCAGTTGTTCTGGTTTTGTTTGTTTTTGTAATAATATAATATGGAGTAAATAAATATGAGTAAATATGATCAAATAAACAGAAGTGACCATAGTACAGGCATGTTGCACAGTGCATCTAATTTATTGAAAATGTAACAGATTGAAGCAAAAGACAAACTCTCTATGAAGTACGTATGTATGTATGTACGGTATAAACGACGCACACTGGAGATGGGATCCATGTATTGGTATTCATGCAGTTGTGTCTAATAGATCTCTGTCAGTTTAAAACTGTTTGTATATGATATGAATTAAGGTTGCAAACAACATTTTCATGAAGTAGCAAAAGATCTGCTTGTGGATTGTCAGGGATGATCCGTGCATGCGGTGCTGGTCTCAAGTCTTCAGATCCTGGACCTGGGTCAAACGTCTCCACCTTCAATCCTCCAAAATGGCCAAAGTGCAGGAGGGGAGTTTAAAGTCCTAAACACACGGTTTATTAAGGACTATATTTGAAGGACTATATATATATATATTAGTTGTTTTGTCTATAAAATGTCAGGAAAATGTTATATTTATTTATTCATTTCAGGAAAATGCCTTTTCATTACATTGTACACACAATGATAAACTTGCCTTAGTGCCTTTCTGGTCTTCTGACTACTCAAGGCGGTTTCACAGTGTTTGTCACATTCACCCGTTCACACAGACATTCACACTGATGGCAGTGGACATCTGCATCCTGAATTGCCCCCGGGGACAAATAAAGTTTTTTTTAATTGAATTGAATACCATCTAATCTAATGTAGCCATTCACACCACATTCACACACCCATGTGCAGCACGGGGAGCAATTCGGGGTTCGGTGTCTTGTCCAAGAACACTTCGACATGTGGACCGGGGGAGGTGGGGATCGAACCGCCAATCTCTCGAATGGAGGACGATCCACTCTTCCACATTCACAATTACAATACATTTAAACCTTTACATGAATGGAAAGGAGCAGATAAGAAAAACACAATTCTTATATTATGGCGAAGATGACTTCCTCAAATGTCTCGTATTGTCCACAACTCAAAGATATCCAACTACCTGAATACTTATATTCTCATTTAGGAAGCTGGACTTTTCACTCAGATTATTATTAGTTGATTATCAAAATAGTAGATTAATAATAATTAATTAATTAATAATCAATCTTTAAAGCTGTACATCTGACTTCGACAGTAAAATGAGATTGGTTTATGAATCACTCCCATCACAGTCCTCTCTCTTAGCAACACATGAATGAACACACACACGCACACACACACACGCACGCACACGCACACACACACACACACACACACACACACACACACACGCACGCACACACACACACACACACACACACACACACACACACACACACACACACACACACACACACACACACACACACGCACACACAGACACACGCACCACACACACGCACACACACACACCACACACACGCACACACACACGCACACACACACACACACAGGCACGCACACACACACCAAATTAATTTGATAGTGGAAGCAGCAGACTTGGAGCTGTGGGTGGAATTCCCTAAACAAGAGTGAGTCATGCTGTGGGAGGCTTTATGTGTAAAGCCCAGGAGCTTTGGGTGGCATGATTATCTAACCAGAAATCCTGTACATTTATAGTGCATATATCACCGCATTAAGTTACTGTGCAAACCGATCAGACTGTTCTGCACTATGGAGCGCAGTACGCTGACGAATATGGATGTTGAAGCGAAGTCATTGGATCATATACCCGTGGGATGCAAAGCTCGTAAGTGATGCTTGTACTTCCTTTCACTGAAGGGCCGGAGGGCATCTGAGGTCAGGGTGGGATTCAGATTTGCACCTTGGAGCAGAAAGGAAGTATGCACAACCAAGACCAGAGTGTAGGTCTGTGAATGTTCTCATGTGTCCAGGTCGTCGTTATCCTCAAAGCAATTTCAGTCAAAAGCAACTTGACTTGGTTGTTTGTCTAGGAAGACGTTTCACCTCTCATCCAAGAGGCTTCATCAGTTCATGTACGCGTCTGACCAGGCTGGGACTGGGACTGGACCAGGACCAGGACCAGGCTGGGACTGGACCAGGACCAGGACCAGGACCAGGCTGGGACTGGACCAGGACCATGACCAGGACCAGGCTGGGACTGGACCAGGACCATGACCAGGCTGGGACTGGACCAGGACCAGGACCAGGACCAGGCTGGGACTGAACCAGGACCAGGACCAGGACCAGGCTGGGACTGAACCATGACCAGGACCAGGACCAGGCTGGGACTGGACCAGGACCATGACCAGGACCAGGCTGGGACTGGAACAGGACCATGACCAGGCTGGGACTGGACCAGGACCAGGATCAGGACCAGGCTGGGACTGAACCATGACCAGGACCAGGACCAGGCTGGGACTGGACCAGGACCAGGACCAGGCTGGGACTGGTCCAACTAACTGGTTTGAGATCCAGGTATTTAACCTCTCACAAGGCCGATGATGCAAGACAGAGACGAGACCGGTACTCTGAGGGGCAGAGACCATGTCAAGACCAATACCAGTGTGAGTCCCACACGGCGTGACACACTGATGATAATATGTGGAACACGCAAACCAGAGCCACGCCTCACTTTCATCTGATCCACATTCCAGTGAAAACAAATGTATGTGCCTCTCCGTTCACCTCTGGTTTTATGGAGGAATGACCCTGCCAGGAAAAAAATGAATACATACATAAATAAATTACTCATTACAAGCATTAATATGCCATTAAATGTACCAAAATAATATAGAAAGTAGACGTTCATTGATAAAATGTGACATAAATGGATATTTATTTCTTGATAAGCCTCAATATTTATTTACCTTTGTATCTTTCCCAAATTAATTTATTTTCTATTTTAGTAATAATAATACATTTATTTTTATAGTGTTTTTCAGGGTACTCAAAGACACTTTATATAGTGCAAGAAAAAGGTTAATTAATGACTCTAAAATTGCCCGTAGGTGTGAATGGTTGTCTGTCTCTGTTCGTCTCTATGTGTCCTGTGATAGACTGGCGTCCTGTCCAGGGTGGACCCCGCCTCACGCCCGATGTCAGCTGGGATCGGCTTTTTTTTGTTGCATTTTTTAAATCAATTATAAATGATCAAATGACTCATGTTTTAATTGATTCATTTATTTCTGCCTTCTTTTCTTTATACGTTTCCTAACCGCACCCCCCCCCCCCCCACCCCCTCTTATGTTCTTTAATGAGGTACTGCACATTTAAACGTGTAAACTATTTGATATGACTGTACCGTGATGAGACGCATCAATGCTGGTGTTGATACTGACACTTCCCACCAAATCTATAAAAATCAGTTCATGGGTTTAAAATGGCGCGACACGCCCCTACTGTTTGAAATCAGCCCTAATCTGCAAGTCCAAGGCTGAGGCAGAGTGGACCAGGGGCGTCTCTCTGTCATCAGGTTCAAAACTGGTAACTCCCTCTAATCTGAGGTGTGTTGCATACTTCCAAAATGAGGCTGAGTTAGGCTCAGACTTGGGGTCGAAGTTACACCTTAATAACGAAGAAATGTAGAAAGAAATGTAAATTATAAAAAAAAACAATTACCGAGAGCTTGTGTAACATTGGACCGGGCTAAATGGCATAGTTGAATGGCAAGTACAAGTCAGAATTAAGAAATAATAAACAAATAATTAACAAATGCATCATAAAAATGTGTATTCATATGTACTCTTGCCAGTTAAAACATGTTTAATGAAATACATTAAGGTTGCAAACAACATTTTCAGGAAGTAGCAGAAGATCTGCTTGTGGATTGTCAGAAATTATCTGTGCACTGTCCGGTGCAGACAGATGTCCGTCCTCCACAGAGCTGGGTCTGTCTGACGTTCCTGTCTGTTATAGTGAAGGTTTTCAACGCCACCGTACTCTACGGGGGAAATGTTGGGTCTCTGTAAATCATAAATAAGTCATAGAGTGTGGTCTTTACCTACTCTGTAAAGTGTCCTTAGATAACTTCTGTTATGATGTGGCATTATAAATAAAATTGAATTGAATTGAATTGAAAATTGAATTGAATGCGGTGCTGGACGAAGTCTTCAGATCCTTGACTTGGGTCAAACGTCTCCACCCTCCAATCCATATTTGAATCCATTTAACCTTATTTACATTTTGAATATCAAACATAAATTCCCGACACAGATGCCTGAACATCTGGTATATTTGGTGTCTCTCTGTCTCTAATAACCACTATGACTTTTGCATGGTTGCACATTAATTCATTAATTGAATCATATCCAGCAGCTGGTCAAAGGATTGAAATTGAAACTGGGTTTTTATTATAGGATCAAATTCTGCCTTTCTTTGAAATCTAGAAAGGTTTTGGTTGCTGCCACTTTTATGTCTGTTCTGGACTACAGTGAGGTTTATATGCAAGCCTGGTCTCAATGCCTACGTGCTCTTGACCCTGTGTGTCATGGAGCTCTGAGGTTCATCACTGGTTTTACAGCACTAACTCGTCACTGTTCACCGTATGAACGGGTTGAATGGTCCTTATCAACGCAGAGACTGAGACACCTGCATATCCTCCTTTACAAGGCTATCTTAGGTTTACTTCATCCTCTTATCCTCAAAGCAATTTCAGTCAAAAACAGCTGGACTTGGTTGTTTGTCTAGGAAGACGTTCGGACCAATCCCAGCCTGGTCCTGGCCCTGGTCCTGGTCCTGGTCAAGTCCCAGCCTGGTCCTGGTCCTGGTCCAGTCTCAGCCTGGTCCTTGTCCTGGTCCAGTCCCAGCCTCTGTCCTGGTCCTGGTCCTGGTCCAGTCCCAGCCTGGTCCTGGTCCTGGTCCAGTCCCAGCCTGGTCAGATGCGTACATGAACTGATGAAGCCTCTTGGATGAGAGGTGAAACGTTTCCTAGACAAACAACCAAGTCCAGTTGTTTTTGACTGAAATTGCTTTGAGGAGAACGACCTGGACACATGAGAACATTCACAGGCTTATTACTTCATCCTCCCCTAAATTTCTTACTAGTAGAGGTCAATTTTCAATAAGATTTAGGGTTTTACCAAATTATGGGATTGCTTTTCCCATCTGGCAAAGAACTGATCCTCCATAACACGCTATAAAAGAAACTTAAAAGATCATTTAATGGTCGCTATGTAATTGCGTTTTTCATGTATTGTTAATTCTTTACACATTTGTCCATTTACATATTATATACTCACTTTCTTTGCTTTTATATTGTGTGTTATTTTCTTTTGTTATAATATATGATTTGTTACTATTAACTTGTTATCTCTTTATGTACTTTTTATTTTTGTATGTTTATTTTGTGTTTCTTTATAATATTGTGAAATTTGAACATTATTTAGGAGGAGGCTTCAAATCAGCCCACTGGGTTTTCTGCCTCTTCCTGCTTCGTGTGTTATTTCTCTTTTTTGTCAGTATTTGTGTATTTTTTAAATTAAATTGTGCTAAATAAATAAAACCTACTTCCTTCTTACCTTGTGTAACAATGTTGGGACTTACAATCTTTGGTCTCAGGATTTGTTCTTAGCGTCAGTCCCAAAAGTCAGAAGTGAAGTGGTAAAGAAAGCGTTTAGGTTCGCCGCTCCCTCGGCCTGTTTACAACAGTTTACAGAAAACTTTAAAACAAAAGGAGTTGGTCTCACTGATGACCCAGAGGAAGAAACATCTGGCTGTACATGTGTTGCATGAGGCTTTTATCATTATAAGTGACCTTGAAATGTTTGCAGTTTTGGATGCTATGTGTTTTACTGTGTGTGTCCATCGTGTGTTTGTGTGTATGTAACACTATGCTGCTGCCTGTCTCGTCCAGAACACACTTCTTTTTTCCCTGGTTAAATAAAATAAAATAAATATTGTATACTACTGTGCTTTAACCATGTGCTTTGAATGGCAACTATGGATAAATACATTCATGTTATTATTTCTACATACTGCAAAGACACACAGGTGGCTGAAGGTTTGCGTTGACACCGTACTCTACAGGGGAATTGTTGGGTCTCTGTAAATCATAAATAAACAAGTCATAGTGTTTGGTCTTTACCTAGTTTGTAAAGTGTCCTGAGATAACTTTTGTTATGATTTGGCACTATAAATAAAACTGAATTGAATTGAATTGAATTGAAACGGACAATAGGAATGAAAAGAAAGCCAATATTTCATGGACGGTTACGTTAACTGGCTGGATTGTTGGATTTCGCTGAACACTGGATTTATTCACATGGAGCAATATTGAGTTTTTAACATTTCTTTTCCCCCGGCCCCTGGTTTACATTAGGTATGTTACCGTCAACACCAGTGGGCTTTAGTGTGTGGATGTGGGGTCCTGTTCATGTAAAAAGACCACTCTCTACAAAAGTGGTATGTTATGCATGAAGTCTCTGAAAGTAGGCCAGAATCAAACATGTGGAAGCGGCGGTTTAGAAGGTGGGAAACAGTGTCACAAATGCGTCAGCGGAAGATTGAAACCCGCACTCCCCGTAAACAGCCCCTTCGACCAGGTTATTGCATTACGAAATTTCAGCGAACAACAATAACGCGCACACACACAGCGGACGATTTGGACCCATTGTAGCTTCAGGTAGAAGAGATTCAATAATGGATGGTTGTCGACGGTAGACCTTTTCCCCCGCGGAGTGAAAAGAAATGTTTGAGTCATAAAAAACAAGAAAACAGCCCTTTTGTACACATCGGGTATTACACGGCGCTCACACAAAGAAGACTCATGATGAGGAAAATGATGTTTACATGTACGAGGAAGTTTGGGAGTGCATACAGGCAGCAGCTCTCCTGTCCGCAACTGACTTCTCTTGTCTTTAGAGGCCAGAAAAAACATGCAAATACCACCTGCACCCGTTCTGCATGTGGACATGATGGCAATCACGTCAATCAAAGTCAAATATTGCACTTTTTAGAAACAAGTCTTAGGATTTTTCTGCATTGGAAAAACGCTGAGCTCTCGCATTTAAGTTACGTCTCTTTGCATCAAGTAGCAGAAAAGAGAGTAAATGAATATAGTTAATAAATAGTAATCCTGTTCATTTGACTTCAGCAGATGTGAAACACTTTGCAGATTGTTGTTTTGCGAGACTTGAGTCTAGTTTCTTGTGGCGGTGGTTGTTTTGACTCTTTGAGCTGCAGAGTAAGTCAGATAAGGCCGGTGCATGCAGATAAAGCACTGTTTTGCGGTGCTCACTTCTGTATCTTGAGATTGACCTCTTAGAAGGCTGAAATCAAGTGTTACCTTGGGTCTAGATTGTGTCATCTATGTGTGTTATCATCTTGGCCTTGCTGTAAGGAACACAACGGCTCTAGGATCATTTACACTCTTTTCCAAAACGCTATAAATCCATTTGAATAGTTTTCAGGAAAATCACATTTCTTACCTAGACCCACACATTTGGTTAATATTCAATTTATCTTGTCAAAATGGTTTTTATGGCTCAGTCTGAACATGTTGAACGGACGGACGAAACAAAAGACTCTCCCGCTTCAGAGCGCCGCCATGTTGGATTGCAATGAACGCTCACTGAATTCTGATTGGTCGAGAGGACGTATCGCATTTAGGCTAAAAATAGGTTTGGCACTGGTCGCGGTTTGGAAAGGAACTGCATCTTGAGACCACTTTAAACAAGGAAATATAGAGATTTGGCGTGAAACATTGATGAAGCAGTGAAAAGGTTCTATATACAGCAAAGTGGCTCAAACTAATTTTTTTTAAATTTGGCTTTTATCTCGTTTTGGAAAAGAGCTCTTCACTCGTCTGTGGATGTATGAAAAGTAAAGCTCCCTTCTATTTAACAATGAAGGATTTGTCATTTTCTCTCGTAGGCAGGCAAAAATAAGTCTGAATATATTTCTGGTCTGGAATCAATAAGTATTCATCACAGCGGAGAAGTCAAGTCTGTGGGTGGGTGCGATGTGACAACCCACGCGTCGAACAAGGAAACGGACCACAAGCGGAAGTGAATGGCGGTGGAAAATTACTTTAATAAAACTCCTATGAAAACAAAAAAACCAGCGAAACAATAAAAGCCTGTACATTTGACAATATCCAGTGTCAGAGACTTTTTGAAGGCCAGTGGTGCGAAATACAGCTGCATCCCACTTAAACCGACAGAGAGGAAAAACCATTATAGGCTTAGGCCCGGGCCTAAGGTTTCATATGATAAGATATGGTTCATATACTCGGATATTGCACAGAAATCAAACACGGATGCAGATGCTGAGGAGCACCGTATGTCGAAAAAAGAACGAGGAAGTAGCTTTGAATTGCAGTGTAACGTCCCTACTGATAAACCCCGCCCGCACCGGCCCCCGAGCTCCGCCCGCACCTGCTCGTATAAAAACCGAATACACTTAAAAAGGGAGAGAGGCGCGTGTTTTCACATTCAATTCAGACACAGAGAATTAAAAACACAGTATGAACAATGACATTACTGAACAGTTGCTTTTTTTTTTTGTGGTTGTTTTGGTCCGAACACGTTAAAAGCATCAGTTATTCCCCAGTGAGTTTATATCCGTCATAGCGCGGGCGGGGCGGCGCTTTGAAAGGCCGCCGTCCTTTTAGACTTTAAGACAAGTTGGCTAGCGATAGCTCACAGGTGCTAACACGCGGGCCGATAACGCTCTTGATTTGAGAGTTTGGAAAGAAACGATGCGCATTGTCGTTTCATAAGAGAGACTTAAAAAATAAAGTGTTTAGTTCATTAAAAAGACGATTTTTAAAATTTATCTCATGTGTCTCTGTGAAAACATTCCAGTGTTCAATGGTCCAAATTAACTGAGGTTCAAACAGTGGACCAGAAGGCTCAGGGCACCCCCTTTTTTCTCTAATCGATCCCTCGCTTTCGATATTATTTCCCTAGTAAAAGTTTTTCTCTATGGACTCGTAAAGTAGTCTGGCACGTAGACGTCTCATGATAAACTCTCGAATGGCAAAAGGAAACGCATAAAAAATACAATCTTCCCGCAGTTTTTGAGGCACACTTTGAGGCAGCGGGAGCAAGAAGAGAGTTCCTGGGGGGTGCACATTGTTTTAAGACATGGGAGGAGGAGGGGGGGGGTCATACATTTTTACTGTCTTTTGGATTCTGCCCTTTCCACACCCATCTGTTATCTCCGCCGTACTCTAAGAAGTTCTTGGGGCGTGGTCAAACCATGTGGCCCCTTTTCAGGGGTCCATACAAGCAGAGTTTCAAGTCCGTCTGACGAAATTCATCCACCCCCGAAACAGGACTCTCGCTTCGAGCCCGCTCCGTAGGGACCGCTCCGTAGGGACCGCTCATTTTTTAGTGTGGGCAGAGTGGGCGCTTCAGTTCCCTTCCTTTGGCTGTGTGCTCCGTCGGCTGTTGCTTGTGCCTGTGCAAAACTTGCAGCGACCTTACCCACCGCGATTTCCACGGAAATGTCACAAGACCACGAATTTGGATTTTCAGGAGGCACCGTGCCGGAGTGATGCGAGGCGAGGAGGGATACAGTCAGTGAGGGTGCAGCAGGGTAACTGAACTTGTCGAGGAGTAGCTTTACTCTGTGTGTATAGTACATTTGGGGGGCGATACTGCTCGCGTTTGGGAAATTCTGCTAGATCCCTTCTTTATATCAGAGTGGCCGTCACCCCGTCTCCTTGGCACACCTTCCCCCCTCCCGCGCTCTCACACACTCCTTCACTGTGTCCTCTCGGCCCCGGACCCCCGGCCTTTTTGAGGGATCTCGGCTGCTCTAGGAGCGGTTGTCTTTGGCCACGTTGTGGGCCATCCAGTTGACTTTGGTTGTCCAGCTCTCTCTCAGGGCCTCGTCGAACTTCTGGCGGAACTGCTTCAGCGCCTCGTCGTCTGTTTTACCCAGAGCCAGAGAGTCCTGAGGAGGGAGGACAAAGACTGTGTTAAATACCTGCAGCTAACTTCTACTGTAAAGTACCTCCCAAGCGACATATTGATTTGTTGACATTTGTAGTTAATCTCTAGGTACCATCATGTCCACAGAATTTAGTGATTTAATGGTCGTGAAAACAGATTTCTAGTGTCAAACTCTTCACATATATGTTTCTGCACAGTAAAGACATCGCAGTCATGGGAGAAGAATCAAAACAGTTAGTAGTTTTGTTTCACACTGATTGGCATGCATATCTGACATGTATACATGTGTGTTTGTGTGTGTGTGTGTGTGTGTGTGTAATACCTTTAAGTACTGGATGTCTTTGACTGAAGTGAGCTCAGGCAGTCCGGCAGTCAGCATGAGGGCAAACAGTGTGATGAAGAGGTTCCCGTTCTTCCTCAAGACTAGATAGGCTTCCTCGCAGTACTGACGAAAACTACAAGACCAACACAGACACACGTCATTATTCCTGGCAGACACAGTAAATTGTTAACAATTGAGTAAATTTACGATGACGATCAGGGCATTATCTTGTGATGTGTCATCTTTTAACGTCTTCTGCGAGGTAAGAATCTAAACTACACCATACGATTATTGAAACCCACACCGAACGATTGCCGTTGCTTTTATCTTATTCGATAGTTAACAGAGCCAGAAACAGTTACAACTCTTGAGGCATCTGCGAGGGGTAAATCAGATCATGTTCTTAATCATCTGTGTTAAATGCCACTGTGAAGGGGCCGGAGGGGATATATTTGTGTCAGACTGAAAACAGCAGAAAATACGGTCTGAAATCATTTGTGTCCCCCTATAACCTTTGCTAGGAAAGGAGAAATCTTTCCATATTCACCAACTTTATTAGTTATGATCTGAAGCAACCGCAAAATGAAGCAAGCCGCCTGAAATAAGCCCAGTCTGCTCTGATTGGTCAGTGATCTCGAGTCTTCCACATCTGCACTCTGTGCCTCTGCACTGACACTGCAGCCACGGCATGACTGTAACGCACTGCAGCGACACTTACTTTCTATGTATAGTATAGCTGTGAGTCCTGGCGGCTCGTTTAAAGGCACAGTTTCTGGATACAGTCGTTTATATTTCTCCATGAGAAATTCTAGAGTGTGTGTTTTAATACCTGCATAGTATTGATATAGCACATCAACCTGCTTTATAATATATAATAACTCAAAACAAAACGTGGAAATCTCACTTTTTAACAACATGGGACCTTTAAACTTATCTGACTGAGCTTATCTGACTCACACTGCTCTTAATAGGTGACAGACACTTCCAAGACCAAGTTGTTGTAGCGTACGTTGTGTTGATTTTGTACTTTTTGTATAAGTAATGCAAACCTCCACTTTAGGACATAAGTAATCTAAAGGCTGCTGAAACACATGCTTCCACTCTGGTAGTGTTTTGAATAAACTGTATCGCAGGAAACATATAGACATATACACATGGAGGGTATGTTTCCACCAGGGTATCTCCTCTTTCACAAAACTCTGATCTGGTGCACAATGTACTATTTCTCAAACGCACACATACTACAGTTGCTGACACAGCAGTGCAACACCGCCGTACTTCTCTTTTTGCAGATAAACATTTGAGATCGAGCCCCTTTAGTCTGCTCCTCTCCAACACCCAGCGTGATCATGACATGTCATCACTAATGGTCTGAAGGAGTCGCCCAAGTCTTTATACTTTTAATTGCACTGACTGAATGATTATAACACTCAGTGTGTGACCATAGATGGAGAGGTGCCAGTTTATCTCCTGGGCACTGCCGAGGTGCTGTTGAGCAAGGCAGCGAACCCCCAACTGCTCGGGGCGCCGGTCACTGGCAGCCCCCTCGCTCTAACATCTCTCCACTTGCTTCTTCTTCTTCTTCTTCTTCTTCTTCTTCTTCTTCTTCTTCTTCTTCTTCTTCTTCTTCTTCTTCTTCTTCTTCTTCTTCTTCTTCTTCTTCTTCTTCTTCTTCTTCTTCTTCTTCTTCTTCTTCTTCTTCTTCTTCTTCTTCTTCTTCTTCTTCTTCTTCTTCTTCTTCTTCTTCTTCTTCTTCTTCTTCTTCTTCTTCTTCTTCTTCTTCTTCTTCTTCTTCTTCTTCTTCTTCTTCTTCTTCTTCTTCTTCTTCTTCTTCTTCTTCTTCTTCTTCTTCTTCACCCTGTGAAGCTTAGTTGTTGGATAACTAGGCAGTTTAAATGTAACACACTGAGTCAGGCAGTGCAATTAAAAATGTAATAATTGGGAAACCCCTTCAGACCATTAGTGATGATATATGGCGGTCACAGGCTGAATCCAGTGTTAATCAATCTAGCATTCTGCCAACTCTAACTCAACAAAACATCGTCCGACAGGCTACTGTGATGCTCGTTTCCCACTGGATCTGTACTTCTTTACCACAACTGAGTGAATTGTGGGTTTATGGGGACTGGTTCTGAGCTGTAGTAACGAACTTCAGCTGCAGACACAGTTGAAGTTACACAGACCTCCACATGTTTTTGCTCCTGCGGTACAGCAATAAATGTAGGTCACAACAACATAGATTCGTGTATCACAAGGGTATTTCCCTGATTGTTCCAGCGTTGATATCTGCGCAGTAAACAATGTAGTGCAGCTGTGCATGCCACACTCCTCTCAAGGCTCAATAACAGAGCAACAAGTTGCTGAGGTTTGCAAATGTCCACACTCATGCGATCACTTCGTCAATGATGTATTTGAGCGTAGTCTTTGATGAGTTAGTATAAAGACTTAGATCCAAATTTTGCATGATATGTTTTTAATTTCAGGCTCATTTTGGAGAATAAATAAAATGCAACAGAAATATTTGTATTTATGGATCCAGAGACGTGACGATAACAGGCCGGGTTATCTTTCTAAAGTAGAGTACCTTTAATTATTACAGTATTGTGTATTACAGTACAGTGTTACCGGCTCAGCACTTGTTTTAAAAGGCATCGTTGCAACATTAACAAGTCTGGCGTTAATGGATTCATCTTTGAGATTTGTCGGCCTATTCTTTAAAGTTCACATAAGACCTAAAGTTTCTCAGATACGTATCAGTAAAATCTGATTACGATGCTTTCGTTTTGATCCTTCAGGATACATGAAAACATTTAGCCTGTATTTGCGTGTGTGTGTGTGAGAGATAATGACATTTCATTTAATATACAATAAATCGATATGGCTATGAAACAAAGCATGTAATAAAAAAATGAGGCACATCTCATTCATTTGAATGTAAGAAATGGAAATGAAAACATATGAAATGAATGTGGAGTTATGAATAAAAGTTTCCTGAAATAAATGAAAGTAGTCCCTTGAAAAACATTGGTTTAAAAAAAACAAAACCCTTTTCATTAACTATATTAACCTATTTATATTTGAACTGCCTCATTTATTTCATCTCAGGATTCATTTTGTAGCCATATTTATTCTTTTTAATAATCATTTTAATGACTTTCCATACGTCAGTGCCTGAGCTTCCACTGCCAGCTGCTGGTGGGAGAGGGTACTGCACTGACTGTGACGTCCATTCAGTATGACTTGTGACATTTTTTATAATCCTCTGACAGTCAACCATAACTTCATATTTACCCTCTTTAATCACACAAATTATTCTGCACTCCATCCCACAGACTTACATTATTGGTCATGAATCGTATTTTGCTTTTCTAAGACAAGGATCAAATGTTGGCCCGAGTCTTTTCAAACACAGCATCTAACTTTTGTGTGTTTACGACATGAAAACACACACATACTTAAGCTCATATAGCCTCTTTGGTGTGGGTGAGTAAAACATTTAGACCCATGTGAAAATAAAGCTCACACAAAAAGTTAATTCAGCTACTTAATGTTCATTTAAATACTAGAGATTTTGGCTGACAATACTTTCTCATCGCGTAAAACTTTTAAGCTGTTATGTCTGGAAAGGGCCTGTTTCTATTCAGCAGATAGAAAAAAAAACGATGTTGTTCAGGGGCATTAAACTATATTGGCTACATCTTTTATGGTCCAACAAAAGCAAGAGACAGCAGATGAAAGGATGAGGAACAAACCTGCCAAATTTTTCTGTGTATCCCGTCTTGCCCTGCTGAATGACGTGGATGAAGTCGTGCGTGAGGATAAACGGCACACGCTCCCTCTTGATGCCAAACTTGGACTTGAAGTTGCCCAGGATGTGGCCGAAGTCTATGTGGAAGAGCTGAAAGACGAGAGGGCTGATCAGTGAGCATTGTGGACCCAGCACAATAGAGACTTGATCATTTATTTGTATAAAACAAATTGTCTGTCCAACCTGTCCGGTGCTGCGGACCATGATGTTGTCACTGTGGCGGTCTCCGATGCCCAGGACGTAGGTGGCTACACAGTAGCCTGCACACGACAGAGTGAACTCCTCGATGGCCCGATCAAGAGCGTCACTGTGCATGAATACAATAAACATATAAGCACTTTTTTCCTGGGTTTCGCTTCAAAGCAAGCGACAGTGGTCACTAAAGCTGTTTTCACCAACTATTTTGATAATCGATTATTCTGTTTGATTAATCTGAGTCATTTCTTTAAAGGGAAAAAGTAAACATCCTCTGATTCCAGCTTCTTAAATGTGAATATGTCCTGGTTTCTTTAATCCTCTGTCAATTTCAAGTTTTTCAGTTTAATGTCACAAAGCGAGAGATTTGAGAATGTCATCTTCCGTCCACATTTTAAACCATTTTCTGACTTTTTATGGACCAAACAATGCATCGATTAATCAAGAAATAAATGTACAGATTAATTGACAATGGGCACTGCCATCTGTAACACAACCTGTAGTCCAAAGATGCTCAAAATGCAGTTACTTCACTGAATCACCAGGCAGCATCTTACCCAACATTCCTCTCTTTGAGCCAGTTGAGCAACGCGTCCTTGTTGAAGGCGGCAGCCGCTGCCACGTTGCTGCTGGTCAGCTGGATGTTGGCAATTGTGTCTGCTGATGAGACTACCTCGATCAGTCCGGCCCGGTCACCTGTCGCTAGGCAACCATATGGTACGATTCTGCATGTGTAGAGAAAGAGACGCAAAGAGCTTAATATCAACTGGAACAGTAAATATAAAATAAAAAACCAGGACACACAGCAACCTCTGGTTCATACAGATTCATTCATTATAATGATAAAGCCTCTTTTCACATTCACACTTATTGCCACAGTTTCAACTGTTTACATTTACCAGAGGAAAACATAGTAAATATGAATATTTCAATCATAACTACTAGATTATCACAAATAGCCCATTTCCCATTTGTTTCACGTGAAACACATAAATATTATATCAGATGTAGCAGTGACAGCACCTGATTTTTGTCATATTTTTTCCCCACAAATGAATGAAAACTCCCCTAAAACCCGACCCAAACAAGAGCCAAAAATCGGTGCCACATGTAAGCAAAAAAATTTGTTCGGGTAATTTGACCAGGCAGTGTTAGGCCGCACTCACACTGTCTATCCCCACCGTGCCCCAGGACGTTTCACGGCTAAAGTCTAGTTCGTTTGACCAGTGTGAGTGCACGGCCCGTTTTGGAGAGGTGGGCTTTTTTAAAGCACGTTTGCACATGTACGAGCACGAGCGTGCGCACGAGTACGAGCACCAGCACGAGCACGAGGCCTACGGCGGTTCTGACGCCATTTTATGTGCGCCTGTTCAGACATAGAAAACAGACAGACCATGTGCGGACATTTAAAGTCAAGTACCCTAAGGCACGGGGCACGGTATGGACGGACAGTGTGAGTGCGCCCTAAATGTAGCTTTGTGTGCATTGCTTTAGACCCAGTTGCTGGAGATCTTGTGCATTTAGGAGATTAAGACATTAGGCTGTGGTTTATTTGGAAGCCCATTCATATGTCACACCCCTGGGTGAAATCCCCTCTGTCAGAAAGTTTACAATATCATACGGTTAACAGTGAGTTGAGACGGATGGAACACACGGCGAAGAACATATAGTGATTATGTGATGCAGATTTGCCAGATGATGATACATTTTCTTCTTCATTCACTTTATATTTTGCTTTCTTTTCATAAGATGGCAGTAGGTCTTCAATTTAGCAGGATGCAGAATTTGACCGGGACAAATCTTTCCCTTCTTACTGACATAGTGCCTTCGAAGTCTTATATATCAGACATTCACGAGCCAAACGCTCAAAGCAGACTCCATTACTAGATTTCATTTGCAGCTATAAAAGGGTTTAATGCAGACCACGTGCCAACTTAATGGGTGATGAGTTTAAATAAAGAAAAACAACTACAGACGGCCAATAAAGTGACGATATGTGCAGTAAAAAACATCAGCTAGAAATTACAGAACAAGCTCACAGGCACCACATCATAGCGCTTCCCTTACACTGTCCCTCCCTTCATTCACAATGTCCCATCACTGTGTTCAAACTCTGACCGACGTCCCTGTAATCTGAAGCACTGACCTCAGCCTCAACTGTCAAAACAAGCCCCTCCACCGCTCAGCTCCAGATGTGTCAGTGTATGACGAAGGGAGAGAAAGCGTTTGTAAAAGTGCCAAAGTGTGGATGTGATTAGGATGTAATGCAGATATTGTAACTGTGTGTGTGTGTGTGTGTGTGTGTCTGTCTAGGGTGTTCGAGGTCAAACTAGCATGGGGTAATTCAGTCTCCCCTCCTCTGCTGCGCCCCTACCAGAGCTTCCCCTTCCCTACAGAGAGCAGGAACAAACAAGCTCAAAAGCACACACACACACACACACACACACACACACACACACGCGCACGAGCACACACGCACACACGCACGCACACACGCACACACGCACACACGCACACACACACACACACGCACACACGCACACACGCACGCACACACGCACACACGCACACGATCAATTGCTATACTGACGTTTGAAATGTGGAAACTCTGCTGCATATCAAATAAATCAATTCCTAAACTAGCAGCCAGTCATCAGTTGTGCGACTGAGATTCAGGTGAAGAAGAACCTTATTTTAAGTTTTATTTTGAAGCAAAGATGTGTACGTTAGCAGGAGGTGAGCCCTAAGTGCTGTGCTTAATCACAAAAATCTCACCTGAGATCCAGATTAGCCTCCTTCCATAGCAGATCCATTAACCTCAGAATCTGGAGGGTCAACATGTCTTGCCTTAGGTCTAGGAAAATGGAAAAAGTCATCTTAATTTCAAAATAAAATATGATGTAAATGTAGAGTTAATTGAAATATCCATGTCCTTCTCCTAGCCTCTTTTCTTCCCAAACCTCCCTCCCTCCTACCATCTCCATTCTTGAAGATGATTCCCAGGGTGTCTCCCCCCAGCAGCTTGTTGTTGTAAACGATCCAGAGTGGCTTCATCTTAGAGTCCATGTACCGACACTTCTCCACACTGAGAATGAGAGAGAGAGAGAGAGAGAGAGAGAGATAGAGAAGGGGGAATGACGCATCGGGGAAACAGAGGAGAAATGGTTCAACCGGATTTGAAAGTGAAGGGTCTTACTTGATGCCAGACAGCAGGATATTGGGGTTTAGAGGGGAGTACAGGTCCGACAGAGTTTCTGAGTAGCCACTCTGCCTCAGACAAGTCATCATGGCCTCCTTAGTCAACATTGCCTCCTTGGTCTTACTCCGAGCGTTCTTGATGGTTCCCAGCTTAATTAGCTCGTTCACTGACTTCAGCTTACTCAGCGCTTCCACCTGGTACAATCAAAACAAGGAAAAACGCCATCAGCTGTGAATGCTGGAACAAAATTACATCATTTGTTTAACTGAGACCAGCCAACAAAACTTAGGGAGTGACTCATCCCTGTTAGAGACAACTGAGCTCATTCTCCTTTAACAGACTATGTCAGCACTGTGCACGCTCTTCCAAACAGGAAAGTGGCCAGATAAATGACTCTATGGCGGATGAGGAAGCGGGAGGAAGCGTCCACAGTGGGTGACTGTCAGAATCAACACAGTAGAGGGTGAATGTCAGAGGGCAGGAGGGTGATGCTGCTGTCGCTGTGACGGGCTAAAAATACCATCAATCTAATCTCAGGGGTTGACAATAGACTTACACTTAAAATAGCTATTCTGGTGCTTGAGTAAGCACTAATAGAGTAAAATAAAAACTGCAGCATGTGTGTCCATGAGAACAGACAGAAAAGAGGTGTGTGTGTGTGTGTGCTAGTGTGTGTGTGTGTGTGTCCTACCTGTTTCTTTAGAACCTCAATATGAGGGATGCTGCCTCTACAGTAGGCTTCCAGCATGAGGGCAAACTGGACTGAAACAGCGGGCATGTGGATCTCTGACCTGCAGAGGGCAGCAGAGCGGACACAGTCACAAGAGAAACCTCTAAATGCTCAACTGTTAGCCCTCTTTCACCGTTTCACTTTCTTCGAAATGTGCAACTGTACATGTGCACACGTGTCAGTACACACCGTAGATGCCAGAAGAGGAAGTGTCCTATCTTGCGGTTCCCCTGGGCACGCTCCAGAAGGAAGTGGGTGAGGGCGCAGTCATAGTAGGGCTCATATCGCAACACCTGCACCAACTGTAGCAAGTACTGAGACAGCTCCTCGTCACTGGTGAGGGGAGAGTGAAGCATATTATTAAACAATATTATGTCATTCTTAAACCTTTAGATGCATTTATTTACCATTAATATAATAGAGCTATCAACTGACAGTAATTCACACATATTACACATATTAGGGGACACGATTTGGGGTAGCGGAAGCGGTCTGGTTTAGGTTTGTGGTCCAAGTAGTATTGACCTATCATGTGTGAGCAGGCGCGTGGAGAGCAAAAGAGGCGCAATGCATTGGCCGGAATTGTAATCTCAGAAAGCATCTGCTACCTTCTGATGACGATTAAGCTTTTCACTGCCTTTTTCTTTATTATTATTATTATTATTATTTATTTACATTCATATGCAGATATCTGTTTATGTTTCAGAGATTGCAAAGTGTAAACGATATTAGTGGGTGATAAATAAATGTAGACGCTTGAACATGAGAAACAGAAAAGGCCACTGTATTATATAAAATGTATGTGTGGGTGGGATATATATGTTTACCTCATATAGCGCAGACAGCCCACAGCATATTCTCTGACATACTGGTCGGGGTAGTTGAAGTCCAGAAGCTCCAGAGCGTCTCTGGGACTGAGTTTGGGCCAGATCTGAAGCAGCGCCTGGAGCTGAGACACGCACGCACGCACACACACACACACACGCACACACGCACACACGCACACACACAAACACAAACATGCTCAGAAACCTGATATGCAGACATTTAAATCAGATCACTGCGTAGCTCGGGGAATAAAACCATTATTATAAAAGTTTGATTAGCCTTGGGATCACCCACATGGCTGCACAATTAATATTACGTTAATAATAATAATAATAATTGTGATAAGTGTCATATTTTCTTAAGTTGATCAGCTTAAAGACCCGCTCCCAAGTAAATAGGTCGATGTTTCCTGCGTGCTGTGATTGACTCCGTCTCTGCTTTTCAAACACAGAACTGGCTGCAGGCAACGGCACGTGTCTCTGAGTTGTGCTTAGCTTTAAGATGCAAATTCATATGAAGAAATTCAACAGGGTTCTAAACAATATTTGAAACATTTCTTATTCTAAGGAGAAATAAATTAAATGTGATAGGGAGGGTAGTTTGTCAAAATGCAATACAACTATTTTGTTCTCAAAGATGGATGAATAACCCTGTTAACAATGTTTACATTAAACTAAATAGTAGTATATATATATTTTTTTTTTAGTTTTTTGATGGAATCAATCAGTATTCATTTATCTTTTTTTGTTTTATCTGATTTTTTCTATTTCATCTTACAGTAAGTTGATTGTTTGAGATAAAAAAAAAATCAAAATATTATAATTTTGGCCAAAAGTGCAGCCCAAATCGATTCAACATATCATTTTTAGGTGTATATATTAAGTGGGATTTGATGTTCAAGCTATTTCTGTAAGGAGACATTTTACATGTGAAAACAAGTGCTTATATAGAGTATATAAAATACTTTCATAACAGTATCAAATATAAACTTTTGTACTTTAAAATTCATTTGAAATTAAAGCAAATCTCCAACTTAAGAGAGACACTTCTGTCCCATTACAATCACGTTTGACTTGCAGACAGAAAAGTAACTTAATACAACTTGAGAGTACTGTCCAGATGCAGATATGTCTCAGCCAAAGTACACAGTTGTGAGCTTGTAACACAGTTAAAAGCCATGGAACTACTTTTCCTGTCATTTATGCATTGTACATCTAAAAGAGTCAACTTGTCCTACTGTATTAAGATGCATGAACGGTGGAGGTGATGGCTAACCTGGGCCATGTCTTCGTGTTTGCTCCATTTGACAGAGAGTAGCAGCTTGGGCAGCGACTGAGGGAAATTCTCCATACAGTCGTGGCGTAGTGTCCAGATCAAATCCTTCTCGTTTTCACACAGCTGAGAGAGCGGGTCGCGCTCCATGATCTCCTTCAGCTCTATGTGGAACTTCTTACCCCCACGACCCTGAGAGAAATAACAAGGGAGGAAGAGAGGTCAGTGGGGGAGTTAGAGGAGAAGAGGTTGAAGAAGAGGTGGAGGAGAGAAAAGGGGGAGAGTTGGATGGAGGAAAATTGGAAGAGGACCAAGGACGTGAAAGGATATTAGAGGGTGGTGATGAATAGAAACAGTGCCTATAAAGAACCACAAGATGGCAGGAGTCTATCGAAGCAGCTAGCAATTTCTACATCAACTGCCGTCAATGCAGCTCGTCACAATCCACAAACCAAGGCCTAACAGCAAACATGCAAATCATGCAAAATAAAACAGAGGGATAATATCAAAACAACTGTGTGGATCTGTAAGCTGATGCACAAATTGACATGAGTACAGTAACGCAATGTTGTAGATGGTGTTTATCCATCATTCCACAGACATACACACACACACACACCTTACATTAAAGGGGTGCGTTCAGGCATGTCCTCTACATAACACAGGATTACGTAATCGGCTGTAGCACGCCCAAGAGTGGGTTTTTTTTCAAGTTCAGGGGCGGTGAGACAGGAAAACGTACAAGTAAGTAATTTGATTAGAGTCTCTAGTTTTGAAGGGGATTTGAAATATTTTTGCAGCTACACCCTGCCAAAGTGATAACAATGGGTTTCCAGGGAAACTAGCAGTGCAAGATTATACTATGCTGGTGGTGTGTGTCTGCTCAGAGTGTGTGCGTGTGTGTGTGTGTGTGTGCGGAGAGACAAGGAGAACTAGCACAGCAGTTGTAACAGGCCCAATTCGAAACAAAAAAAAGTCACATTATTTTGCCCTTGTATGTATTTTGAATGCACAAAAATATTCAGGCATGTATACACAGTTACTATGTACTACTGTGCATTAACTCACCATTGTAATGCAGTCACTTGCTCCGGCGATCTCTGCTGCTTTTTCCAGTATCTGCAAAAAAAAAGTAAGTGAGCACCGTATGAGTACACAGACAGACAGACAGACAGACAGACAGACAGACAGACAGACACCGAGCACATCCTGGTACTTTCATGCTTTCAGCCACCACTTCATCAACTAAGGCACCACAATGAGAAATTACTTTAAGTTCAGACATAGGCAGCCGTGGCATGTTTAAGCACACGGCTACAGATTCATTTTTTTCATGTTTATTTCAAGTTTAAGCTTATCATCAAGTCCAAATGCTGTCAAAAAGGTGTTTGTGTGAGGTGGGACTGAGCACAATGGCTGACAACCGCCTGACCTTGTCGAAGGGAGGGAAGACGATGGAGTGTGACGAGTACTCTGGGAAGTGGATGTGCAGTGCTGTAGCGTTCTCAGTGTACGGGTTGGTCTGAATGGTTCCTATGGGGTTCAGCATCTCTTCAAGTTCATCTGAGTGAGACAACGCAAAGACACACATGAAATGACACGCATTTACTGACAATCACCAGAGGAGGTAATTTTACCCGTGTTTAATTGTATTAGTAGATATAATGGCTATACCAGGAAAGGAAGACCAGCAGTGCAGGATGATGTCTCCCGTCTTCAGCTGGCCTTTGTAGTCAAACACCATAGTGTTGACCCAAGCTATGGGGTAGTGCTAGATCACACAGAGGGAAATTAATCATTCGTCAGTTATAAAATAAACACGGTGTACATGTGTTGAAATTAAAGGTGCTTTTTTATTACTTTTTAAGCTTTTATTTGACCAGTGTAGGTTCATGTACAAGCCTGTTTTCTTACCACTTTCCCTGCTTTGCGGATGGTCTGGTACTTGTTTATGTGAGCATTTTTGGTCGACTTCTGCTTCTTGACTTTATCCATGACGGCATAGATGGCAAAGCAGAGGCGGGTCATGCGCGGGAGGTCAGAGACGGAGAGGTCAAACTCCAGCGTGCTGTCCTTCCACGTGTGGTCGGAGCGGCCGCAGCTCTCGCTGCTCACCGCAGGCTTGCACAGCAGCTCCGTGCCGTGGAAGAGCCCCGCCCTCACCTGGACCTGGGGTGGAAAGGTGGCAGGGGTTGGTGTGAGTAGGGGAGGTGGGAGGTTAGCAAGGGTATAGCATGATTGTTTTAAAATCTTTTGTTAAATTTAATATTTATCTTATACACAACCTAGGCTACTGCATCTTTATATCGAGTGTTTGATGGATTTGAACAAAGCAAGAGTTTACCTTGGCAGTCTCCTCAGCGTTCACCTTGCTGCCATTCACTAGTACTATCTTAAATGGGCTGGACACGCCCCACACACACGTCTGTACTTGCTGCAGAGGGAAGGTGAGAAGAAAAAGAGAGAGGGAGCAGAATTATTATAATGAACTGTATCACACACACACACACACACAAAAACACGCGCACACACACACGCACACACACACAGTGTGAGGTCCGGCAGGTCATTCTGATGTCAAGCCAAGTGGATTTGCGAGGGTCAGCAGTCAGCAGGAAAAACAGCATCACATGACACCTAGAGTCTATGAACATGACTAACTAGCACACTTCCTGCTGTTTGTTGCCTCTGTCTTTGTGTGTGTGTGATCGTGTGTGTGAGTGTTTTGATGTGTTTAAATGTTGGTGTGATGGTGTGTGTGTGTACTTTGCCTTCTATAAAAAGGCAGGAACAATAGCTCCATGTACGGTATCCTCACAAAAACACCCCATCCTTCAGTTCTTGTCTCTTTTTGACTTGTTTAACTGTCGGTCAAGTTTCCTTCAGCACAACAGCCTCCGTTACTGGTTCCTTTGCTGAAAATACATTTCACTTCCTGTCACAGACAGCAACACTTTTACAGTAAGCGTATTACAGTCCCAGGATCTCTGTCCGCTCCTGTCTCTATTGCATGATTGCAATGCTTTGTAATGTTTACTTGTCTAACGCTTAAAACAGTTAGAAAGTGCTAAACAAAATTACAAATACATTTAGTATTATAAATAAGCTATCAGATTAAATTCAGACCCCATAGAAAAGATACTTCAAAATGCGTGATTTAAAAAAAAAAAATAGAACAAACAAACAAAGAGAGGGCAATAGAAAGTTGAAGATATATATAGAACAAGGCCCATCCTGGCCAAGTTCACGTTTCTAATCAAGATCAATAGGTGCAGGTAGTCACTACAGGGATACCAGCATTGGTGAAACATGATTGAGTTTTTTTAATTCAGGTTAATTCCAGTTAATACCATGGCAGGAGAATTTTGAGCAAGGTGTAAAATAGAAAAGGTTTCCGCTGGAAAAGACAGGAGGTGATGAAGGCTTCAATAACAGTTTTTAGTGCGATGTGGAGAGAAACATGTGTAGTGTGAAATATTTCAGAGTTGAAAACACGAATGTTGGGGAAGGTTTTAGAGTTTAGAGCTGAAATGATTAGTCAAATAATCGATCAGTCAACCAAAAGATAACTAGCTGGCAACAATTTTGATGATTGATGGTAAAAATTGGCACATGACGCATAATCAAAACCTCAACGCTTCCTGGGTGAGGCATGTCAACACCCCCAATCCCCCCCCCCCAATGTTTTCTATTTCTTTCTGTCTTATACGAAGACAAAAATAAATAATACAACTTCTGCCCTAAACAAATACCTGGGTATTATTTTTATTCATCCAGGGCTTCATGGGCCCTATGGTATACCATCTCACCTAAGATGGAGGAGAATGCATTTATAAGATGATTCAACATTTTGGGTATTTTCACTTTTGCTTGTAACTGATGCATCTGCACTCTTTTTTTAATTTTTTTTTTTTTACAGTAGGCCTGAATTCATCATAAATCATGATACACACTCATTGTGACACTTCTGTCCAGTGACTATAATTGTACTCATCAAAAAAAATGTGGAAGTGAGGTGAAACTGGTGGCTCATTTTACTGTAAACCGACAAGAATGTTTGAGGTGGGAACGGTAAGTTGTGAAATAACAGTTCAGTTAAATACTTTGGACATTTACAGACTTTCTAAACCATACATATCACCAGGCAACAGGCAATTAAAGCCCCAGGAGCCTCTCTAACGAAAGGCCAACCTGACATTTAAAATGTGGAGGCACACATCTGAGGAGGGATGTCACTGTGCACCTGGTAGCAGCGGCGAGGAGCTAGCAGCTTTTGCTGACAACGTGGCGGATTTTGGCAGGGCAACCAGAACACTGACTCATAAAAACGACAGGTGGCAGCTGTAGAGCACATGTTTACTCGGTAAACCTCCACACCTGCCCTGTTCAGTGCAGGTGAGTCAATTTACTGTAGGGCTTTTACTACTTGGGTGAAACAAGAACACAGTAAACACTGGCGGCTGATTGTTATCTTGAGTACATGAGAACATTTTCATATGCGCATCACACCTCCTGTTTTAGTCCCAATGATGCCACATCACCGCCGATCAAATTTGCAAACTTAAGCTACATACATAAGTGACTGACAATGAATTCAACCACATAAATAGGAGTATATGAAAATAATAAGCCACTAAAGACTCAAAATAGTAAGGTCACTGGCGTATGTGGCTGATAGAGAAGTTCTGTTTCTCTGAAATCAACGGGAGATGTTGAATAGACAAGATCACCACAACAAGGAAGTGACAACTACGATCATTCACACAGCCACTCACATTACTGGACTTACCGTGGGAACCCTTCTCTTGGGAGGTAGCGGTAAAGGTGGGTTGGAGGACTTCCGGCAAACCACGGCTCCGATGGCACATATTTCCTTCTCAAACATGCCCTTGACGGTGCTGGTGTGGACCAGGGTGAGGTGTGGAGACTCCTTGGCTTGCATGCATGTGCGGATGTACTGCAAACAAGACGGGACAGGACAACTTTTAAGCTTTGTGCATATTTAAAAAAGGAAAAGGAAAAAAAGAAGCTAGATCCCTTTTGATGGTTGAGCTGTGTGTTACAGTTGAACTTTCATTTTGTGCACTTGGACCAGACCATTAATAGTAAAGTGTGCAGAAGCGTCACTGTATTAGAAATAAACGTGGCAGAAAGATTCAGCTGAAGAACTTATAGGACAGAAAAACCAACAAGCCATAACAAGTGGAACCTAAGCACAGCTTGTCTGCAGCCTTGCTCAGCATGCAGGGGAGCACTTGGACAGGAACCCATCCCATTTCAAATACTTTGCGATTATAGTAGATTTAAAGTCATATAACCAACCAAACTAAACTTCCTGAACTTCAGATACGTACACATTTATCTAATGAGGCTGCAAAACCCTACTGGCATCGCCAATCTAATTCATAAATGTGTGTCAGTCTGAAACCTCTCGGTTCATTTCCGACTTCCAAAGGGCGTTAACAGCATTAGAGACCAAAATGCCTCTGGACGCAATTGGATAGGTAATGAAACATGACCTACAACCACTCGGAGCATCAAAAGATGCAGCACTGAGTGACACCAGCAGTTGGGACGGTGCTTAGTGCGTTTTGAAGCAGGAAAACAATTGCAAACCTTCTCAAATTACAGCTAACCACTAGACTACAATGCCTTTTTGGAAACAATTTACGCAGCTGAAAAATAAGCAATACGGTAACAGAATCTTGTTTCACATGTGATCAGTGCTGCCTAGTTTGACCGTTTGATCTGAGTTTGGTTTGCTGGATGGAGAACAGCAGCTCTGTTGGTAACGCTCCTTTGGAAGTCACGATCTTAAACCTGCCCAACATGAGATGATCGGTTGTGATTGACTTCCCCAGGATCTGGCTGGCTGAAAATCTGTCTGAAAGGGCGAGTGGGGTCAAACCGACCTACCGGAGCAAATGAAACATGAGCTCTGCAGATTTGTCTCAGGTTATCAAAACCCTGCCTCAATGCTACAATTGTCCCACATAGCAGTGTTTGTCTAACTGGACTCATAACACTTTCAAGCCTATTAAATCCACAGACAAACAAACTAAAGTGCTGGGCTTTAAATTGGGAAAATCTTAAATGTAATGATACTTGTCTGATAGAAAAAGAGGCAAGAGGAAAGACACTGTCCCACAAAAGGAGAGGCAGCAAGGGCAATATGTGATTCCACTGCCGACCCTTTATTCTCTCCAAGATCAGAATATAAATCTACATCTCAAATATAGATTTGTAACTATGGCTGTTAACATTAATGTCTTCCTCTACGTATGCGAACATTAAACTCACTTGATTTACATACAGTATATCTCTGCTTACAGCAGTTCCTTCTTTCTTGCCAGCATGCTAATGTATCCGCTTTGACCCATCCATCACACCGTGCTTCCTGCAGTAAAACTGCAACCTTGCTGCTTTGAAAATAGTTTCCAAACATTCTTAAATAGATACATACATTTAAAAAAAACAAGAATAACAAAGAGGATACTGCCGTGCCTAAGTTGTGTCTCTCCATTTACAGTGACCCGTAAACAGGTAGGTGCTGGCATTTGGCATGAGCTGACCGAAGAGCCATTATGCTGGTTCCCTGTATCTTTTCTAAAACAATATTTTCTCAAAACAACCACACGTGAACATGCACCATGTCACCATCTGTATTACTGCAAAAATATAACTGTTAAACCATCAGTCTAGAGCCTATACATTTTAGTTTATGGATTCAAGATTCAAGATTCAAGAAGCTTTATTTATCCAGAGGGAAATTATTTTGCAACAGTTTCAATACAAAGGTGGAAAAGGATCAGAGTAACAATAAGCATAAAACATAAATCAAATCAAAATAAAGCTAACATCAGATAAATCAAGCAATGAACTAAGTGTGACAGAGTGCAACAGACATCGTGGTTAAGCGTAGGTTTATACAATATACAATAATACGCACCGTGCAGTTTAGCAGCAGATTGAAATGAAAGAAGTACAAACTAATAAGTGAGAAGGAGCGATAAGTTATAAGTGTTAAAAATGTTAAAAATGTAGCAGCATGTCCTACAGAACTAAGTGACAGTAAACCACAGTGAAATGTAGATAGTTACAGTACCATTAATAAATAAATAAAGTGATGTAGTGGTGAAACTTAAACTTCCCCCAGTCAGATGTGACAGTGCCTCTCCTTAGAATCATAAAACAGGTTTCGGGCTGAAATTGTCACACCATAATATAACACAATATGATGTTGTCATAGTTGTGCTGACCATGCTGCACACATTTAGAACAATAAAAAAAAAGGAATTGCTTTTTATGGAGGACTATCGCTGCTATGATATTGACACAAGAGGTGACACACTTCCTGCGTAGCCACTGACCTTGTACTGGATCAGGGGCTGGTCTCCACAGAGGAACTCCAGACAGTTGCTGACCCTCAGCACGTACTGGCCCCGCCACGCCTCCTCCTCAGGGCCGTGGGTGGTCAGCCACTTCTTCACGGCCATCTCCATCAGCTCAGAGGGGATGCAGGATGGTGGCACCTTCAGACTGGCTGAGTCCTGCATGACAAGACAGGAAAGCAGAGACAAGAGGGATTGGATCAAGTGTTGACCAGTGCTCAAACCTCAAACCGTAACCATTGGGAAACCATATCTGGACTAAGACCAAGTCACATACACAGGTATTTTTGAAAACAGGTTTTTCTGCTTCTTTGCTCTCAAAACCAAAAAATGACACAAGCACGCTTTGAAAAACATCCCTGTTCAAATGAAAGTTGGCAATATGGCACTAACTCAGAAGCTTTAAAAAGCTATTACAGGAAGGCTCCCTGGCTGCAATTACAGTACGTATTGATCGCTGCGTGCAAAGTTGTGTGCCTCAATGTAAACCTGTAAAAACTCCTGTTAGCAGTTAGAACCAGCCCTACAGTATATTGGCCACGTCACCCATTGCATGAAATGTCATTTGGGACGCCTTACAAACAAGATCCCTGCGAACACTGAACACACACAAGCCAGAAAATCTAGAAACAAACAAAAAACAAACTCTTTTAGTGACCTAAAAAGTAGTAAGTGCGTGGACAAGGCCTCGATGACCTGATGGCATCCTTGCCTGTGGATCATATAATATGTTTATAGATTGTAGTAGGGAAGAGAAAGAGAAGACACTGATGCACATGAACATACAGAGCTTGATGTACAATCCCATACATACATATCGCTCACACAGCTTAAAAAAGCCCGTATAAGCAACACACACACACACACGCACGCACGCACGCACACACGCACGCACACACGCACGCGCACACACACACAAGCTCGCTGCTTCATCTTATTTATAGCTCTGATACTATCGGAGATGGAATTTTAATTTCCTGGAGCTCTAATGAATGTCAGCCATTAATAATTCACAACACATAAAGGCCATTACTTACCAGAGGTTAAACCAAGAAACGATTTGTGTGACTAAAAAATTGCCCTGGAGGAGACGTGTTCAAAGTATGAATTTTAAAAATGCTCTTTGTCTGAAATCAGGAATGATGCCTGAGAAGTTTTAACCCCAGCTACATTAAGGTGGAAATACAAAACCGACAGAACGGAGAGATCCTGAAAGTGTTTTTTAACATTTTTAAAACTTTCTATAACATGTTTTTTTTATATTATTTGCTGAAATTGCCATGGACCTCTGCCACCACCTACTGCTCCCTGTCTGCTCCTGATGGCTTCTGCTAAATACTGAATACAGAAACTCAGCACTGATCAAACGTGAATCAATACTTTTGCTGTACTGCCTATGATAAGTGTACCGTTCACTGTACCTTTTAGCTGTTAACCTAGAATGTTTGTGACCAAGTTGAGCCAAAACCAAGCACCGCCCACCAACTATCTCATGTAACAGCTTAACAGTACGCTAAAATACATTTTCGAAAACACTTTGTACGAGAAATAGGCTATACAGTAACACACTCTTTTTTTATAGAAGCTTACTGACTTCAGCTTTAAAGTTAGATGCTAATGCAGTGAGGGGGAAGACCAGGGTTGAGCTATATAATCTTAATGATATCACTAAAAGCAAGGTTCACACTGAACCTTTGTCATATTCACCTCAGAACAATAAACCGCACCGCCACACTTCCTGTCTATACTGTGGCTTATTGTGTCTGACCTCCCAAACAAGACTTCCTGCCAGTGTTCACCTGAGCGCAGTGGCACAGATGGCCCGTCTTTGTGCATGTGCATGCGCGTCTGTGATGTTGATCAAGGCTGATATACACAGGTCTGGAGGGACGCCACCATCTGTTTTATAATTAAATAACATTATTTCTATCACAGACGCAAAAAAGGAAAGACACAGAGAGACAGAGACAGATGGAAGGAGACGGTCAGAGAGTTCAGAGGAGGAGAGAGAAAGAGAGGCTCGTTTTAATCAGTGCTCGTGTCCCTTGAGCTGACGCGCTAATGTGTATGTGTCCGGGAGGAGAGCATCATTTCGCTGATGGTTTTGACCCACTTAGTGATGTCACATGACTTGCTAGTTGGGCTCAGTCACATGACTATTGTGGAGCTGCCAAACTGTGAGCAACAGTGCATGTGCCTACGCTGGTGGAGTCACATGGACACTTTTGCAACTCAAACAAGGTGGTTTTGTCTGCTGTAGCGGTGCAGGAATTCACACTGTTATTCTGAGTTTCTTATTAATGTAAAGTTGTTGTACAGGCAGCACGTCGTGGGTTGGGCTAACAGGTTTTTAAATGGATTTTATTGTATGAAAATGATGCAGATGATGAATACAGACAACAGACAATAGCATTACACAATTTTAGCAACTGCTCGCTTTCCACCCAGAAGTACATCCCTTAAAGGATAATGTAATTAATCATTAATATTAAAACTTTTATTCTAATGATTATGCAAACAGATACAAACTCAAATAACCCTGAATCCTAACCCCAGAGCCAGACTGCACAAGTGTCTACACCAGTTGCTTCTGAGGCGCTGGATATATTCTCACTGTATCTTAAATAAACCACTAATACACCGCTATAAGGTTTCAGCCTATCAAGCACTGGAGTACAGACTCTCACCTGAGACTGGTCAAAGTGGATAGTGACTTTCAGGTCAGCCAGCCGGTCATTGAGCCCATCGGTGAGGGGCTCCAGTTGCGGGGAGAAGCAGGCCTGCAGCCACTCTGTACACGTCATCATCTGGACTTGTTGCATCCTCTCTTCACTGAGACGAAACATCTTACTGCGAAAGTCCTTCACCTCCTGGTCATTTATGGCATCGAGTTCATGGAGACCTAGTGGTTGTAGGTAGAGGACATTGTCACAGCTTTGCTATATAGTAGGATATATCATGTAAGATTGTCACAATACCAGAATTATGAACATTTCTTTATAATAATAATTTCTTAAGAGACAAGTATGTAACCTCCCTAATCAGTGTTTTTATCATGTGAACACGATGTGAAGTTCAAAGAGCTGTCGAGTAGGAAACTGTATATTGAACAACGCGGGCTTCAGCGGTCATTAAACATGCACAAACACCTGTCCAACACTTGATGCCAGACATATGCACCTAGAAACACTGAATGTGTAACGTGCTATAAGCAGCAGGCTCTCATGGGATTAAAGCAGAGCCTCTTTATATTCACACTAGTTCCAAATGCCAGAGGTTTGAACTGCTGTTTGTCTGATCATACTTTATCTCTCTGCTCCCTGTAGAGCTTTTGTTCTCGATATTTTTATCAAAAGGGTGCTGCACAATAGTCCCTTGGTAATGAAAACAACATGTTGACATTTCAAGCCATTTAACATTCATATGGCCCTCAGGATTCAAAGAAGGGCCGTGGACCACATTAGCTGCATTGTTTGAGTGTGCAATCCCGTAAATAGTTTGTTACTGTGCTCAGCACAAGGTTAGGTGTGTGTGTGTGTGTGTGTGTCTGTGGGACTATCCAGAAGTGCCTGGGGGGTTCTTTTTGAAAACACCACTTTACTCTATGAAGAAAAGATCATGTTAGACCAACATGGAGCCAGGAATGGAGAATATCAATATCCTCTGAGTCTCCTTCATCCACACTCTGAGCCCCTTTCTTTACATCTTTGCCTTTCTTCATCTGAAGAGATCTGTTGTGACCTTTTTAATTCAACCAACAGTCCAAAGACAAATAACAAAGCAATACAACTTCACATCTGAGAAAATGGAAGAAGGAGATGTTTGGCATTTTCGCCTAAAGAAGAGACTAAAACGATGTTATCAATCATCAAAATAGTTACACAGCAATCAATCAACTCATTTTCTATTTTGTATCAAGAAGTAAGAAAGACTTTTGTCCTCTTATGCATGAATAAATATTCTGATTTATAACAAAT
Organism: Echiichthys vipera; assembly: GCF_963691815.1. Lineage (NCBI taxonomy): Eukaryota > Metazoa > Chordata > Actinopteri > Perciformes > Trachinidae > Echiichthys > Echiichthys vipera. The sequence goes on along the minus strand of NC_139830.1, from coordinate 6,253,336 downwards.
GTTTAATAACCTCAGAGGACTTGGCTTTTCTACCTTGCTGATTGATCTTCTCTGCTCCTCTAAAGAGCCTAATCTTCACCAGAGATAATATAAAGTGACAGGTGATGGAAGACATGTCAGGAAGACGTCCAGTCTATCCTCACACTTCTCTATCAGACAGGAGGGCCACTGATAGGAGCCAGCTGCAGATGGGCCTCGATGTCTGTGGTGAATGTGCTGAGTAGGCGGGATACTTAGCGTACTGGAAGAGGTGCTTAAGGCTTGTTGTGTATGTTTGGAAAGATTTACTGTCTCGCTTACCAGCCCTAAAGTGCCTTTCTTTATTGGGAAAGTCAAACAGGAACAGCACACGAATCAATCAGGGAGGGAGTTATGTGTGCGAGAGCTTGTATGATAGTCTGCCACTTGTATTAAATGGAAAGTCTTAAAAAGGGATGTCGTCTTACCCTTGCCAATGAGCACGCCGATTTTGGAGTCCAGCAGGCGCTCTGCTCGGCCGCAGTTGCGCGTCACCAGCTTGAGGACCGGCAGGAAAGGTCGAACGTCGCACAGCCGGCGAGTTTCGTCCTCCAGTTCTTCGTGCACGGCCTCCTGGCTGACACACTCGAACATGTGGCTCTCCATCTCGCCCAAGGAGGGAAACAGTGGGAACGACTGGGCCTGCTTCCATAAGAGCTGGAATGGAAGAAGAAGATTTGGGGTTTTACTGAAGTGCTTCTGCACTTCAAAACCACAGGGAGCATTTTTATCATCTCCAGTTAATCTAAAGGAATTACTCAGAATGTGTGAACCCAGAAGAAACTGCATCCTTATTTTTTGTCACAATGTATACATGAGACTGAGGCTCATTCCATCTTCTCAACCCATACAGGACCATCACAGTGCTTTGAATGGAGTTAAACCGTAAATAACCTGAGCAGTCAAGAGCTGTTTTCTCATAGCAGACGCCTTTAGCCTAATAAGAACAACATAGCATCATGATGTCATATGTTGACGAAAATGTATGTGTTATGATCAGGAACAAACATGACTCACGGCCACATGACGCAGCTTCTGGGTGAACCAATCAGGATGTGACTGATACGCATCACCGGCCAATCCTGGTGTGATTCATATCCCAGTGCAGCCACAGCATGATCACAGGGTTGGGTGTCGGGTTGAATGTGTTGGTGATGACGTTGTAAAGCTATGCTGTAGCATAAAGGGAACAGGACACATTCGCCCTCCAAACAAATATCTTCTTCTCCAGGAAAACTCGTGATGTTGATATGTTGATCATATCTCGGAAATGACTTCCCAAACAAACCTGCCTGAGACAAATATTGCCATGCTAATCTGCATTTGTGATGATGTTATCGTTTCCCATAAGTCTTCAACCAGTTATACATGGAAAATGTATATTGAGCAAAAATGTCCATCAGTTCCACAAAACAATTTAAAAACAGTTGGCTTTACTTGTGTTTATTAGTATGAATGAAATGCAGTAATTCATAAGCTCTTCTTAGATTCTTGATAACTCTGGAAGGCCTGCATGCCCCTCCTGGCTATCCTCAGAAAGCATTTATTCAGCGTTCTTACAGTGTAATACAAAAGTGTTTATAATGACTAGGGCTGCCCCCAAATCTGGTCGACCAAAAAATAATTTATCGATTGGTTGCAGGAAAAAAAACAAACTTTTGGAGCCGTTTCTTGTCAAAATTAAGTGAAAATCCATGACTGAAGGCTGGAGGGCTTTTAATTTGAAGGGCCAAATACAGGAAGTCGTGACACTAACACACTGTCAGTGGTTTTTTGTTTTAAAAAGGCTGGCAGGTCCCTGCAGGACATTGCGGTTAGACAGTTAATAATGAATAGCCAATCATGTCGGGAAAAACATCGAAAATATGGGCCATATAAAATATGACCCCAAAAAGGTCACACGGAAACTTTGCAAGAAAAACTTCGCCTGTCCCTCGTCCACGACGAACATGACCTCCCACCTTAACATGTAAGTGACGTTAGCCTAGCCTAGCCTAGCTATCTGCCGATGGTCCGACAGCCTCCTTGCTGATTTTTTCTGACACATTCATAATTGGAATAATAAAAAAGTTGCCGGTGCCATTAACAGGCAGCAGGCTTGTATAGCGCGGCTGTGCGCACTTGTAAAATAGTGATTATTAATTATGTTGAAGTATATTATTCAGTTGCTGAGGCTATACTTTTGGGGGTTGATTAGTCGACTAATCGCTCTAAATGAGGACAGTTTATCAAAGTTGTCAGTGGGCAAAATGCTAACTCAGTCCCAGCAGAAAGGTTTTGTCTTTGACACTTGCACTACCGTCTATTCAAAAAAAATAAAATCCTTATGCATGTAGGCGTATTTGCTCTGCGATAGACTGGCATCCTGTCCATGGTGTACCCCGCCTCACGCCCGATGTCAGCTGGGATCGGCTCCACCCCGACAGGGACAAGCGGTTGAAGATGAATGAATGAATGTAGGCTTTTTCCTCTGTACAAAGCTCACACTGAACTGTGACTCCTAAACCAGGCAAGAACCGAACTGTGATACTTGTGTATCTTTACACCCCATAGATAGGCCTGCACATTAAAGCCCCTTTCAAACATGCAGTCTTTCCCATGAAGTGTGTGGGGATATTTCCTGCATGTGTGAATGGGATCAGGGATCTATATCCAGGGAAATCTGTACCACCAGTGTCCCACCTCAAGTGCGCACTGCCATGGCAAGGCTGGAAAAGGTGCAAGGTGGGCATAAATCTGAATGTGGCTGCAAGAGTGAAAAGAGAAAACCACTAGTGATGCCTCAAATAAGTCATTTATGAGAAACTATGTGTGAAAGGGGCTTTAGTGCGATGAGCTTAAAGGCCTGAACATGGGCTGAGATCTGCCTCGTTTCATACTTCCAGGGAAAACAAACAAAAGTATCTTTAGTCCCATTACAGGGCTGATAAAGCCAGAAGTGATTTCTAGAAAATGTCAGGGAGATGTACTGTACACACACACACACACAGTGCCTGACTTGTTCCTTTGCTATTCAGAACAACGTCCTCAGGCTTGATATAATATTGCATGTCTGGGGAAAACATGAGGTTGTGCATCGATGCAGGTCATGTTCTTGACGGTGATATAAATATAAAAGAATGCTAAATGCTCATTAGCTGTAAGTGGGTTATCCAGGAGTAACTTGACAAATAGAAAGGCTGTACGTGTAATGAAATCTAATATAACAGCCTTAACACAGATGGTAATAAATACTAACCTAAAACCTATTTTTTAATTATTTGAACTGATTCAACTCAAAAGTAACAAACTACATTTGATTGGACAGCGTTTCTCTGTCTCTTTCGATACAGTGCAGTTGAATAAAGCTATTGTATTTCACTACCTTACATTGAACAGGTGTTACCATTTTCTGCTCAATCTGTGTCGTTGAAATCAATACTTAAATCCCGTCATACTGTAAAGGCCATAACGCCCACATGCGAACAGTAAAATCATTTCAAACACATTTACAGTAAAACTTTGAGCCACTTTCTGAACAAGTTCCTTAAGAAGTTCTGAGAGAGACATCGAGACTGTGACTTCTGACCTCTTCTCCGCAGAATTAGCTGCAGTCACACATGATGTCATGAGCTATTTGTGTGTTGAAAGCAACTCACAAACAAAAAACACACAGCCAACCTCAACAACCATCTGTCAGAACAGGTATTAGATAATGTCTAGCTGTCCAGCTGTGTGACTGTGTATACTTGTAAATATGTGTGTGGGCTGTGGACTGTTTTTCCATATTATTCAATTAGACGCCAAACCGAGAGGCATATGAATACAATAACATGACATCAGGATACACAACAAGCACATAAATAATCTGAATGTCCTTGAAGTGTGTTGAAAGTTGATTTTTATTCGAATCTGTTAATTATCTGTTAGATGAAATGACCTCCCCTCAGCAGCAACGTTAAGTACAACCGGTGCGTAGAAATCCCATTTCAGCCCAAACCTGTGCCACTCACCAGCTTGATGTGCTGAATGGTGGCCTCGCGTGGAACGTCCATCTGGATGTAGATACCGGTGGGCAGCAGAAAGTCCACAGTGATCTGATCCAGAGCGTGGCCGGCCAGAGGCGAGTGGGCCGCCCATATGTCCAGGAGGTCTGTCATGGCAGGAGGCATGGCAATGGGCACCACACACCACCTCAACCATAAGGACCTGGAGGGACAGGGGAGAGAGAAACAGATCACACAGATTAGACCCAGGAAAAACCGGCATGGCCATTTTTAAAGGAGTTCCTTGACCGAGATATTTGAACCTTTTTTAAATGATTATTTTTTACAGTGAAGGTTGATCGAAAATGGAGAGGTAGAGAGAGAGAGGTAGAGGTAGAGAGAGAGAGAGAGCGTGACATGCAGTAAAGGCCCACAGGTCGGAGTCAAAGCGAGGATTTAGCCTCTGTACATGGGCCCACTTTACCAATGAGCTAGTGGGCGTCCAAACAGTGATATTTTTTAATAACCACCAGGGTTAGGGTGGCGATGCCCAACCCTAGACATGGCCCTAGGCAAATTCATGGCCTCTGTATCGTGATACATACTGTGTTGTGTGGTTGTAGGCAATAACCAGTCTTAGAGGAGTGAATGACAGCTGAGGTTAGAGCGCGGACAAAATACTATCAGAACTAATAGTAAACATTAGTTACAAATGACACCATAAGTTATGAGTCACAATGAACTAGTCGTGAACATCTTACGATCACATGTTGTCTTGGCAGAATAATGATAACTTTCCTGGAAATCTTGCAGCTCAGGGGGGTAGAAAGCCCTTAGGCCTCAAAGCTAACTCAGTGGTTAGCCCAATTCAAGCCTAGTTTGACAATCAACATAAGTGTGAATTGAAATCACACAGCTGAGATGTCAAGCATGGATCCTATCAATGCATGATGTAAAGGACATAGTTTGAAGAAAACTTTTCCAGAAGATTTGTTGATAGAAAGTAAAATTATGGCTATGCAAACATGGCATCCTTGTGATGTTTCTTTTAAACCACATGCAGGCTCTTTTTCTTTCATGCTTCTTAAAAACAAAGTTGACAAGTGCAATTGATCCAGTGTCACTATGTCCCTTGAGGGCAGCACTGTGCCGAGTCCTGTAGGAGGCCGGTGGCTTTAACTTGGGCGAGGGCCAGTGCTCAGAGGAATGCCCACTAAGCAAACAGAACAAAAGGTCAGCCTGCCCTCCCCTCATCTGACAATCTGGTCCCCCTGGCAGAGAACAAACACACACACACAAAGAAAACACTCAACTTTATAGATGGTTTATACATGCATTAAAATGCATGTCAAATATACAAATGCACCATGTATGCCGCCCCTGAACACACACGAAAACATAGAACGACTGCTGCTAAGGTAATTATCAAGTATGGCCGGAGGGGGGTGGGCCTGCCACAGTTCCTCTCTACACGTTCAAGAGAGGCTATTTCTGTCCGCCAGTGAGACACGCACAAGGCTCAAAATTCAGTGCATGCAATGTAACACAATAACCATGCAATTCAAGGATAAACAGCAAACGCACACATTTGGACATATGAAGCTCATGCGTGTTAACTGCAGGGAGTTCCACTGAGCTGCAGTAAAGTGGCTTCCCAGCTGCTGGTGTAAAAACAGCCCACAGCCTGGTTTCCATTTGGGCTCGTGCCTCAACCACAGCTGTACCGTCACACCACTTCCACCTGCCGTTTTCTCTCATTACCTAGTCCTCAAGTGGCCTAGGACATTAACTCTTCCACTAGGCCACAGGTCCATCTCCATTTTCGTCTCAATTCCGCCCATTAAAAATGACAGCCCTGATTGCCTCTAATGGTCTTTCACCTCTATGTTAAGTGCTCGAGCTACCAGCAGATGAGCCGTTGTCATGCCACGTGCCTGTGGATGGTGCAGTATCGGTTGTACGTTTGGAGCCACGATCTCAGACGCTTTACATTATCAGCCAGGCGAATGGAAGCAATCTTGTGTGTTTGTGTGCTGTTCAAACTGTAGATTCCTCCTTGATCACCTCTTAAAGAGACTTTGCTGTTACTGCATGTGATACGGGGTAACACATACATAATCAGGTCAACACAACCATGCATATTATACTACATAATAATGTTTATGTACTCAAAAACAAACTGACACACAAAGGCTCTTCCAGGAGACAGGAAGAAAATAAACAACAGCGCAAAAAAACAGTCAAATGAACGATTACAAGGCAGACAATGGTGAGCCTGTAATGTAACAAAGGTGCAGAGTTACACACATGAAAAGAAACATGACACCCAGCATGTCTGTCTGACGCGTTCACAACACTGGCTGCTCAGGGGCGGATGAACAAACGCACGTACCTGCACGTCTGCGTACAGACGCATTAAATACGGGTGACGTTTTCACACCAGACAGCTGTCTCATCCTGCTGTGATGCAGATAAACTGAGCCTCCCTCTCAGAATCAGAACCAGAAATACTTTAATAATCCCCGGGGGGAATTATTTTTTATTACAAAACTCCAGATTTACAAACAACAAATATTATGCACACTCACACACACACACTCTGTATATACGCAGGTGAGCAGGGTTATTGAGGATGCGGTGGCAGACAGCCAGAGGTCTGCTGCGAGGTCAGGTTTCAGCGGGGCGGATCAGAGGGGAACAAGTAGGTTTGCAAGATCAGGGAGAAAACGAGAGTTTCATGTGACAACAAACAGAAGAGCCTGCAGGGATCTGTCCAGTTAGCCGGCATTAATGGCAGAGGTAAACAATGTATCACTACGGAGGCTCCAGGTCACAGCTCCCAGGCGCACACTGATGACTGTTTGTGCTTGAAGGTGCAGAAATACGACCCCATTGCATACGCTTTGCCCGTTTTCTGTGCGGACCGAGGGAGATTATATAATATTAACGGTTACAAAAACAACTTTGATTCAATGCATTCGTTGAAATTTGGGGTCTAGAGTTTCAGTCATTATTGCGTCAAATGAGCCCTTGCTTGTGTCCTTTGACAAACTCAAAATATGTGCCTGGGGCGGAGAAAAAAAAGAAAGCTGTTATCTGTTCATCATCTTTGAATCCTCATGTCTGATCAACTATCTGCAAATGCACCAGACAGGGGGTGTGTCAGTACATCAAAGGTCACAGGGTTCGACAATAACTGGTGCCAGGTTGAAATTGTAAACCAATGCTTGTCTACTTTGAGACATATTTTTGTTATATTTTTTTTGTTATATATAACAATAAAGATATTGACAGCAAACATCTAAACATACACCCCTAAATAAATATATTTTTAATGTGTGCAGTATTGCGTTATGTGATATTTAAATAATGCTGGTTTTCGACTAACCACGCTAACATCGCAAACAATTGTGCAAATTGATTCAACTGACGAAAAACCAGATGAATCAGAACAAACAAAAGGGAAATTTTTCCATTTTTTGGTTTTCGTCATTTTTTGATTATTATGCTGACATAACTGCATAGTATCCTAATTACTCAAAATAAATAGTGACTAAAAGTAGCAACAGTGTTTTTCGGTGACAGGAAGCTAATGCTAACTTTTAAAAGTTAGTTGAGCCCTGGGTTGGTAGATCAGAAGGAAGCACACCTCAGGGGGAAACTCATCTCATCTCATCTTCAACCTCTTATCCGGGGGCAGCAGCTTTAGCAGGGGACCCCAAACTTCCCTTTCCCGGGCCACATTAACCAGCTCTAACTGGGGGATCCCGAGGCACCCCCAGGCCAGTGTGGAGATCTAATCTCTCCACCTGGTCCTGGGTCTTCCCCGAGGCCTCCTCCCAGCTGGACGTGCCTGGAACACCTCCCTAGGGAGGCGCCCAGGGGGCATCCTTACTAGATGCCCGAACCACCTCAACTGGCTCCTTTCAACGCAAAGGAGCAGCGGCTGTACTCCAAGGGGAAAACTGGTTTGGTTAAAATGGCATTCACTTCCAAAAACGTGTATGAGAACACAGAACAACATAACCTCCGACACTGCGACCATGCCAGCCACAAACTCCAACCCCAGATGAAGTTTGACAAAGCAAATGTCTGTTTATGACGCTTCGTTCCTCTGAACCAGTGACAGTGACATGTTGTGAAGGCTTCCATGCCCAGATGCATTTATGGTTATTTAAACACTGGTGTTACTCAGCACTCTCTTTCTAAAGCGCTCTCTGTCCCACAGTAAGAGGCCTGTGAGGCTCTCTACAATGGAGTGTGTGTCCCCACATCTGGGTGCAACTGATTGAGAAAGAAGGGCCACCATAGTGTGTGTACGTGTGTGTGTGTGTGTGTGTGTGTGTGTGTGTGTAAAAGGTCATGCCTGGTGATTAAGGGTCCTGTGACACATTTTCTTCCACACTGTGCTAAAAATAAAGTTCACAAAGAGGACCCAAGACCTCCTCACCTCCCCTCCACAAACACTGTACTCCTGTAAATGAGTACGGAGACCTACACACAGGCCATACTGAGACTGCCTGTGTCAGCGTTTCCACCTCTAGATAAGAAAAGTGTGTGTGTGTATGTGTGTAACATTTTATAAAGAGGCTGCAATTTGTCCTTTAGTAGACACTTCCTCAGTGGGTTACTCATATCACTAAACAAGAAACCTCTTTTAATTCATAGTTCTGAAATTATTCAATTTGATGAGTCGATGGAGACAACATTTAACAACAACATATGACAAAGATTCTCTGGTTATATCTTGTGAAACTGTGAGGATTGGTTGAACTATACGCACAACAACAACAACAAATGTAAGTTTGATCATTTAATAGGCTCTCTGATTGCTGCAAGTCCATTCCGCTTCAGTCAACCAGGGGGAACTCATATATTTATGATTACCTAATTTAAGATTGTTTGTTTTTCACTAAAAAGGTGAGTGTCCCATCTCTGATAAAATCAAAATAGTTTTTAAACCAGTGTGTTTTAGTGTCATTTTAAGAGTTCTAAGTGTATTTTGATGATCATCAGGATAATATCATAAATCACTTAATCCATTATTTTGACCAGGATAATCCTGCCATGAAGTTTTCGCCCTATGTCTAATCCATACACCTTTTTACGCTTTGATTTTTTTTTCTTTAATCTTTGCTGCATCCTGCTATTTAACAACTATTTCTTGCTTTGGTGCCCTATTTCCTCCACAGGTTAAGGTTTCACCTGAGGTTACCGATCAAACTGTCATCTTTGTGTCGTTTCCTGCAGGAAATAGATGCATGATGCTCAGGAGTGTGATGAGGAAGCGTTTGGAAAACCAATTCTCTATTACAAAAAATATTCTCACAGCCACTAGGGAACAAATTATCTTCATGAATACTGTATCTGAGAGGAAGCGTGAATGAGGTGATTGAGTGGGAGCATGTGTGAGTGGGAGCATGTGTGAGTGGGAGCATGTGTGAGTGGGAGCATGTGTGTATTTTTGTGTTTGTGTGTGTGTGTGTGAACCAACCACATCCGGACAGCTAGCACTGTTCCATCATCACACTAACCGCTTCCAGTGACAGAGTGGCACATGTCCACTTCTCAGACAGGAAGCGATGATACCAGACAGGAAATGAGTGACAAACAACAATCAAAGCAAAATTCCCCTACGAGTCATTCATAAAAGACTGATGAACGCTGAATCACAGGCTGTTTTTTTTTCTTTTTCCTGAAGAGTTATTTTAATGTTGTTTACTGTATACAAGACAGCACGATTATCAACTTAAGTACAAAGAGATAAAATACCTTCTGTGCACGACACGTCTGTTTATGCACATAAGAGAGTCAAACAGAATCTATAGCACACCGTATTAGTGTGTGTCTCTTGGGATATGAAAGGATAATTCCAACAGATTTGGTTCATTATGGCAGGAAAAGGATCAGTGCTTCTATCACAAATGTGTTCTTACTGAAAGTAGAATTTTAGAGGCAGGGCTGCAGATAAAGTGCAAGCTAAGAAGAGAGCAAACGTGCCCCGGGTAGCAGACATTGAAGATGACTGCCATCATTGCCACCAGTGGCAACCGCTCTTTAACAAATAATAAATTAGGCACAGCAAAATGTGCAGCCCGAAATACATACATCTCATCTTCAACCGCTTATCCGGAGTCGGGTCGCGGGGACAGCAGCTCTAGCAGGGGACCCCAAACTTCCCCACACTTCAAAATACATACATTCTTAGCAACGTTTGTTAGTGATATTTCTATTGTTTAAAAATTGAACCTGAATCTTACAAAGCGGCACAAACATTTAAAAGGCAAGGGCAAAGGAAATTAGGTTGTTTAACTCATCAACAACAACAGAAACATAGAATTCTGTTGAGTTACTGTAATCACAGTATCTTACTATATAAGACTCAAAATATAAGATGACTAAAAATGGCAACAATAGTTACACCCAAAAGTTGAAACTTGGTTAGTACTTAAAAAAAAACAACCTGTGTTGAGCCCTGTCTGCACAAACTTTTTCAACTTGCACATACTCTTGGCCCTTGGGACTCCACTTGGAGCGGAGAGAAACTGAAAAGTAACAGAAAACACAATCAAAGTCTGTCACACAGACGTGAACACACACACCCTTACCAAATTGAAATGTACGCTGCGACTCTAACTACTGTATCTTCAGCTGCACAATAACACACGGGCTATTTCCGGAGAATAAACAGGCAATGTTAAAACACAGTCACATTTTTCCGTGAATGTTATTTGTGGAAGATGTGAATACAGGTGGTGGAAGCTCTCTCCGCCCTCTACTGCCTCCCATCTGTATTTCCAACTATCTTTTCTTTTCCTTCAGGAATGTTCTTTGTTCTCCTGACTGGGCGCCGGAGTTTGTCTCTGCTCATCTCTCTAGTATGTCAGCTGTCTCCATTCCAGGCTGACGGCTGACTCAGTACAGATGGTCAGCCCGGCCATCTCGTTGTTATTAGGTGGATGGAAGATGTGCTCAGTTTCACCGAGCACCACAGTGACATCATATTCAGAACGGCCACTTTGAAAAACAAGATTACTGTATGACCTGTTATTTTAACTGAGGCGTTTTGTGCTGACGAGGCCAAACTTTCAACTGTATGAAAACGTATAGGATTACAAGTCACCTGCAACCAAAGTCACATTTGTTACGTGACCACTAATCCACTGTGACACTAATAATCATATCATGGGAATTGTTACATCACAGGCAGGAAAAAAAGATCACGTATCAGCACCGATCTCTTGAGACCGCTGTGGACCAACACATCAAAGCACCTCTATCCGTGACATTGTAATGAGACGCTGCACAGATAGATTGTGACAGTGCAGGTCTACGTTGTTACTATATCAGGTTTGAATGACATTAGGGCGGTCTAATGTGCACTCCTTGCCATCTATTTGTGCATGTGCATCAGCAGGCCAGGTCACTCGGTTCGTGCAGCCATCAGCTGAGTGGAGGAGGGTTGGAGCGAGACAGACTGAGGGGGATAAGAAGGGGAAGAGCAACGGAAACAGATCCTTTTCCATGCACACCGCAGATTGCTTTTAGAGCAATGCATAATCCCACAAACAAAACTCACTAATGACAATAAAGATGCAGTGTCTGTGTGTGTGTGCGCACTGCAGCTGTTAATATACACTTGTAGAGGACTCTCTGTGCATGTATGCAAACTGTAAATGTGTGCGCAATAGAGGCAGACAGACATTTTGGTTGGCTGATATTGGCCTATCACAGACATATCAGTATCAGCGTATGTATCTTCGAATATGTGCCAATATGAAAACAAACTTTTTTACAGAACAGTAGCTCAGTACATAGGTGACTTGGCTGGGAACAGGAGGGTCGCAGGTTTGAGTCCCTGTGTGTTCTTCTATTATATAGCTGTTTATTTTTATTTTGTATGTATTCTTTAATTAGACGGTCAGCAATTGGCTGATACTGAACATGCAGTACTATTTCGTCATTTCATTTATTTAAATGGTCACAATTGATATTGAACATCATGTCGCTATTTATATTGCTTTTATTTATTCTATCATGAAAAAAAAGCATTGTATGCATAATGATAAAAGAATATTGTTAAATAAAGTTATTGGTTTAGGAAAGCAGTCTTCCGAGTACCTTTGCAGAGTCGTATCGGTGCAAAATCGGTACACAAGCCACGTGGGAAAGATCTATTTTAATTCCAGCTGAATTTCCCGCCGAAAATCGTTATCGAAAAAACCCACATCAGTTGGATCCTAGGTGCTCATAATTTTCTTGGAAATAAGTCATTTTGTAAAAAAAAATGATAAAAAAAGACTAGTGGGGAACTTACCCGTAGGCAAGGCAAGTCCGTTTGTATAGCACGAATCATACATAATGCATCAATCAAGTGTCAACAGGCAGATGCTGAACTCCCACAAAGTAGTGAAATTATGCCTCAATGTTGCCAGGGAACATTTTGGGAGCAGTGAGTGTTTGTTACCTGTGGGATGCAAAGTAAGGTGAGGACAGGGCTAGGACTAGAGGGAGCAAAAGAGTAGTGTATGACCATACACTACACATATGAGACAATAACAATACTGTTGCATTAGTTATTATGGTAATGTGCCTCATTTGTTGTAAAGAATATCAATTAGTTGACAGTAAAATATTGCACAATGCAAGGTGCAAGTACAATGATTAGCATTAACAAGTGGTAATCATATTGTTGATGATTCAAGAGTAACTCGATATGATGTGGATGTTAATTGCTATGCAGACTGTCTGCATAATAAAGGCGGATTATGAGTTCTGTTTATTAGCCTCCATCTCTGTGAGGAAGAGGGTGAGAGAGTTGGGGGTGTGAGTGTGTGTGTGTGTGTGTGTGTGTGTGTGTGTGTGTGTGTGTGTGTGGGGTTGGGGGGCAAGTGTGATGTTCCCTTTACACAAGACAAGTGAGGAGAAGCACGCAGGCTACACACAGAGACAAATATATACGCAGCGCTAGCATGCATCTCTCCATGACTCAACCGGCAGACTTTTCACACCTCCCTCAGAGATGAGAAGGAAAGAGGGGATGAGAGGACGAAGCAAGATGATTGAAGAAAGGGGGATTAGGGGATAAAAAGCCCCTTTCTAGAAGGGAACAAGGGAAGCAAATGAGAAACCGATGATCTTAACACACAGGTGAAGTGCAAAATGTGAGGTCATGATTGAAGCGAAACAAGAATAAAAAGTTGAAAACAGCCCGGAGGGAAGTGACAGAGGGGAAGAAAAACAGACATCATTTGTGACGGATAAAGAGAGAGAAAGATAAGAGAAAAGAAGGGAGACGGAGAAGCAAAGCGTGATACAATGTGTGACTGTAGTGCGTGGACCGGACTGGCTGGTTGTCCACAATAGGCCTCTGTTTTTGGCAAGTGTGTGTTTGTGTGTGTACGTGCGTGCCAGTGAGGACAGTCCCGTGCCCTGCACAAACACTGCCCTTGTTTTGCCCTTGCCCCCCTTAACCCTCACAACATTTCTCTCTCAGACACACACATACACACACATACACACACACAAAGCCCCACCAGCGTGGTCTCACAGACCGATACACACACTGAGCTCCAGAAAAAAAAAACACACAGGCTTGAGGGGGCAACAGGGTCACATGGTGCTGGTCACAGTGCCCCCCCAACAAACAAACAATAAACAACCAAACTCACATGATTTAATGTGTTTTTGCAGAGTGAGATCTGTAGCTTTAGGCGGCTTACTTACACCTTTGGTATCTTTACACACACGGCCACAAGGGCAAACGCCTCGGCACATGCAAATTAGCTGCTTTTTTAGTCAAAGCACTACTGATTAAACAGTATATATACACACACACACACACACACACCAACCTTTCTGACAGGCCTGCAAGCGAAGCACGCTCACATAGCTGATGTTGACCGTACCGTTACTAAAAAGCCACGGGCTATGCAAACTCTTATCACAACCATGTATCATTATTCAAAGCAAGCTTGCACACAAACACTGCAGGCACGAGGAAGCCTTGCAGGAAATACAATAATCCCACAAAGGCAAAGTTTGCCTTGCCAATCTGATTCTGTGAAACAGGAAATGAAAATGCACGGGCGTACGCACACAGGTGGTGGGACAAAATACCGATACAGCAGTATATCGGATCACTTCCTCTTGCGATTATCGAGACACTGGTGGCGAATATTGATGTCATTAATGCTAGAAATGCATTCATTTATTCATTTTTTCTGTTTTCTAAACTATATACAGTATAGATATATATTATATGCAAGTCATTTTACATTGGGATTATGACACAGGGACATGAAGAAGTTGCAGTCACTCTGTGTGTGTTTAAGAGGTATGAAGCTATAACTCTATGCACTTTGTTGTACATTGTTTCATCTCTCATTGTTTCGCCTGGCAAGCAGCGTCCAGAGCAAACCGAGTCTCGTTCAAGACCATAATAACAAAAAAGGTGTGTGATTTTCAATGCTAATATAGTTACCATGGAGACAGAATGGATCTTTAAACAAGATTAGTCGATCTTAACATCAAACTAATCAATGCAGACAATTTAGGCGACTTCTGTACAACTAATCCTGAAGCAGCAGCCGGAACAACTTGACCAGTTCTCGATAGCCAAGTCCAAGACAACGCAGAGTCCGACAAGGCAGGAGACAGAAACAAGTGCAAGACTTAGGAAAAGTGGACTCGAGCCTGGACTCAAAACCAAGCCTGAACTCAAGTACTACAGTCCTGATGTCCTGGCTCCCAAATGGATGAACGAGCTCCCCATTGACATTCGGAGGGCAGAAAATCTACGCTTCTTCCGCAGCAGGCAAAAGACACATCTCTTTCGACTGCACGTTGGCTAAGAAGATGATTAAAATAAAATAAAATAAACACTTATATGTAGCACTCTATGGATCGGCTTATTTGAAGCTACCACACTGACTTAAAAACGTGCTCTGCTGGTTTGTAATGTAATGATGATTCCCATCCCTAATCCACGCACACCACTACTAATATCTTCTATTTTTTCTGCTCTGGGCAATTAATAAAATGCAAGTTGTTTATTTTTTTAACCAAAAATCAAACATACTCTCCTATAAATACACTTAATGTCATCAAAACAAAAAGAGAAGATCTATTTTAATACTATATTATGGGCTACTTCCTTGTTTCTTCTCTTTAAAAGAAATATCTGGAGCAGTGGGGGCCGAGTTCCACCCTCCTTCGCCTCAGCATCCAACGGTCACAGACGATGTGCAGCTTGAGTGTATGTGGCCGGCATGTGGTTCGGCTTGTTTTGATGTCGAGTAGGACCGTGTACTAACAGCTGCTCCGTGAGCATGACATGAGGATTAGCTTTTGTTCCATTTGACACAAGAGGCTTCTTTTTTTAAAGAACAGAGGAAGCTCTCCTTGGAAACTCTGACTAAGAGGAAACAATGATCGGCTATCATTAGGGGTGAACACGTGGACATGTTTTTCCTTTCTTGAGGTCAATTTATTTTCCATTGAAGACAACAGTCAACAGCTTATGAGTACGTCAACGTCTTCACTTATCACTCAGCAGCTCAATCCGATGATATCAAAAGATGCTGCAAACACTGAAAAAGCCGAATAATATAGTAAATGTTTACGACTACAGCTGCAACTACAGATTATTTTGTTGATATATTTATCCATTGATCCACAAAATGTCAGATATTAGTAAGAAAGTGATCAACACAACATCCGAAAACCCAAAGTGACATCTTGTAACAGCTTCTTTTGTCCAAACGATCCAAAACTCCAACTACATCGTAGAAGATTTGGAAAAAATACTTTGATCGATCGATTAACCTAAGTCATTTTTCATGCAAAGATGGCAGAATATGCTTTTTTTCAGTCTCTCAACTATGGAGATTTCCTGCTTTTCTTCATTTATAGCAAATAACCTGAATATCTTAGGGTTTTGGACGGACAAATCAGGATGTTTAAAGACATCTCTTTGGATTTAGAGAAACTGGGATGGACATTTTTCAATATTTTCTAGTATTTTACAAACCCATTCATCGATTAATCAAGAAAATAATCATCGGATTAATGGATAATAAAAAATAATCATTCGTCAAAGCTCTATTTTCTAATTGATTGGTCTAATACAGAGGTTTTCAAAATCTGTATAGAGGCAGCGGTACCGTCATTTACAACCACAATGAAGGAGTCTGTTAGAAGCATGTGGAAAAACAAGTTCACAACAGGACAACGGAGCTGATTGGGGTCGTTTGAGGGCACTGCCGGATGCACAACTCACTTCAATGAGATTCTTTAAAAGTGGGAATTGATTCAAATAAAAAAATCCCAGCATGTCACCCGCAGCCTCCACGGGACCACAACTGCTGATTAGATTGTGGAACAGTACAAAGCCAAAAATAACACTGGGCTGTCGTGAATGTAGCAGGGATGGCTCCCACACATGCTGCGGATTTTTCAGTATTGGTCTCAGCGTCGTGCCAAACTATCATTTATCTCCCCCGTAGACAAAGGGACACACATTGGCACAGTGACACAAGACTGGAAACGGGAGATGTTGCTTGGCTCCGGCTGTCATCTCGCTATAAAGGTGACTGGGTTGCTGGGAACACTTAGCTGCGGTTAATGACACGCTGATGTCCGCCTCTCCGGTTTATTCATCCATCCATCTGTCTAGGCAGCTAGACTCAACATGCACCGCCCTGCCGCAGCATCCTTTTCTGTTTAACTATTAATACTGCGCACACGAGGCAAAGCTATCCACAAGAATCAAATACACAAACATCTCATTACACAGCAAACCGAAACAGTTTTGTAGTATGCACGTAAACTACCTCTTTCTTTTTTTACGCTCTGTCTAAAACGAGTTAACTGTAGCAGTATATGTTCTATTGTCCAGCTGACACAGGCTAATCTAATTATAAACAACCTCTGTAATACCTCGGGGTAGCAAGGTCAGTGCCATGAAGGATAATGCCACCCAAACACACTCCAAAGAATGAGCCCAAGGGCAGGGCTTCCTAGGATTGTGGGAGTCAAAGAGTTTCAACACACTGCTGCACGGTAATATCAAAATTAAGAGAGAAAACTCAAGACTTAATTTCTAGGGGGAAAAAAAATCAGTCAGCACAGACATTCCTCATTTGTCTTATGAGAAGCTATGTGATGATCTTACAGTGCTATTAAAACGTCTTCTTCTCGTGGGTGATATACAACAGTGTCGGTGGGAAGATTGCCGGAGACAGAACATGGCACAATAATTGGATCAGGCCATTTTTCCACATCTGAGTAGGAGTGACGGAAGGAGGAAGACAAACAGAGAGCGCAGGTGGGAGGCCTCTCTGCTGATTATTGGCGGTTATTGGCCACCGGAGCTGATTGACGGCAGGAAATGTGTTTTTTTATGCTCCTAGATGTCAAAGCTGCACCTGCACTGCTGTAAATAATTGAGGAGGAGGAGGTAGTAAAGACGAAGAGTTCCTGCAGCTGGCACGCATGCCATTGCGGTGAAGATCGGCAGGAAATAAAACAGACAATCAGAGTCGGATATCTGTCCCGGTGTGTTTCGATCAGGGCTGCAAAACGACTATTTTCACTATTAATTAATCTGTTGATGAATTTAACTAATCGTTCAATTTACCAATCATATAAAGTGTCAGCAAATAATGAAAAATCGCCATCGCAACTTACAAAAGATGGTTGTTTTATCCGACAACAGTTCCAAGTTGAAAAGGTATTCAGTTTATTGTCACAGAAGAGTAAAAAAAAAAAAGACCAACAATTCCGTCAATCATTGGGCTGTCCTGTGATCAAATAAATACTTAGGGCGCACTCTCACTGTCCTTCTGCACCACGCTCCGGGCTTTAGGGTACTTGTCCCCAATCTGCAGTGAACACTCCACCTCCGCGAACCTTTCGCCGCCATTGTTGTTGTTGTTAAATGCCCACGCATGGTCCCTCCTTCTATTTTCTATGTCCGAACAGGCCCACATAAAGGACGTCAGAACCGCCGTAGGCCTCGTGCTGGGGCTCTACAAAAGCCCACCTCTCTCAGGCGGGCCATGGACGGCCTGCTGTCCACAGTTATGCGTGGAGCGGGTGCAGTCACACTGCTCAAACGCACAAGGCTTTAGCTGAAAAAACTCAGCTAAAGTGAGTCGACTTTAGCTGAAAAAGTCGACTCACACCAGAGATGGGCTCATAAGTTTCTAGAAAATAAGCCATTAAGCAGGAGAAAAGCCCAACAATAACGACTAATACTCTAAGACACTAATCTACTAAGAGAGGGCTGAACTGACTATTTGTTTTAGCTCTACTATGCTATGCAAGTGCAAACTATTCTGCACTTGATGAGCTGCAGGCTCACCCACTCCACTTGTGACAACCAGGGCTGGAGCGACAAATTGGGTCAGTAGTACTGAGAGTGCCAACGTTAAGTACTTGCATGGTTAATTTTACATTTGCCGTTCATCCAATCGCCACATCTGCTCTAAAAAAAAAACGTCCTGTTCACCAGCTCACTGGAAAGAACTGGAGCCAAGAGAGGTACAAGCAATAAGATGATAACTTTCACACCACGCCTAGCTATAGTGACATGAAAAACAACAACAACAAAGGACCCATTATTTTGTTCTGTACAGACAAGTCCCACAGTAATTCAGTCAGTTAGGAGGATACATTAAAAAAATGATGCAGTGAGAGTGCATTGAGGTATCCTGACATAAAAGTGAAGCACGCTGGCGGACTTCCACGCATTCTCCGCCTGTCAGGACGAGGCCTACTCTCCTAGATTCCAGCCAAGTCAGCACTCCGCACATTCACAGACACACACACACGCACACAAACACATTACGCTTTACCTGCTGTTTCCTTAAGTGTCTTATTTCCTGTGCTTCTGCTGCTTGCTGGGGGCGTCTGGGTAGCGGCTGGGACACTGCATCTGATGGACGACAGGAGAGAGTACAGCGTTAAGGGGAGGGGGGAGCGGTTCCTTTGATTTTGCGTTCATACATAAACTGAGGGTATAACAGTTAAAGAATACGTATAAGGCAACAAATGAATGGGAAATGGTGAAAAGTGTATGATTTACCTAGGGTCATCCCCGACTAAAAATTTTCATACTCTGATCTAATTCGTCACGTCTTGCTTAGAGTCGGCTAATCGTCAAATCAAATCAAATTTTTGGGTATTTTTTGCTCGTGAAAAACCCTCTGATCCGGGGTGGCGAGCCATAGACATGAAGCAGACAGCGGCGGGTGCATGCGAGTCCAGCGCTGCACGGTCACGTGTGTCAGGCAGAGGGTTACATGTGAGTTCTGATTTCTGATAGGAGTATCTTGTTAAAAATATTTGTTGTTATAGCATAAATGTGTATTGTTTGTATCTTTCTTTGACAATAGCTGACGGTATATTTAGAACTGTAGTTTCACTTTCACAGTACTGTGTCGGATTGAACGTCTATAATGAAAAACAACAAATGGGCAAATATTCAAGTGAAATGATGCTGATGATTAAACAGTAGCAGACTTGTATTTCTACCGCCCTGATATACTGTATTTAAAGCCCAGCCAAGATGAGTTCTGACTGTGCCGGAGCCTGGATGTTACAACTTAGTCCACGAGGGGAAGGGGGTTAATCCTGCACACTAAGGAGGTCGATTAAAAGCACAAGTTATTTTCACATTTTTTGCAACAGTATTTATAAATAGGCTTATATTTACACCCAAATAGGCTAATTATCATGGTTTATTGGGAGAAACCAAGTCTCTATATCTAAAATCAGACATTGCCAGAGCCAGAATGGAATAATCCATTGGTTAATAACCCCATTTTGCGCACTTTGTGGCGATCCGACTATGAGATTGGCAGACGAATCAGGCTCCTCGGAGCGAATCGTCGAATGGTCGGCTATACGGGGTCACCCCTAGATTTAACATTTAGGGGAATTTAAAAAGAACAACACAAGTCTGCATCACATGATGTGAGAAAGTGCAGAGTGACCCTTCTGACCCCGCCCTTCTTTTCTATTCCCTCTGCCTCCTTCTTTTCTGTGATACCTAATCATTTCCCTTCCCCACAGGGTCATTGTGGAGATTAATTTAGAAATCCCTGAGAAAGCATGTTGCCTCTACAAGAATATTCATCTGCTAGGCATTTTTTTTTTATTCTTGAAAGCTAAAAACAGTAAAACTCTGAAACAACAAGCAGATGTATCTAAACAACCTAATTTGAACACCATGCGTGGAAAACAACAATGTATGAGTCATGTTTTGCAGTTCCCAACAAGCAAACAAACAAAGTGTTGCATGTAACAACCACTCATATTCACATAATCACTGTAGCCTGGTTGGAAAGTAAAGACAGCGTTTTTCAGTTGGAGTGGTAGCAAAAGGCGTCCATTGTGAAAAATAAACTTCAATCACTACTACATGAGTCACAGCTACAATGTTCTTTCATAGTCCTTTCATAAAAGTCTTCCCCTTCAGACTAAAATGAGCATCTGGCAGAATTTATGGTTAATGTATTAGAAATAACTTCAACCAGAGCAAACTAGGGGCGCACTCACACTGTCCATCCGTACCGTGCCCAAGCACGTTTCACGGCTAAAGCCTAGTATGTTTGACCAGTGTGAGTGCGGCCCGCTTGACGGCCACGGCCTGTTTGGGAAACGTGTACAAGCACAAGCGCGAGGCCTACAGCAGATTGTCATTTTATGTGCGCCTGTTTGGACATAGAAAAAAAAACGGAGGTACCATGCAGGAACATTTAAAACAATGGCGGTGAAAGGTTCACGTTGGTGTGATGCGGAGGTGGAGTGTTTACTGCAGATTTGGTCGATGAAAATATTCAAAAACAGTCGACAAGACGCACAAAAACTCAGAGGTCTATGGAAAAGATTTGGAAAAGAGGCGCATCGTGATGACGTCAATCAATGCGTGTGACGTGTTACAGCGTGATGACGTATGGACAGCAAGAAGCATTCGTGCGAGGCTCATGGAGTGTAAATACAATGGGCCTGGCCCACAGGGGGAGAGGGGGGGTGGACAAGTACCCTAAAGCACGGGGCACGGTACGGACGGACAGTGCGAGTGCGCCCTTAATTAGGTAAATAAATGATTTGTTTAGTTATTTGCCTGTCAATGTGTATATGTTCCTCGATTTTAATAGTTCACTTAATATTCCTTGTATAGATGAAAGTAGCTCAAGGTGAAACCCATGAAACAGGTTCAACTTTGACCTTTGTTTTACCCCTGAGTATAATAACAACAGATCTGAAATTACTAATTGATGAATCCAGAACCTGATCATAAGAAAATGAATTTCCACCCATTTTGATCAGCTATTTATTGTCAAACAAAAACAACTGAAGTGTCTCAAATGTGAAAGATGTGCCGTTTTCTTGTTGTATGACAGAAAATTGAAACGCTTTGGATCGGTGGTGTGAGATTAATCAAGAAAATAACCATCAGCTCGATCGATAAAGAAGATAATGGAGCCATAATACGCAGCCATAATACCGGGATTATTACGTCGCCAAGGAGGTCATGTTTTCAGTGCCGCCTGTGGTTTGTTTGTCAGCAACATTACAGAAAAAAAAAACTACTGACCCCATTTCTATGAAACTTGGTGGACGGGTGTAGCATTGGCCCAGAAAGATGTCATTACATTTGGGATCAGATTGGAGGTCTGTGCTTTCCAAATACCCTCCTAGCTATAGAGAAAGAATTGTTTGGAGTTTTCTAATAATTTCTAATTCTCTGGCAGCGAGTTGAAACCAAAATAAACAAAAATAAACCAAAATAAACCAAAATAAACAGCACACAGCTCCGCTCGTAGCAGCAACGCATTTAAACTTGCACACGAGGCTTAATTGTTTTGTAGGTAGCAGTGAAGCCGAAGTCGTTGTCCTCTCATTCTTATATCGGTGTGTGTGCTTCTCAAAAGTCTCAATTAATAAAATTAAAGTCCAAATATCAAAGTTTAAAAACCAAAGGACACGACCTCTCTACGTGCAGACAAATAGGGCCTCCCCATCACCACCGTCTGCCTACAGTTCAAAGAGCTCCAACTATGGAAACCGAGATGTGAACTGATGCGATATGGTAAACAAATACACTGTGGGCAAAAACACACAGAGTGACGCCATGCATGTTGGCGACACGCAATGCACACACTCTGATTGAGGCCGCTTAGACTTCCTGTTTTTCCCCAGTGGTTAAGATGTTCTATCTTGTTTACCGGAGTGTGACACAGAGAGCTCCACACGAAAATATAACTACGGCGAGTCGGAGATGTTTGAAACCCTCACAACGGGTTTGGATATGAATTCATAGAAAGAGGCGAGAGCCCGGCGTGCCCCCCCCCCAAAAAAAGGGTGATGAAAATTATTGTAAGTAGTACAACTACAGTAAAACCGCATGTGGGATGGCAGTTCCAGGAAGTGCCCTATTTAACACAATGATAAAATCTCAGGCCAGAGACAGTCAATGTTTAACTCAGACTGGATTCAGCTCAAAGCATCACATGACCCACAGTGTGTGTGTGTGTGTGTGTGTGTGTTAGTGTGTGTGTTAGTGTGTGTGTTAGTGTGTGTGTTAGTGTGTGTGTTAGTGATTTCAGGAGACACAGAGAGCAAGCCAGACAGAAGATTGACTGTAGTGTGTGTTCTAGGGGAAACAACTGCCCTCTAACATCCCTGGGTTTTTGGGTTGATGCCAAAAATAATCTGTGATTTAATAATAGAAATGGAATGGATTGGATTTCTTCAAAGCCAGAAGTTTTGGTTTATTGCTCAGCATTACTTTTGTTAGTTTGCCAGGAGTAATGAAATCCAAATGGCCAACTACAGAATCCTTCTCTGTAAGCTGTTTTTTCCCAATCACGGACAAGAACACGTGAAATAAATAGGTAGTAAAAGCCTGAATAATGAAAAGGTCTGCTGCAGTTTAACTTGCATTCATATATTTGCTCTATGAGATTATTATTCCTACACATGCCTGTTATAAACCTGCAACTGAAAACGCTACAATTGGGGGGGAAAAGATAAAGTTTCTATGGCTTTTAGGCATCTTTGATCTTCTTAATTTGGTGTTTTAGTGGATGTAAAGTCAGTGTTTGTGGTTTACCTACAAAGAAAGGTTGATTGAAGCTTCTTTAACCCTCCAGTTGCCCTCAAATTTCACTAACACCATTTATTCTAGGGGTCAATTTGACCGTAGCATTTTAAACATCTCGAAAATGATCATAATCAATTTGTTACTCAAGTTAAGTCGGGTTTTTTTTGTATTTATTTAACAAAATGAAAAATATCACTGATCTTAAATTGCATGGAGGGATTTCTGTGTGTGTGTTTTAAAGTAAGTCTGTTATTTTAAGTGCTATTTTGTGTTATTTGTAACATCTGGAATGAAAGTAACGTCCGTTATCAAGGACAGCAGCATGAATCTGACCTCATATAATATTTGAAGTGTAAAATAGACAATGATAATAATGATTAAATCATCCAGATTATCAAATTGACCCGAAGGAACACCGGTGAGACAAGTACATGTATATGTATGTATGTATAATCATGCCAATTTTAGTTTTTTTATGAGTTGTCCCCATAAAATTAGGAAAAGTCATGAATATAAAGCAAAAAAACAAAAAAAGATGTCATTATTTAGAGATGTTAAACATTAAATGGGGTCAAACTGACCCTTAGGATAACAGGAGGGTTAAATCAGTCATTTCATTTCAAGACCAAAAAGAGAAAATCAGACAGATCAACACAAGAGAAGACAATCTGTGAGAACTTATAAGTATTTATGGCGTCAGTGTGAGTTTCCAAGGGCATCTCATAACGCAAGGCACTTCTGCTATGAGTGACAAACTTCCATTACATTTTTAGAGTCTAGACAGGAGAGGATGACCACTGCGCCAAGTTGTACACGACTAATTCACCAAATTGAGGTTATTTCTGAAGGATAATAGCACTAGGAACACAATTTACACCACAACGCACATAGTAGTAGATAGTGACATTGGCTTTGAGTGCTATGTGCTGTGAAATAGGCTAGAGCACACGGTTTTCTCAGAGCCTCCCCCAAAATTGTTGTCACTCGCATCATTGTACAAACACCACAGTGAGAATCAAACTTTAATGTGACTTTCCCTGGCTACACACACACACACCCTTCCTCCCCTCCACCCATCCTCTAGTGCAGGAATGTGAGGAATGCACAACCCTAAAAAGTCTCTCACTCTCCCTCACCTTGTCTGCCAGTATGCCCTCTAATTCTCATAGCACTGGTCACGGGGGTCAGTCGTCTTACCAATCTCATACATATTCTTCATTGTATTACAGCCTTCAGGGCGTAAAGGGCAGCTGAGAGCTCCTATTATAAACAGCTGGGTTTGTCTGGCCCCAAGGGCTTGCAAAACAAACCAAATCCCCTGAAGGGCACTCCCTGCCCTGAGACTGCTGCTGTACCTCATAATGGCATAACCCCGGGACCTAAACACTCGCAAATACAACATGGGAGATGTAGTGGACACAATGAAAGGAAAACCGGTTTATGAAATGGAATAAACTACTTTGGTCAAATACAAAAAAATAATAATTGAGAAATATGTTCGCAGTCACGGATCTCGAGTAAGTTTTAAGTCTCGGTAATGAGCTCAAAACATGCGAAAGGAATGCACGAGGAATGCACCGGTGCTCACATTTCACACACTCACCGACCCAGAGCGCGGTCTGAAGGGCCGTTACGTTTGACCATGCGTCATCACGGCCTCACCGTAAACAAAAGAGCGCAGTGTCGGCCTATTTCAAAAAACAATACACAGCCACTCATTAGCACAGTGTGAAGTTTATGACCGACACACACACACACACACACACACACACACACACACACACACACACACACACACACACACACACACACACACACACACACACACACACACACACACACACACACACACACACACACACACACACACACACACACACACACACACACACACACACACACACACACACACACACACACACACACACACACACACACACACACACACACACACACACACACACACACACACACACACTTTAAGTTTCGATCAATGCATCTGTGTGGTGTGTCTGTGTCTTCCCATGGCCTTTACCCACGTCTTCCCCTTGTCTCCCTTTCTTTAGCAATTGCTTCAATCTCTATATTTAGGTGCTTTCGTGAGACTGCCCTTAGGTGGGTGGAGTGTGAGTTTGTTTGTGTGTGTTTGTGTGTATTCTAAAATTCCCCTCAGGAGCTGTAAATCAGTTACCTTCCGGCAGCCCGACTGAGCAAAGGTCCCGTTCAGCCCGAGGTATAGCACTGCTGATCACTCAAGAGACACACGCGCACAAACACACACACACACAAACCCAAGACAAAGCTGTCACACCGTCATTACAACACAGACACACTGATGTAGTTGGCTGATATCAGTCATACGTCTATAGTTTTACAAGAGGAAGGGAAAACAGAAGTGAGGGAGAGGTTGACACAGCGAGATAAACTCTTAACACTGTCCAGACTTGTGTAGACTTAATGACGCAATGACATCATGACGACAGCATGAATGTAGGGCGACACACCTTTGCGATTTAGACGCAGTTCAAGGCAAACGTGGTCATCGCGCTCTCAAAACACGTTCTGCGCTTCATAAGCCAGAAATAGACGGAGGATGGTGGTAAAAGTTCCACAAATGTTTCCATATAGTTAAGATTCATTTATTTCTTCATCTAATTACTTGCTGTAGTTTACCATTTTAGCCTAGCTTTTAATTATTAGTGCTATTATTACTATATAGATAGAAGGCAACATATTTCAGTACGTGTTATTTCAGTCATATTTATTAAAAAAGGGTGGGATTAAATAAGTATACACTTCTTCCCACTCACTCCTTTTCAGATATGTTAACAGAATTTAGATTTTTTCAGTTTACTTTGTTCAACTTTGTTATTGTACATTTATTTTTCTCTGTTTTTTCTTTCTTTTCCTGTTCTTTATGATAATAATTTAGTTTTTTCACATATTCGAAATAAACTATCTAAACTAAACTAAAGTAATTGTTTGTAATTGTGTTTATGTTTTTCTTTGCCCATTGATATTTATGTACTCTAGTATGTTTTTTTGTCATATATATATATATATATTTTGTTAATTATCATTCATTCATTCATTCATTCATCTTCAACCGCTTATCCCGGGGTCGGGGTCGCGGGGGTGCTGGAGCCGATCCCAGCTGACATCGGGCGTGAGGCGGGGTACACCCTGGACAGGACGCCAGTCTATCGCAGGGCACATAGAGACGTACAGAGACAGACAACCATTCACACCTACGGGCAATTTTAGACTCATCAATTAACCTAACACATGCATGTTTTTGGACTGTGGGAGGAAACCGGAGTACCCGGAGAAAACCCACGCAGACACGGGGAGAACATGCAAACTCCGCACAGAAAGGTGACCTTACAGTAAAGTGACGAGATTAATAATCCCATTTCCTCAGTTTCTGTTTTTAATGAAAGCTGTTAGATACATCTATCTATCTATCTATATATATATATATGTATACTGTATATTGCATTTATATTTTGTATGTATGAGGGGTGGGGGTTTCTTTACTTTGTGAAGCACTTTGTGAAACATTTCAAATAAAGTCTGATTGATTGTGACGATTTAAAAGCAGACAGTTATTCATTTAATATTATCACAGATGCTCTCTGTACTGTATCCCATACCAGCCGTCTTGCACAGTCTTTAAACAGACACATCAACATGATTCAAAGTGTAGGCAGGTTTCAGTGATGTGTGGATATGTGGGTGGAGGAACATGTGAAACACGGACATACAACCGTAACACTATATGTCTGTTAAGATATCAAAATGGGTTCTAACAATAGAACGTGTGTGGGACAGGGTGTGCGTGCGTCATCGGCAGTGGTAGACATGAACCTGCGCCGTGAGAAAGCGTTGCCATGGAGATGTGAAGCTGAGGTTGTACCCTCTCAGGTTACAAAATGGAGGCTGGAGCGCCCCTAGGGTGGCAGCACAACCCAACGCTGTATATGCAACTAGTAGCCGGGGTTACCGCGCAAAGCTACTGTACCTGCTGCAGCAGGACGAGACAACAGACACAGGTGTCCTACCACAGATAACTGGTTCTTTTACCGTCACGCTTTTTTTGTTTGATGTGTTAGGGATAATCTAAATGATGAACGAATCCCTCAAACTTTTTCTCCTCTTATCTAAAGTGTTAAATCATTAGCCAGAAGGCGTCTTCTTTTCATCATGTACTTCAAGTACAGATTAACATATGACTGACACATTTCAGTGTTTATTTAAATATGTAAATTTGTACCCGTATAAAATAACATTAAGACTTTATTTGGAACATCTGTTGAGTGTTTAAATTGTAATTTTCCATTCAGTCATAGCTCATGCCACCAGCAGCAGAATTAATTTAATTTAGTTTAGTTTATGACACTGAACCAAATAATCTCATATGATAAAATCACTGTTATCATCAGCATCCCGCTGCTATAGATAGCAATATGAAATGGGATACTCCTCTCATTAGATGTGCTGCCAATGTACCGTAGAGCCTGAAAATATACAGCCTGTAAATTACAGTATGTGTATAAAATGATGCTTGGTTATAACAGTTAGGATTCACAATGTTTTAATTCTACTAACCAAAAAAAAATACATTTAAACTCTGTTGACAAGGGGGTCGTACGTTTGATACAGATGTTCAAATCAAATGTAGCCAGTCAAGTGATAGCCTAGATTTCCCCCATGTTTTCACACAAGCAATGTCCCCGGGAGTCGACAGCTGGGCAACCTTTTTATTGCAGGAAGACATTAAATGTATGCTATTGTTTTCCCAACAGTCCTATTTATAGTTTGTGTTTGGGGTTTGTCTTTCTGACAGAAGAGCCGCAGACTGCAGTGCAGTTTATGACCACATTTTCTAGGGTTACTCCCTCTTAGTCAAGTAATCAATAGGTCAAATAATTGTTTGTTTTGGTATAAGTGGATTTCTTTAGTCGATAAGTCTTTTTTTTGCTTCTTTTTGCAAGATACTCATGAGTACATCTCAAGATCTAAAGCGTTGTTTTTAAAGGGTTCTTTGTGGAGGAACTCAGTTTTACAGATCTGTCGATTAAATCCACTGCTTGATCGCATGAGTGTTAGTCGACCAGTACAGCTCTAGAATGTCAGGGCGCACTCACACTGTCCTTCCGCAGCGCGCCGCACCCCGGGCTTTAGGGTACTTGTCCCCCCTCCCTCTCCCCCCGCGCCCCAGGCCCGTTTGTACTCACACTTCCTGGGCCTCGCGCAAATGCTTCTCGCTGTCCATACGTCACACGCATTGATGACGTCATAACGATGCGTGGATTTGTTCACAAATCTTTCCATAGACCTCAGAGTTTTTGTGCGTCTTGTCGACTGTTTTTGAATATTTTCATCGACCAAATCTGCAGTAAACACTCCACCTCCGAGAGTACACCTCTAGAATGTAAAAGATGCCACAACAGCAACACAAGTCGGAGTCCCTCATGCTGAGGGAGAGTGCACTTCCTGCATGTTTAAGTGACTGAAGCTCCCCTGATGGTGTTTCCATTTGGTAACAGGAGAGTCGGATTTCTTTTAATTTCATTCGCCATGAAGTAGAAAATGAAAGTACATGTTTGCTTGTACGACAACATGGTTAACTTGCCATTGGTGACAGAAGGGATGCTTAATTTGTGGCATTTACACTGTAGAGTTAATGGCTAAGTCTGTTTCTGACCACATTTCTTATAGTAGTTGTTTTAGGGCGCTTTCCCACCAGCCTTATTTAGCACGGTTGAATCGAAGAGGAGTGCGATTCCTCATTTTCTACGGTTCGTTTGTGCAGGTGGGAATGCGGCGACCATACCCCGGCGCGCACCGGAAGTGGACCATATAAGCGGGCTGAGACCTGGTAGAAGAGATGGTTTCGATCCGCTTCTAAATGAACTCTTGCGCGGTACAACCACAACATGCCAGCATGAGTCATCGTCAAAACCTGGAATGTAATAACGGAGGACCAACGCCAAAATCAACCCCGCAGTTGTCTCATTGTGACATTACTTGTGATGGGTGCGTTGTCTGCTGTCACTCTGTTAACTTTCTCAGCATTCTGACCAATCGGAGAGCAGTTCAGGATCTACGTTTTTGCGCCCACACTCAAGACACATTTGACCAATGAGTGAGGTGCTTTCCCCTCCCTTTTATGTCATTCTCTCTCCCACCAGGGAAGTGGACTAGAAACGGACTATCAGGTGTCAAAGCGCCATTATAGTCTATAGTAAAGTATATGGTTTAAAATGTAATGTGTCTCTGCTCTGTGGGCAAATGAATCACTGAGAAGGACTTAAAGGGAGCCATTAGTCCATTATGTTACTGTGTAGACTCCTTTACATCGCTTCAAACACCTCATTTAAGATCTCTCTCTTTCTCTTATTTCACTCTACCTTCACTGGCATTTCTCTTTCTGTTCATTACATCTCTCGATCCCTCTGCTGCTGTCATCCCTGCATTCCTCGGCAGGTCCCGGCCTGCTGTGCAGCACAGTGAAGAATTCAAGTAGGCTGCTCTCATCTCAGAGTCAGGCAGTTCTTACTATGGACATTCCCGTGTTTATGTATAGTTTTATAACGAGCAGTAAGGTACAGTTTGTACTTAGTTTAATTGATAACTAAAATGTCCCCTTGCCTTGGTCAACAGTGGCAAAAGAGGAGACTGGGGCTCAAAACAAGACCATTATTATCATGCAGATAAATTGTGAAAGCCAGCTTGTACACACACAGAAAAGGAGAGGATGTTACGCAAGCTTTTCACTGTCATGTGGGGTGATTACTCGAAAAGGGTTACAGCAGGAAGTGTGAATGAGTGTGAGAGAGTGAGGGGGCAGAGAGATCCAGGTACAGGAAAAAGGGGAGAAAAGAAGAAGATAATGGGATAGTACAAATAGCAGTTGCAAATCACACACACACACACACACATACACACAGGTGCTTCACTCCAAACAGACACTGATAATGGAACATACAATTCAAGTTGTGAAGTGGGTCACTTCACAAAAAAACATGAAGACGCTTCATGTGAATGTGTCGACACATTTAAAAACACCATTTTTCTCTAATGCTGCTCCTCTGCTCAACCTCTCTGCAGTTCAATAATAACGCCTTTCAGAGCTCCGGCAAAAAAAATGTACGGTACACAGAAGGCAATCAGTGGGACAGAAACTCAAAAAGGGTAGGGAGCAGGCTTGTCGGGGAAAAAAAACACGCTGGTCAAGGACCCTGCCGTCGATGCACACAAAACCTGTCTGCAATTAGTCCCCGTCAAAAACCCACCTTTTCTAATTTGTTTTTCTTCTTATCCTGTACACGGACTAAAACCTTGAACGTTCTCTCTTACTACTAGTTTTATATACAGTGCAGTCTGTGGGGATTAAAAAAGAAAAGTGCTCCGACGTTGGATTTAATATGAAATGAAATGATGATGATTCAAGTGTTGACTTAGAGCTTTCCCACAAGGTTCAACGAGTATGAATGCGAACACCCTTAAGTCAGCATTTTCACCTCACAGTCATTGTTTCATTTGAAATCCAACATGGTGGAGAAGAGCCAAAGCTATGAAAACTATATCTCCGTCCAAA
Organism: Echiichthys vipera; assembly: GCF_963691815.1. Classification (NCBI taxonomy): domain Eukaryota; kingdom Metazoa; phylum Chordata; class Actinopteri; order Perciformes; family Trachinidae; genus Echiichthys; species Echiichthys vipera. The sequence goes on along the minus strand of NC_139830.1, from coordinate 6,222,636 downwards.
TACTGACAGACTGCACAGTATATTCTCTGAGCGCAACGATAACGGCTCCGATTACCGACGCTGAACACGCTGCTCTACGTAAAGGGAGTCTTTATTCGCCATAGGCCTCCTGTTTCTCAGCTTTACCTCATCATTTCACCGTGCAGCTGATCTCAGACGCCACCTTTTCCCTTTCTCTCCGTTAATTCTGCCTCAAAACACTGTATCGTTCAAGTAGGTCAATGCTAAACAACAGTTCAAAACAGAAGCCCTTCTCAGAAAATTACCTCACTTTGTAAAGATGATGATGCAGGACATGGACGTCACCACAGTTGCAAAACTTTTTTTTTTTTTAATTGTGGTGCACTTATTTAGAATTCTGCTTTCATTTGTACCCGGTTTCTCGGGAGAGGCCTGCTTTGGGACTGAATCTGGCTTGGAGTAAATAGCTGCATTGTTGGCTGATGTCTGTGGAGTGACGTCAGTTAGTCTTATCAGTGTTTTCTAACTTTACCTCAGAGGGGGCCTGACAGCAGACACCGCCCAGCAAAGAGGGCAGCAAGGACCACTGCCTGAGCAAAATAACATATCAGCTGGGTAACAATATCTCAAAAAGTAGTAGTCCTACGCCAACACTAAAAAGCAAAAAGCAAATATTGGGTAATTCTCTTAGGAAACTCTTCTCTCCTTTTGTAACATGCTGTGTGGCTCTAATGTGATTATCTCTCACTCTGCAAGCTTCCATCCAAGTGTGAGTAATCAACTGTGTGGGACAACAGCACAGGTGATAGATGTGTGAACTGCTGTCAAGATGCCTTTAAAACGCCTGCAAGATGATCCCTGTGGAAAATAAGTACTGTCAGATCATCTTTAAGGTTATGTGTGTGTGTGTGTGTGTGTGTGTGTGTGTGTGTGTGTGTGTGTGTGTGTGTGTGTGTGTGTGTGTGTGTGTGTGTGTGTGTGTGTGTGTGTGTGTGTGTGTGTGTATGGTTTATAAACACTCAAACATGAAATGTCAGATTGCGTCTTACATAACATAAATTATTCAGCCTGCTACAGATCGCTGCACCATTGCCACCCCGAACATATTAAGCTTGGTATAGTAATTTGTCATTATAGTGAATAATGTACATTTACAGTATATCATGGTATATATGTTAATATTCACCCTGGCTGGGCGATATGATTATATACTCTATGCATCATCAAAATGCTTTACAAATGTATATCCTATAGATATTGCTTTATATGGGCTCTATCGCAATGCACGTTATGTTCATGTTTCACTCAAGTGAGAAATACTACAATAATAGGCTTTTACCATGTGGTCATTACATACAGACCGTTACCAGAACGTGCTATATCGAGGCAAATACTGTCACCAATATTCCATAAAACAGTACTGCTCATCTATTTGCACCATTGCTTGCACATGGGAGCCTGTGGAGAAACAGTGTAGCAAAATATCCACGATCAACAACACCATTATGCTCAACCCTTAGGCTATTTAGAGACAAGTGCTCATGCGGGCACCTGTGCACGCACATGCAGACGAACACACACACACACGCCAGCCTACCTGCATTTGTTACATTGTCCTCATGTTGCTCGACATTATCACCACAGCCCTGCTGACTGTCTCCACTGACACAGATTAAACACAAACTCTGATTCATAAATCCATTTCTGTGGGGGGGGGGGGACCCTTTTAGGGACACAAAGCCTGAGGATGTGTTAGGATTGTGAGCCAAATCAGCCCCAGTCACAAGTTCCACACATACAGGTAATAATAAGAACAGTTGGCATTGATCCAATGTGTTTGCTGAGAAAAGAGGGCTGAGTTAGACATGCCAAAACCTGAAACCAAATTTACAACAGTTCTAAAGAAGCAGCCTGACAAGTCCCTCATTAATCAAATACTTAAAAAACAGTCCCTTATGCAACTTTTAGGGTCCCAAACTAGTTCAAATGAATTCAGAAATGTTGATTTGTGACTCGGTTTAAGTACCACTGCATCAGGAGAACTGCATGACCTCAGCATAGCAGCTAAACGATACCTATGTTGTCTATGTTGACTTCGGTCTTATAATGAAATCAAACTAAAAGCTTAACATGCACACGGCAGGAAAGCTGACAAAATGAATCAAGTTTCATATCCTCTTTATTGGACTGTTGTCAGACACAGTAGTCGCCAGAGACCCTACTAAGAGAAGTGTATCCACTGATCCCTGATAGACTACTTGTAGTTTTTATATTCCAGTGTTTTCTGTCCTGTCATGGACCCGGGGCACTGAAGAGGATCTCTATCAGAATGAGAAAATGCTGATCTCACTACAGTTATAAATAAATAATGGCCTAAAGAGAATGCAGACTACCTAACTGTGACATGCAAACATTTAAGAGGGCACATGATAACTTGATTTCCATTTGTATACAGCAAAATCCAAGTTTAGGGGCCAGGATCTGTGACGATGCTCACTAAAACAACTTCAAAAACAGCTTCTGCCATTGTGGTCAATCTGTTACAATATAACAATATGGGAAAATCCAACAATACAGCGACAATACAAGGGTTTCAGTCGAGGTACACAGCCACCCCAGAGAGCTACATTGTGTCCTTGTGCGTAGGGGAGGGGGACCTGAACAAACCCCGTTGAAAAAACTAACAAGTTTATGTTTGTCTCGGTTAGCAGCTGAAGCTAACGACTCTTTTAACATTATTTTAACTATAGTCAAATCCACAGGGTGTCCTGGTGTATTCGGCTAACACAACACTACCCGGGGACAACTCTACATATTCATAAAACTGCAACTCGTAAAAAGTGTGGTCGTTACCGCCGCCCGTGACAACTCGTTAAAATCCACACTGAATTATAGGAATAACCGATAAAACAATTCAAGGTTCACGTCATGAAACTAGTTGCTGATAAACTATAGTTTGCTGGTTAAATGTCGAGGCAGGGAAATGGTTTTATTTTAAAGGACCAGCCGATGCAATGCGACATTCAATCGGCAGATTAATGACCGGAGTTTGGCGTGAGGTCCTCGGTCGGCGCGTGAAAAGTACGCGACTGAAAAATGTGTCCCGGCGGTGGTGCGGACTTACCTTTAGTCAGTCTCTGGTGTGAGGTCGTTGTTGAATAATGTACCGGGTGAGCGAACAGCTGAAAGTTAATATCGCTGTTGTGTCTTCACGGAAGAGTAGTTTCGCGTAGGGAGAGTCTCTGCGTGACACACGACCTCCCGCCGCTCGGACTGCCTCTCTGCTGGAGGACGCGCAGTTCTCGCAGGTGGACAGGAGCGCGGTGCTGCTTCCTGTTTGTTTCACAGAGTGAACCACCGCCGCCGCTGCTGCGTTTCCCTCCGCCACCGCTGTCAAGTGCGAGGGAGTTACAGAAAAACAGGACCTCCGCTCAGTGTATTCAAAATAAAAAAAAACCTAGACTGGAAACTTTTATGTTCACCTTAGCTTTCTGCTAAATCTTTGCACTGTTTTTATTACTGTCTATGTTTTTATTCTCTTTGTCTTTCTGTAATGCATTTGAATTCATGACCTGTTGTCCTGTGAAGCACTTTGAGTCTGCCCTGTGTATGAAAAGTGCTATACAAATAAAGTTGCCTTGCCTAAAAGTGAGACACTATTTCATTCAAAGGGAACTCCAGTTAAATTTGCATTGTTTTAATTCCAAAGAGTTTGGACACATAAGTCAGTGTAAATAAACATGCTGTACTCTATATGGGAATAACGCACGGTGAAATGAAGATGTGAAAGTATATCATGTTATCAGATTACATTGTTTGGAGTTGGTTCATTGACCCTGAAATAGTGACTCTGGGTTGGGAGCTTATTTTAATACTACAGAAATGTCAACACAAGAAAATCAGATTGGGTGTACAACTGAGTAGCTTACAAACACTTAAAATAGTTATTCAGAGAGCACAACACTGGGACGTTATGCAAATTAACAGGATGTAACTCAGTATATAAGGCCTTTTCAGAAACTATTCAGAATCAGAAATACTTTAATAATCCCTGGGGGGAATTGTTTTCGTTGCAAACTCCAGCAATACATATTTTTTGTAATCTTATTTAGCACGAGTGTACTACAAAAGCATAATGTATTGTATTTCACTGCCCATTTAATACTGTGCACTAAATTTCAGCACACAGATCCAAAATATTGCCTTACACGGATTTGTTTTGCTGGCTCTAGCTCTATGCAGATGCATGATCTACTGTATGTTAGAAAAAATACCATCTGCAAGGCGGCCATACCATTATCCTGTGGAGCGTGTGAACACTGGCTTTAAAAAGGGCAACCCTGGGACCTGTTTCCTCGACAGTGATTGGCCTGTAGTCTGTTCACTTTACTCAAATCAAAAATATGAACATAACTGTACAGAATAGAGAAAACATCTGCAAATATCTATGGTATGGGATGTTTTGACGTAAATACACCATTAATAAATAGTATTATGTAATCAAGTATAGTTATTCACAATAACATAACACAGACTACACATATTAGCAGCCTACTGTTTTATAAAAAGTTAAAATAAAAAGGAAACACTTGAGTGAATCCTTGCCTGCTGTTCCAAAGTGACCCAACGAGGCTTTTATTGTGAAGGCCACGTTTCCTGTCTTTCTCCTGGTTTGACTGTGTCATCCTGCGGGTGATCGGTGCAGTTCTCCGGTTGAGGCACTGAGGGCAGCCGGCATTCTTCCTTCAGTCACATTCCGCCGGTGAAAACTTCTGAGCAGTGATTTCACCCGGAAACACAATGTTTTGCAGCCGCCTCAGTTATAAAAGCCCGAAGTTTAGGCGAACACAACTTTCCAATGGAAGTGGGTCCATAGGCTACATGATAATCCTACATCTCTTTAGTCGTTAAATAGTTTTAAATGTAGCCATCAGGAAACATTGACCTTACCACCAAGTCACGAACCCATCTGTATGAGGTTATGCCCCAACAGTGGTAACTTTGTATCTGTATGAGATCTGTAGGCTGCAACCCTGCTCAAAGCATGGGTCTGACAGTGGCCAAAAGAATGAGCTTTGCTTCCCTCTGGTGCTCAAACGGGTTGTTGCATCTCAAACTATAGTCCTGTTTAATTATACAGGGAGGATTTTGTCATGGTAAGTGTTGGGGTTTGACAAGGACACGCAAACAAAACAAACTCAAAAGAGTTGAAGTTGTTTTGTGTCCCTTTGTATCCGTGTTGCATCTATTTTAAAGTCATTTTGTGTCTCTGTGATTGTTTTGTATCTATTTGTAGTTATTGTGTATGTCTTTGTGACTGTTCCGTGTGTCTTTGAAGTCGTTTTGTGTATTTCCTTGGTCATTGAGCATATCTTTGTGAATGTTTGGTGGGTTTTTTTCAGCAGCATATTGTGAGTCAGGGCCCCTGACACTGTGAGTCTAGGCTACTTGTTGTCCTTTAGTGTCTTTGCAGTCCTTTTGCATCTCATTTTAGGCAAAATGTTCCGTTGCATTGCGCTTTTACTCGTCAGAAGTTGGAAGTTCCCGATTTCCGAGTACAATGAAACGCAGCATCCTCGGCAGTGAGCTCAACCTGGGCAGGAAGACCAACCCCCACTGATTTACGTAATACGCGTCACTTACTGTGCGGCACATTTTTATTTAACGCGGGGAAGTCTCCTCACATAGGCCTGTGAATATTCTCATCTGTCCAGGTCATCGTTATCCCCAAAGCAATTTCAGTCCAAAGCAACTGGACTTGGTTATTTGTCTAAGAAGACGTTTCACCTCTCATCCAAGAGGCTTCATCAGTTCATGTACACATCTAACCAGGCTGGGACTGGACCAGGACCAGGACCAGGCTGGGACTGGACCAGGACCAGGACCAGGCTGGGACTGGACCAGGACAAGGACCAGGACCAGGCTGGGACTGGACTCAGGGCACTGAAATTGCTTTGGGGACTCGAACTTTGGGGCAGCGAATACAAGCGCTTTTCATTAGTGGGTCATATGATCAATAGCCAATGTTTTAACTCACTCTTTGGTAGACTGTAACTTAACAGACAATTAACTACATGAACCCTTCTGTGTGGAGTTTGCATGTTCTCCCCGTGTCTGTGTGGGTTTTCTCCGGGTTCTCCGGTTTCCTCCCACAATCCAAAAGACATGCATGTGTTAGGTTAATTGATGACACTAAATTGCCCGTTGGTGTGAATGGTCATCTGCCTCGGTTTGTCTCTATGTGCCCTGTGATAGACGGGCGTCCTGTCCAGGGTGGACCCCGCCTCACGCCCGATGTCAGCTGGGATCGGCTCCAGCCCCCCCGCGACCCCGACAGGGACAAGTGTTGAAGATGAAAGCCTTTCTTTGGGGATATAGATGAGAATGAGGATATTCACAGACATTTTAAGTAAGCTATCATATTTTGGGCTTTAACTGTTGGATATGATTACAAATAAAGATGAATATAGGCCTAGGCCTACAGTATGTGATGATGGTTGTTGGCAATGCAGTTCTTCTCAATCCACTCACTTTTCCTTCGACACAAGATGCAATGTTCTTCTCCCTCTTGCCTTGATAGAAATGAATGTGTTAATTGTTGTGGCATCTGTATGTTGGCATATATTTGTGGAGAGAAAGAACAAGGTTGCGGGTACAAGCGGCCCGAAATGGGTTTCCTCAGGAGGGGTCTGGAGTCTCCCTTAGAGAGAGGGGGAGAAGTTCAGCATCCGTGAGGAACTCGGAGTAGAGACGCTGCTCCTTTGCATTGAAAGGAGCCAGTTGAGGTGATTTGGGCGTCTTTTAAGGATGCCCCCTGGGCGCCTCCCTACAGAGGTGTTCCAGGCACGTCCAGCTGGGAGGAGGCCTCGGGGAAGACCCAGGACCAGGTGGAGAGATGATATCTCCATGCTGGCCTGGGAACGCCTCGGGATCCCCCAGTTAGAGCTGGTTAATGTGGCCCGGGAAAGGGAAGTTTGGGGTCCCTGCTAAAGCTGCTGCCCCTGCGACCCGACCCCGGATAAGCGGTTGAAGATGAGATGAGATGAGATAAGAGGATTTTAACATAATTTGTTCTTTTAGAAATAATATTAATTTAGAGTCAGGTCCAGCACAATAGTCATGATTTTATAATGAACATATCAGATATTTTTGTTTTGTTTAAGTCGAAATGATCATAGACTGTGTCTTATACTCTTCTCATGTTGTCTCTGGTTGTTAGGATAACATAATTACAGTTGATATAAACATTAACAGGGAGAAGTGTCACATTTCACGATGTCCTGTGTCATGCCACAAGGGGGCAGCACATATCCACACAGCACACTCTAACTAAGGGTGAGTCAGGTCCAATGGAGAACAAGTGACTGCTCTTTCAGAGTGGACACATTTGGGTGACTTCTGTAAAAAATCATGTTCCCGGTGTGACTGCTTTCAATGAAAGTGGAATGATAGTATAGTGAGTCATGTGCCATGTACACAGCTGGCCTTGAGAAAGTCTACAGGAACACCACATCACGCGATGATCACAACCAAACTATCAATTATAACATTTTTTTCCTCAGAGTTATGTACACTTAAACAATCTCCTCACGCCACAAGTATGTGTGGTGCACCTCACCATGTCTTATAAAAATGATGCTATGTCATGTGCCATGTGCATGACCTAGATGCTATCAAGGGTTAAAGGCTCACCCTCAGACTTCCCCTCATACCGTTCTGATTGTCTGAAATTTGCTAAACATAAGCCGGGCTCAAAGGGAGCAGCGTGTGCAGTGCAGTCCTGGGTGCAGCATGCTTCCATTACTGCTCCTCTTATTTGATTAAATGTACCCTAACCCAGTCCAAACCCACACTGTGCATAATCTCTTCACACATGATAAGCGTGTAATAAAAAGCACATTGAACTTGAAAGGGTTCCCTTATGTGAATGCGTATAATTATGGATATCAAAATATCATCATTTGTTTAATTGTGAGGTCTTGCCAAGAGGTATGTAATTGCTTAAAAGAAATACGGCCTGGACTTGAATTGCAGTGTCTGAGATGTGACCTGGGACTGGGGTTTGGCATTTGGCAGGGGTGAGGGTGAGGGTCAGGCCTTAGGCCAGCTTCCTGTTTTGCACGCGTATGTTATAGCCAATAGACAGACTCACTTCTCAAACCTCATCATTCCTAAATAATATTACAATGAAATACATATTGGACGGAGAGCTATTTACGATAACGTTGACTGAATCTTTAGTTATTTAATTGAAGAATGTGCCATTAAGTTTCACCTCATAAAATCTTTATCCTAGCAGGGTTTCATTTCACTGTTATGAAATTGAAGGAAATCTTGATAGCATAAATAAGAGGGCATCTTGGATTTGTTTTGGTTGGGTACTCACATCCGATGGAGGTCATATTTCTATCCCTGATAGTGGGCTGATGTATAACTGGCTCGCAGTGATTGTGTGTCTCACAGTGCCCCCCCCCCCTGAGGAAGCCGAAGCCTGACCATAAAGTTGTCCTGGTGAATACAGTATCAGGAGAACAGGTGCTGGCCCTTAATGATCCCTGTGGGAATTGGGTTTCATCTTTGATTAATTGGAGTGTTAACAGGAGAAGAGTTATCCTAATAGCTTCTGGTTGCCAACCCTGAGGAAGTTTTTAGGGGGGGGGTGAGAAAGGAAAGGGGTTTAAAAATAGCCTCCATCAGAGCACGATGGGAAAAGACCTGCCATTTAAATCCCGACAAAGCGATTTGCAGGCCATAATCAAGAGAACGGAAACGTTTTATCGCGTTTCCCTTTATAGTATAAGCTGGCTGGTTCCGCCACATCCACGGGAGGCCAACCAGCGTCAGTGTAACGCTGCTGAACGCTCGCTGGTGCGGTTGTGTGTTCTAACAGGTCTGTTGGCACATAACCACTTATTGCTCGGAGGTGATATCCCATTATAAAAAACCTGTTTGTTTTGTAAAGTGAGTTCTCTGGATTAAGTTATTTTTTTTCTGATCCAGAAATGTAATCATAAATGTGAAACGAAAATAGATTAGAAGAAGAATTCAATTCAATTCAATTCAAAAAACTTTATTTGTCCCCGGGGGGCAATTCAGGGCACACAGAGCAGCAAATAACGACAGTGCAACTATACAAAAACATTTGAACCTAACACAAGAATAAAGTGTAAGAGAAGAATAAGTGTCAGGATGTTAGTGTGTTAGTACAGGTTAGATACGGAGAACATCGTCGGCGTGAGATGTAGAAAGACATGTGTGTATCAGATGTAAGCAGACATGTGAACGGGTGTATATGATGTAAACAATGTAAACATGCAGTAGAAGAAGAAGAATTATTTGTTCACTCTGTTATTATACATGTTACACACACACACAGGCCCGAAATACACACACACACACACGCACAAACAGGACCTATATACATGCAATTAATGGAGAGATGTCAGGGCGAAGGGGCTGCCAATGGATCGGCGCCCCGAGCAGTTGGGGGTTCGGCAGTGCCCAGGAGATGAACTGGCATCCTCACCAGACACCGGCGACCCTCCGGTTCCCACCTGAGTCACCTATGGACTGAGCCACTGCCGCCCAACCAGATAACCACATTCATATTTGCATTTTATAAAATATCCACAGTGTAATAATTATTGTATGTAGCCTAATGTAGCCTAATGATGGGGCGGCAGTAGCTCAGTCACAGTCACAGGTGACTTGGCTGGGAACCGGAGGGTTGCTGGTTCGAGTCCCTGTGTAGACTGGTGGCTGGACAGGTGCCAGTTCATGCCAGAGCAAGGCACCGAACCCCCAACTGCCCGGGGCGCCGGTCACTAGCAGCCCCCTCGATCTCCGTGTGTGTGTGTGTGTGTGTGTGTGTGTGTGTGTGTGTGTGTGTGTGTGTGTGTGTGTGTGTGTGTGTGTGTGTGTGTGTGTGTGTGACATGAAAATTAATAATAGAGTGAAAATTGAATTTTCCCATTGCGGGACAAATAAAGGATTTTTTCTTATTCTAATTGTATTAAACCCTCTTCGTCTCCTCTGAAGGTCAGAGTCAGAGTCCTGACCCCCCCTCATTGGACAGTCTGTACCGTTTATGTGACATTTGAGTGGCCCACGGTTGCTGGAGGGTAAACGGAGGTCAGTGCGTGATGATTTTGTTCCCCCCTCTGGGAGTAGATGACAATCCATCTTGACTAGATGCCACCGGTGTGTATTTATAGACGCGTTATTTCTAGACATTTGATGAACCTCTGGTGACCAGAGGTCCAGCTAACAAACGCGCACACACGGTTCCTATTTACAAACTGTGGCAGTGTATCAACACACTCTATTGTAATTATTTTGGCAAATTAAAGAATTATTGCGTGTTACCTATTGTCTCGCGAGGTTGTCATTAAGATAGGGATCGGCAGTCACTGAAAACATCACGTAGATCACCGCGACAGGTTGATTACACTGGAGATCCACCAGAGGAAGATAAACAGTCATGTCATAGAAATAGCGCAGATGTGCAGCGGACGGAATCAAACCCCTCGTATTTTCTGCTCCAACGACAGAGAAAGAAAAAAAAAAAAGCCCAACAACTTCGTGCTGATTTGAACAATTGCCGGGTTTTTTGTGCGAATCAAATCTTTGCATATTTTCCTGTTTGGAGCAGATGTATACCAAACAGTGGTGACCCCGCACTCTCCTTTTCAATGGGTTCGGGGTGATGTGCGCCGCTTCTAGGTGGAAACGGTTGCTCCTCACTCTCAAACATGAGCGAGAATGTCAGGAATTCAATTGTGTGCAGGCATTGGGAAACCTGCAACCTGCGTGTGACTTGACCGGCCGGGTCGCATCGCCGGTGCCCCGTGGAGCATGCAAGCTGTCATAACCGGAACTAGTCCAGGTACTGGAGAGAGAGAGAGGTGTGTGTGTGTGTGTGTGTGTGTGTGTGCGTGCGTGTGTGTGTGTGTGTGTGTGTGTGTGTGTGTGTGTGTGTGTGTGTGTGTGTGAGGGTCAAATGTGTTCCTTCTACAATGAGTTGACCTCATTCGTGTTGATTATAATCTGTCATCTCTGAGAGCACAACAAAGGATACAATCACGGTGATTCAGCGCGCACTCAGCGGAAAAGACGAATACAAGCAAAACCATACATTGCACTATAACTTTTATTTTTTAGTTATTTTACCGCGTGCAGAAATATTTGTGAATTAAAAGGAAACATATATGCACCACCTGTAGGCTACAACTGTCCTTAATCAACACGCACACATTATTTATTATTGCATATTTGGTCAGAGCTGCAGTTATTATTGTTGATGATGAATGACATGCCACATGTATTCGTATTATCGCTTTAATTATGTGTGTAAATGTTTGCATGTATAGGAACATTATAAGTGTATTATATTAGAACATTATAGTTATGTATAACTCTCAAAGATCACCTTTAAATGTCCACGCCAACTGAACTGTACCAGGCCTGGCACAATTTGAATTAATTCAAATGTGTTATATTGAAGAAGTAGAATAATAATAATAGTAATCAGTGAATTCATTTAGACAGTTGTAAATATTCCTATCATCCAAAGGCGCAATACACTCCCTGAATGAAACGAGCAGGCTGACGCAGCCATGGATTTGGATCTGACTTTATAATCCGTGTAGAGAGGAGACTGAAGCGGGCCTGTTGGAGCCATGAACCTCGGCTGGTCTTATCTCTGTCAGCCCCTGAGACATCCTGTATGCAGGCCTATTGTTCCCGGCAGACCGGCTGAACTGCCAACCTTTTCTGCGCAAATGCACACCTGCCGCACCCGAGTCCGCACACACACATATTGAATGTTGGGGTTACACAGAAGAAATAAGGGCTTAAAGTTGAACACAAATGAGGTGAATGTGTGTATTTATGTTTTACTTGGACGCCTGTGTTGCAGAGGTATGAGGCATGTTAACATGTTAGGTCTATAAAGCATATTTAAATCAAAATGAGTTTATTTTTAATTTTGTGTCCAAAAAAAGAAAAAAAACACATTAAATCGATGTGTTAGCTGATTTATTACAACGCCTATAATTAAAACCCTTAAATCTGCGCCTGTTGTTTATGTAAAAGTTAGTCACACTCGCCGAAAACGCAACTTCTAGTTAAACACATGTATTTATTATTTTTGGAGGAGTGTTTAGAATACACTTGCCTTTCAAACGCGCCCTTATCTCCTTATTGTTTACAAAACATTAATGTGAGGAAGCGGAGAACGTACACAGCTACATTTCAGCTCCCTCCGCACACGGGAGGACGGACGAGTGTCGGCGTTACTCAGACCGGGTCCGAAGCACGGTGCCGTCTTTATTGCATGTTTCCGTCACTGCACTTTGAGGCTTAACGGCGGGCAGAGCTCATGCATCCCGACGGCCGGCTGCTGGAGACACAAGGCGCATGGTTTACAGTATAACTGGTCGACTGTTTAACCCGTGATAGGATGATCCAGGCCTCCAGTGTTTGCAGTGTGATTATGGGTTCATGCAGAATGTGTGTACATGTGGTGGATGGAGGTGTGCTCTCTCGTTTGGTCCCTGAAGGCATCTCCTAACTTTTAAAATTAAAATGTGAAAGCAAATATCACACGATCATTCACAGCGGCATGTTTGATATAAAGTTAAACACTCATAATTAATGTGAATTACATGAGCTTCAGGAACAATGCATTTAATTATTTAATTTTGCCAAAAAATGCAAATTTAATTACATATTTAAAGGTATAGTCCATGTAGGGTATTATGTTATATTTGTATTGTATTATATTTTTGAGTATGATAATTTGATTTAACTTTTTTACCTTTTTTTTGTAAATAAAAAAGGAAATATATCTATTTGCCTCCTCACAAGCGAGTCAACAAAATTACACACACACAAATAACCCTTAGCATAATAATATCGGTGTTAAAAAGGCTGTTAATTACGCAGTTTTATTTATTATTATTTAATAACTGTACATTTCCATGTTATGTTTTCTTATGATGAATTCCTATATTACAACTCACTCACTCACTCATCATTGTTGCGCTTGCTGCATCTACGTTACCTGAATTTAAGTTGAGGCGTTCAAAGATTGTAGCTAAACTTGGAAATATGAGTCCTCCTAATACCACAGCACAGCCATTAATTAAATAACCCTGAATGCACCATGTACTGATGATAATAGGGACTATATGAGTTAATGGAGCCTAAATAAGCCATAGAGTGTGGTCTATACCTAGTCTGTAAAGTGTCCTGAGATAACTTTTGTTATGATTTGGCACTATAAATAAAATCGAATTGAATTGAATTGAATTAAAATATTCCATCATTATCACTGCTCTGAATGTCTAATTTAAAAATAATGCTCTAATTTTAATTCGTTGCGTCATTGATATGCAAGGGTGTGTGTGTGTGTGTGTGTGTGTGTGCGCGTGATTTTGGGGTTGCTTTGGATGATGAGCCTGTGTTTGACAGCACGGAGGGTGGATCAAGGTGAACGTGCGTGGATCCACCTCCCTGCGCTCTGAAGTCATGTCGGCGGGCCCTGCTGGATGCTGGATTCGGCGTTAACTCCGGCGCCACGTACAACCCAACACAGCCTAAACGGGACTATTGGATGTTAGGGAGTCATCTCTCCTGTAATGGCTCATATTTGAAAACAATAACTCGGTGTGCAGATAGTTTTGGTGTGCTGTCAAAACAGTAAACTCAGCGCTTACATGCAAAAGTCCAAGCCAGATGGCACTAATGCGGGCTATCGCTGTGATAACATGACGGTGATTAGGAGGGACGGGGTTGAGATCGGCCGGTGTATTAAGGCGTTTCACTCGTCAACATGTCTCTTTTATCGGGAGGAGAGCTGGCCCTCTACGGGGGCTCGCGGGATCGAGTCCCACGGCCTACGCGTAATTCAACAGTCTCAGAAAAACACAACAAAGAAGGAGGAACTGTGTGTGTGAGTTTAGATTCTATCCTCCAGAGAAGACTTTCCTGCAGGATTCGGTTATATTTGCAGTAAATGACTCTGATAGGACTGCGTGGATCTCCCTCGTGTGTGACGGCCCACGCTGCGACCCTAGAAACGGTTGTTATGACGCATTCAAGACGAGTTCAGTGCGCGTCGCCGATTTTTATTACACTTCCTGTCTCCGTTGACCCCATTTGCTAAATGATTCTGCATCATTTAGTTTATAAGTCCACTGCATTTGCATCATTGTGTTTCTTGTTGGCAGCCTCTGTTAAAATAAGGAAATCTTATAAAACACTGTTGATGTTATTATTATTATCTATAAATCATAATTGATGTGACAGGGAAGGTTTTATATTATAATCCTAATCATTACTAATATTATTATAATGAATTATATTGTTGTTGCCATTCTGCTGATGTGCAGAGAAGAGCTAAACGAAAGTACATTTAGGGGCGGACAGGATGTAAACCTCTTAATTCTCGTTTATGACACGACCAACGAAAATGACAAGGTGACACCCACAGTGTATTACAAGCATGAATCGACTGTGGGTAGAAAACGTTGCCTTCCCTCAGATCTCTGCGGTTTTTCGGTTCTCTTCTCGTGAGCAGTCAAAAAACAGGCCTATAACATAAAACCCGAGGACGGCCGTGTCGCCTCCAAGCATCGCCATGTTTCCACTGAAACGGGATCATTTGAGAATCATTAAATACCCTATTTTTTTTTTAGATATTAAATAAAAATCAAATATAATATTTCCCGTATTTTGACCTTAGCAGGATTCCATGCATTACTTGTGAATGATGCATACTGCGTGTTTTTGCAGAGCCGTTGTGCAATAACTGCAAATACATTTACACAGAACAATAAATTAGTTTAACAGACACAAATGATCAATTACAATGTCAATGCACTTTTTTTACTACTACTAATCTAATAATAATAATTAGTTATTATTGTTATTATTATTATTTATTACAAGTTATTACTGTAAAATATAAATCCTCTATTTGTATCTACACCGATGGAAGGCTCATTGAACCTGCATGTATTAATTAATAATAAGCATCTGATTCAGTATAAATATATTAATTTACCATTAGAGTCATGTCTGGATATCTGTCATTTTACGTGGTAATTGTAATCAATGGAAAAAGCCAAAACGCATAACCTTGCACCATTATTTGCAAGGATAATATACCCCTGGCATTTCTGCACCATCTGTAAAAACGCACTGACCAAATAGCACTTGTATGCTGCTTTACCTTCCCAGAGTGGTTTATTGTCGTTTGCTGTCTGTCTATGGTGTCAACAGTGGTTACCACAGCCTAAAGCATAAAACAGATTACTTCACGACCACTGTGTTACTTTAAGAAATACAAGTTTATTAAGAAATTCACAAATCTAGAAAAGAGGGAAAAGTGCTAATTAAAATGAAACATGGCCCCAACATGAATGAGATAGTAAAGCTAATCACGTTTATAGTATAAAAATAATAATAATAATAATTATAATAATCAGAAAGATTTACAAAACCTGCCACTGGCTTGCGTCGTATTGGAAATGATACATACATGTGGGATCAAGAAATATGAAAAAACCCTGAATTGTATTGTTGTCAGTCTGATGCATCTCGACCCACACTTTCACCGTTTAACCCAACAGAGTTCACAACCGTGACAGGAGGGGGGGATTTCGCCGTGTAGGCCTCGCTCAGTGCAAGTTACTAAGAGGGCCAAAATGGAGCTCTGATTCAATTACATACTAAAGCACTGACTTAATTAGGGCATCTTGTGTCCACGCTTCATTTGGCAATAATTAGGATAAGCCGTGCGTAAAGATGAGAAAAGTCCTTACGCATACAACAACACACAGCTGAAGCAATGTCAGCAGTATCTATCCCCGTGAAAAGGAAAAGCTTTTTCAAGGCACAATCATGACTACAATACCGAGTTATGGCCATCAGTCCAAGTGTAATACAGGCGCACGAAATGGCTCCCAGAGGTTGTGCTACCTGATGTGTCCCGGCGACTTCTTTACCTCCCGATTCCATTTTGTAAAACTTGCTCGACATCAACTCGCGCATACCTCCCCATCGGCGTTGATGGATGTCAGCTGGACCCGAACAGCTCGTCAGAATGGTCCCTTCAAAAATACTCTTGGTTCTGTTTGTGAAATCACAGGAATTAACTCTCACTCTCCGAGTCCCCAGTCTACACAGAGCATCTGATCAACTTTTAAATATCAATCCTCGTGTGTAACGCCGAGTGTTTGGTCTCGTGTTCCCAGTAAGAGCAGTGCATCATCGAAAGCTCCGCGGGCTGGCGGGAGCAAGCGAACTGAAGACCCGCACCGTTACTGGAGGAGACCGGAGGCGGTGCTGCCGTGGCCGGACTCAGCTGCTGGGCATGGTGATGCGCGGGGTGGTGATGGTGACTCATGCCGTTGTAAGAGTTCACCATGCTGGGGAGCGCCATGCTCTGCACCCGGGAGTAGGGGTTATAGGATGAGGGGGCTGACAGCCCCTTCACGTTCACTGGACTCACGTTGCCGCTGGCCATCTGACAGGACGTGTAGGACATCGGAGTGGGCGGCTGGCCTAGCGACCAAGAGTTGTTCATGAAGCTCGACTGCAGGTACTTGGGTGGGGACAGGTAGCCGTAGCCGTCTCCTCCGAACAAGGACTTGCCCGGCTGAAAGTGCGTCGGTGGAGGTCTAAACGGACGCTTCATCCTGCGGCGTCTCCTGTAGTTCCCCTTCTCAAACATGTCCTCACAGGCTGGGTCGAGTGTCCAGTAATTCCCCTTTCTCTCCCCGCCGCCCTCCCGAGGAACTTTAATGAAGCATTCGTTGAGGCTCAGGTTGTGTCTGATACTGTTCTGCCAACCTTTTTTATTTTTCTCATAGAAGGGAAACTTGGTGATGATATACTGGTAAATACCGGACAGAGTGAGGCGCTTCTCCGAGCTCTCCCGAATGGCCATGGCGATGAGAGCCACATAGGAGTACGGCGGTTTCTGGGACGGGTCCGGCTTCTCCGGGACTTTCTCCTGGGTCGGCTCCTCTTTGGGTCGCTCTTTCTCCTTGGTCGTGTTGGTGTCGTGGATCATTAGGGTCATTGCATCATCATCATCCGGGTTTTGGTACGTTGCCATCATTGCGCACACCAAAACAAAGTCCAGTCCAAACACGGAAAGGCACCTTTTGAATGCCGCTCGTAACCTCGATGTGCAAAACGTTGCAGGAACCTCAGGATGCACCGCGGATGTAAAAGCTGTCTTCCAAACTGCGACAGGCGGATCTTTATTTTCGCGGCTGAGGTGACATGCACCAGACCTCCCTCTCTCTTCAACGGGGATTTTTCTGAACTGGTTTCTGATGGAGGCGCAACTCAAGTTGTGGTTTGTGAGTCGGTAAGCCCAACCCTTTCCTCTTTCCTTCCCTTAGATCCACTGACAGGCTGCGTTTGCTCCAATGCTCTGCGTGTAGCAACGTCGTGCGTCGTGATTTGTGCGTATTTGAGTTCCGCCTCCGGTGATTAGAGTGACTGAAAAAACAATCGTCTCTTCTTAACATGGGGGGAATATTTTTTTTCTTTTATCACACTCGGGTCAAAAACAACACTCTATGGACATTCAACTGTATTTGCAATCATACAGGATAAAAACAATAACAGAGAAACTTCAAAACATTTCGCCAAATCAAACTTTTACGCAGTTTGTTTTGCTTTTTGGGATGGACAGCAAACAAACATGCCAAACAATACAAAATAAAAATAAGTGACTAGTATGTAGATAATAAATAGATACATAAATAAATAGTATCAGATTTGTTTCTCTTCCCCTGCACAATTATCTTTCAAAGGTGTTATAAAATGTTTAAAAAAGGTACTGCACCTTTCTAATGCTTCCTAATTTCTCTCCAGGACAAAAAGTAAATTTCAACATAATTCCTTCCAAACAACTTAAGTCAAGTTGAATATATTCGACTCAAACCTGACAAATGGAGGCTCTCACTTCCTCCAACCACATTTGCAAACAATCTAGATAGATAGTGCTCTTAATTAGTTCACATAGGGAAGGGCGCGGGGAGGTATACATTTCTCCGGCCACCCATGAGGGTCCCCTCGGCTTTCCCCGGGAGTGTATTTCCGTGCTCTGGGAGTCTGTGCAGGTGGAACAGCATTGGCATGTGTGTCATCACCCTGCACCCGGTCTGCAGGCTGGCCGCCGCAGCAGCTGAACCGCGGTGAGAGCCAACCATCTCTCATCGTGCAATTACCCCGGACTCACGGTTTCAAGCGTCGCGGCGCGGTGTTATTCCTTGTTTCAATGTCTTTTTCACATGTTTAAGACGGGGAGCGTTTCGCGTTAATCTCAACACCGCTGTTATCCCTCCGCGTTGTAAGTGCGCGGCTTAGTTAAAACATTACATCATTCAATGTGTTAATTAACGCAGCTATCACATGACAGAGGGGGAGATGTAGGCCATCCACGTGCTCGATTTGCAGATTGATACAATTAATAATTACACGTATTTTTGAATTATTACAGGCTTATAATAATATTGATAAATGGGCAGCCTGTTGCATTAATGCTTGTTTATTGGCAGAAGGATGTGTCGTGTTAAAGTTGGTTGAATTGGTATGAAGGCCTGTTTTTTCTTTTCTTTTTTAAATTATTAATTTAGTGTTTTAAAAAAGACATTTGCCGTTCACACATGAGAGACACAAATCAACAGAAATAAAGTGGTTTGCAGGTTTTTCCAAAAATAATAAATAAAGCACAGACCACAAATAGTCCCCCTTTGTCTCAGCACATTGTGTTTAGGTTTACCTCGTGATTTCGGGCATTGTTTACTCTTCTTTTATTGTTCCAGAGAAAGTCTGTGGTCTTCTCTTCTTCTCTGCTTCAACACTGAAACAAAATGAAAGGAGGAAGTACTCAACACACTTTCGAGGGAAGATCCCATTAGCATTGAACTATAGCCCCTTATATGTTTCTTACATAATCTGTTCACTACCCCTTATATTACTATTATTATATGTTTACTTTGCACTAAAAATAGACCGATTATTTACACTTATTTACATTTATTTGCATTTATATTGCTGTTTTAATGTGTGCTACACTGCAATTTCTCATCTTAGGATCAATAAAGCCTACCTATATTCAAGATTCAAGATTCAAGATTCAAGATTCAAGAAGATTTATTTATCCCGAGGGAAATTATTGTGCAACAGCTTCAATACAAAGATGGGAAAGGATCAGAGTAACAATAAGCATAAAAACATAAATCAAATCAAAATAAAGTGTGACAGAGTGCAACAGACATTGTGGTTAAGCGTAGGTTTATACAATATACAACAATACGCAATATGTCTGTCTATGTCAAATATTTCAGGCCTAATATGGAAAATATAGGAAAATAACTGTGAAAAAAATAAAGTTAAATGTGTTCAAGTGTCCCCTAAATGTCCACTCA
Organism: Echiichthys vipera; assembly: GCF_963691815.1. Taxonomy (NCBI): domain Eukaryota; kingdom Metazoa; phylum Chordata; class Actinopteri; order Perciformes; family Trachinidae; genus Echiichthys; species Echiichthys vipera. The sequence goes on along the minus strand of NC_139830.1, from coordinate 6,203,221 downwards.
GTCGTCACATTCTCCATCTGCAGAGGACCGACTCACCCCCTTGAGAGACCTCCTGATGATCCCCGCACATCACCCCAAAAACACCTCCAGCTCCATGTTTAGGCTACAATGCTAAATGCTAACAATGTAGCAGGAGAGTGTCCCTGAGAGCACACAGAGCCTGTTTATAGCATGATGGGGGTGAGGCTATTCCAAAGTCTAGGTCGCCATTGTAATGTCCCGGGTATTATTATTATTATTTATTATATTAAAGCGGCTAAAAAACACCGCCATTAGCGTACCTGTCGTGAAAACGGGTCCCTCCAAAATTGGACCAATTACGAACTGGGCCTTTTTGACCGGAACGACCGAGAAGCACCGTTACGCTTCAGGACATTGGACTGTATGCTGAATATGTGCAATGACTTATTTGTCAACCCTCTTCCGTTCCGGTTGACGTTTCCGGTCTTGCATTGTTCTGCCCCCCCTTCTTCTTCATTACCTGTGACTTTCCCGGGTCTGAGCTGCAGCAGTCGCGCGCGCCACGTCACAACAAAGCCGCACGCCGACAATCCGTAAACACAACAAGGACGGTGAAACTTGAACCGGCCTGGCTCCAGCACTGAGGCACTCAGGAATGCTCATTTGAGAGTATAGCCTTTTCCGTTACGGTAGGGGATTTGGTATAGGCCTATGCCATAAACAAACACATTATCAACTAGTAATTAATAATTAAAAACTAAATAAATAAGTTAAAAGGAAGGAAGTAGAAGGAACGTGTGGCCACAGCGCATAACCTACTCATAGCATTATGCTAATTTCCCCATGTGTTACGGGCTCATGTGGACATTTGCTCTGCTCCTAAGGTTTATTTTTGACATGTTCTCATAATTATGGCAATATTTGATTTAATTTCTCCATGATAGAAATCGGCATTGACGCTTCTGCCACTGACATATCCAGACATTATAGGGAACAGTTGATCAGAGCTATAGGGTATTTAAAAAAAAAGAAAAAGATTTACGCTGCATGTGTGCTAAAAATATTATTATAATTATTTAATTAATTCGAGTTGGGTTAATTCTAACAGATGCGTCGTGTAGATCCAATGTAGAGTGCATTGAACCTCGTGCAGGCCCGTGAAGTGGACTTCTGGGCTGCACGGGACGAGTGAGACAGCGGCATGCGCACATCAGACAGACAGAGAGGAGGCCGTGTTTTCTTCTTAGATAAATATACATCCTCTAATAAGTCTTTCAACATCTCCAGAATAAACGCTCCAATATATAAAAGATCACACACGCACACACACACACACACACACACACACACACACACACACACATGCACATACACAGGCCTAGGCTACTGCTGAAAAACAAAATGCATTCATGCAACATGTGGGCCGGCCTGTGTTCGTGTATCCCAGGTTACATAGGTGATATAATAGGTTATACATTTGGATAATAGAGATGGGTTTATATCTACTGCTCCCCCCCGTCATAAGCGACGGTTCCCCCGCACCTCCCAACGCGTGGTGTGCGTGTGTGGCACAATAAAGCGAAGAGCCATCGTTGCAGCGGGCTGTAATGTAATTTGAAAGAGTGGAATTCCTGTCCTCGCGCACTTCCTGCCCTCGCGGGTCTGGGACTAGGATGTTTATGATAGCGCGTGCGGGTGGAATGCGGCGGACGGATCCGCCGGGTCAGGTCGGGACCGGAGAACACCCGGGCTGGCGAGTCAGGCTCAGGCAGCAAGGTAGGACCAGGCAGAGGAGGGGTGAGAATTATAACCATTACAAGAGAAAAATGTATATTTAAAAAATACAATTATTATTATTATTATTATTATTATTATTATTATTATTATTAATGTTAGTAGTAACGGTATTTACCCTCCTACTTACCTATCACTATAATGCAATGTCCTCTCATACAAAAGTCATGTAATCATAATTATAACCAGTCCTTTTATAGTAAAAAAATATCAAAATTTCACTTTATACCAGTATTATTATAATTAGTATAGTAGTAGTATTAGTAGTAATAGTAGTAGTAGTAGTCTGCTGTTTAAAGATAATATTACATGGGTATATAAATACACATACATAAATACATAAATTGTAACAAACACATCGTCTGATATAGCTAAAGCTGAATTTAATAAGATCTGTTATTTTTAGTAATTAAATGTATTTATTATACCAGATATACACAGATATTGTAAGATTACACGATTGATGATCTCTTTATTGGACGATAATATGGAGACATTAATATTATTGCAAAAACAAGATTCAGGACCACGAAGAGGAAACACCTTCTTGATGAGATGGAGATGAATTTAACAGCCAGTGATGGTCACCAGATGCTTTTTCTTTACGTGCTACACTATAGCATATATATATATATATATGTATATGAAGGTAAAACACACCTAAGGTCTTACGCCTGGGTTAATGTGATGATTGTAAACACATATAATAAAATACATAATGTGTCCAAGCCTAACAATTCAAAAAAACACAATAAAGTATATATTGTACCATACGTGTTAAAACATATGCTTTATTGTTTCATCTTGAGTCCATAAGCATTGGTGCATCTGCCCTGGACAGGCCGTGGGGAGGGACAGCTCTCACTGCTTGTCCCAGTTTGATCTCTCTGGGTAGGTCTCTGGTTCATTTGCATTGAGTTTGCCTGCACGATTAAACATCAACAAGAGGTTGCCTCCACTCAATGGAATCCTTATGGAGGTGCAGCAAAGAGACGGGGGACAGGGATGGAGGGATGGAGGTGAAGAAGAAGAAGAAGGATGTACCCCCAGCCCACATGCAGCGACTCCGACGTGGCTCTTGTTCCTCTCAGAGAGAAAAGAGAGATAGAGCAAATAAACACTGACCACCAGAGTCCAACCATCACCTTTACTTCCCCGCCCGCATGGATCAAGGTTTGGGCAGGGGCAAACACATATGCATATGCGCACATGGTCCCACTTTTGTGGTGTGTGTACATATGCATGTGCTCCCTAAAAAAAAAATAGTCTTATTAAGGGGGGATGCTCGGCGGGTGGTGTGTGAGGGACACTTCCTTACTTTGTACAGTCCATCCCTTCTCCATCCTAAACACTCAGATCATTGTGTGAGAGCGCACATCCCCTACCTCTCCCCATACCATCGCCCCTTTCATTAGCTCCAGTGCGGAGGGTGACGTGTTTTTTCTGGTGGCCCGGTATGTTTACGTTTCTTATCGGGCTGCAGGAAGCCTATGGGAAGCTCTATGGCCCTCCACAGTAACTCCTCTGACATGGACATAGTGCATCAAAAAGTCCAGCAAAGGCGCCCTGAATTATTTTTTTATACTTTCTGAATTTTTCTCAAATAAAATATTAGATTTAACTCTTGGGTTACTTCCAACCTTTGAGGAACTCCATCACACAGAACAAACAAGCAATATAATATCATTTTAATTGGCATATTTCACTTTTAACAGGTTTTTATGACTCAGTTTAGTAAAAAAAACAAAAACAATTTAAGGTTTATTGGACAAAATTACTTGAATACTTTTTTTTTTTACATTAAGTGAAAATAAAAAATGTGGTAAGTGTGTGGGTGTGTTGGTTAAACATGCAGAAATCAATGGACGATCTTTTTTCTGCAAATGCAATAACAGAAGAGAGCATGGAAAGTGAAAGAGTACAGAACGATTACCAAGACTGATAAGTCCGAGTAATGAGGGAGGTGAGGAGAAAGGACAGAGCAGAGGAGAGCCACATTGTGTTCTTGCTAACCTTTCACGCAGAGGTGAAGTGCTGCAGCCTCCTGCCAACAACACTCTCTTTGAGGTTTCCTTGAATCGCTGCCAGGGCTTAAATGATTCACAGGAGCACAAGTATGTGTGTACTGTATGTGTGTTCGAGCTGAGGGAGAGCGTTTGAGTCAACAAGTAGATTTTGTGGGTGTGAGTGAGTGAGTGTGTGTGTGTGTGTGTTTCGGCTTATACTGTATATTTATGTGAGAGGTACGAAGGGAGATGAGGGGAGGGAAAAGAGAAAAAGAAGGGCAGGGTGAGGTGGTGATTATCAAAGCTCTGAGTGGATGCGAAAAAAAAAAAAAGAGCAGTAACAAGCCAAAAATGTTCCTCCCCACAACATAAACTTCCTCATAGCTCACGGGTCGAACCTTTTTCAACCCCCGAAACAGCTTCACAGCCGTGCTCACACTTCACAAAATCCCCCAAGTAACCTCAAACCCATTTCCACATCTTCATCCCGGCTGGGGATTAGATTTCAGGCCAAATCAAAACAAGTCACTTCGTTAGAGATAATTACACAGGTAGCCTACCTCGCTGGGCAAACAAACATGGCTGCCAGCTGACACCCTGAAGACAGATCAAAGTGTCGGCTTGACAAGGAACGGGAGGAAAAACATTCAAACGGCCGGCTTGTTAAGCACTCGCGCAAATTCTTTTTTTTCTACAACACGTCCACGACCGGCTCTATGAATGCGTTAACGTGAGCGCGTGCACACAGATGTCTTCACACACTTTCTTCATATAGGCGGGGGGGATCGTGTAGTTGAAAGATTGAGAGCAATCAGAGGTGAAGATGGTGGCCTTTACAGTTGAGCTGCATGTGAGAACGGTGTGTGTTAATGGTGCAGAACAGCAGATATGTACTTCATACACAGGGCTAGGGGCGGCACTCTGCTTTGGTGGTCTGTGTGGAATGATATCAGCATTGTGGATGTGTTATCGGTCAGTGTCGCTGTTTTTCACGACACGTCTCGCAATGCGTTCAAATGCATTCAAATGATCAACAGTCAAATGGTCCCAACAAGTGTCCCAACAAGAGTTGGAAAGTCATTCTTCCAGCTTCAATATCTCTGCGAGCTTCTAAGTCGTAATGTGACAACAACATGGATGATACAAAGAAGCTGGAAACGTTTAAACAACACCTTGGTGGCTGTTAACAGTATTTGTTCGCAGTTTGAGGTTTAGTGATTTTGTCCCAGACTTGTTTCTGCACCCGTTTATTCCCTAAAACATTGATTCACCTGATTTGTTATCAGGGTTAATGCAAATGAAGAACTCACCTAACAAATGTAGGTCACTCGACGTGCACAGCAACCAATGTTTACAACCTAACATCTATTACAAATGATACAAGTGAATTATTTAAAAGTTTCTTACCATGTACCTAATCTTTGCGTTGGTCTGCCATGTTGCTGCGTAATATGGCGTCAAAATGTCTTTACGAGTTTTGACTTGAGGCGGCATTCATGTTATTATTATTATATTATTATGGCTTTGATTTATATAGCGCCTTTCTCACTGCTCAAGGCGCTTTACAGAGTCCAGGTTCCATTCATTCACACAGTCATACATGGTGGTGGTAAACTACGTAGTAGTCACAGCTGCCCTGGGGCAGACTGACGGAAGCGCGGCAGCTAATCAGCGACCACGACCCCTCCGACCACCTCCTCAGACATACAGCAGTCACACACATTCACAGGAGGCAAGGTGGGTGAAGTGTCTCACCCAAGGACACAACGACCATGACACAAGTAGGGCAGGGCGGGGATCTAGACGCAGACACTTCGGACATTGGCCGACTCGCTCTACCAACTGAGCCACAGTCGCCCGATGTGAGGTGTCCTTATTGGGAGCACATTTTTCAGATTATTCCGACCCCACATGATTGCAGGATACCAGCTACTTTTATGCCTTGTTCAATTTATTCCTTCTTTCATGTCTTCTGAACTTTTTTTCTCACAGTTGCACTTTAAATTTGTGTGAACCCTGAAGGCGAAATCTAAACATTTATAGTGTTTTTAAATGACCCATTAATGCCCGCTCTTGAACACTTTTGCCAGAATACAAGAAACTCTCAGTATGTATTTGCTTATTCTGTTTCTCTTTCTATCACGGCCTCTCTTTGAACCACAGTGTTGTCACGGCAACCAGGCAAGGTTATTCTTCCTGTCCTGAAAATGCCGGCCTACCCGTGTACAATAGAGGCAGAGCTGTATGTGGGTTGCAGTGAATAAGGTAAGAGATGTTATCTAGTCTCTACATGGAAAGAGCGACGGGAAGCCAGGCAACCGCCACTGAACACCAGCTGTCTATTATGGTCCTTCTTGCTTTCTCTCTCTCTCTCTCATCAGCGTTCTATATCGTTCATGGGTTGTTTCGTTATCTCTCCATCTCCTGATTATTCAGTAAGCATGGGTATAGCTTGGGGTCCATGCTATGCTACTTTGCTAATGACAATCTTGCTGATTGGTGCAACAGAAGCTGCTGGCAGAAGAGATGGCTCCCATGCATTACAGCTCAATATGCCGCGTGTGCACAAATCTAAAAGGGAACAAACGTAGTCGGATATGGACAGAGGGAGTTATTACAGACATAATGACACAATGTTAAATCTATGTTAGGATCTAAGATCAAGGTATATGGTTATGACTTTATGACTTGGTGATGTAACCGCAGAAATCAGGGAAGAAATTGCTTCTCACTGAAATAAATGACCACAAACAAACTCAACAATTGAGCAATCGACTTCCAAAAAGAGACTTTGAGTCAACGAGAGGCTCTTCGTTTTTGAATCCCGGCCATCATTTAACAAATGCTGAGAGATGCTGCTCAAGGCCACTGCTGCTGACTTCAAACAGATCCAGAGAATTTAGTTTGAAGATGAAACCACGCGCACCATTAAAACACTCTGTGCCCGGCCAAGCAAGTGTCATTCTGTGTTGGATCCGCCTGCACACAGCACACCACACAAACCTCCCCAATTCCAGCTCCCCTGCCTCCGCCGTGACCACAATAACAAACAGGAAAACCAGGCAATGGGACACACACGCACCAAGAGACAAAATCACTCACGTTATAAAGAAAAAAACAAGAACACACGCTCATACACAAACAGCACATACAAGGCTGTAGTAACCTTGTTGATGGTTTACGAGTGGGCTAGCCAGGAGCAGAGGATGAGAGGAGAGTTTAGGGTTACGGTGTCCAACTGGAAAACAGCAGAGTCCCCTCTAGCTCCACTTGGACCAGTCATAAACACTTAATTACTGCTGGAAAATACAGATGTGGCTAACAGGAATGTTGATCCATCTCAGTAAATCCCCCGAAGACACCGTATTTATAAGATTTTGGTTGTGCACTCTGCTGTGGATGTCACAAGAGATTTCTTTTGATAATGAGTCTAATTAATCAGTACATGATATATTCCTTCAGACCATGCTTTCATTCTACAAATAGGGAGGGGAGGGGGGTTTCTTCAATATGCTGTTTTTGCCACGCATTTCTATTTTTCTCTGTCTTAATCACCATTGATCGTGCATCAAATTGGGGTATTATTGATGTATGATTCATGCATGAGGGTGATTCATCACTAACTACGGATTTTCTTGGCAGCACCCCTGAAATGTGGTGACAATATCAAAAAACGTAACTCACCCTGCAGAGTGCACTGTGCCCTGCTGCAGTCGGCCTTGTTGTGTCATGCTGTGATGTTTGGTTTTGATACCTGTGTGGAGGTTTTGAGGTGGTCAACAACAGATCATTATAAACTGGATATGCTCACTTAGCGTAGGCCTACATGCCTGCTTGCAGCTGTCAATGTTTCTTCCAGGACATAGAGACTTTTGAGTGTGAGCAAGGGCTCCCATTTCCCATGAAAAACGAGATTTCCATGTCTTTTTTTATTATAATGCAGTAGCTGCAGGTGCTATATAAATACTGTGAAAACATCAAAATGCTCAATCCATGCACAAAACCCGTATTCAAAAACCGTCCCTTTAAACAAGCTGTCAGGGCTTCTGTATGGCTGTGAAACAATGACCTAAATGCTGACTGATGAGAGCAGATTGGCTTTTTTGGATGGAGAGACAGGTGTAAAATCGGAACGTTTCAGACAGAGAGTGAATCCAAGTATATTTAGACAGACAGTTTGAAAAAAACAACATTTTGGACATTAAAACATGTTCTAATAGAAACCCCAAAATACAAACATGAACCTGAAAATGAGCCTAGTATACATCCTTTACAATGTTTCCCTAAGGAATTGAGTATTAATTATTTTTTTACTGGTTATAATTAGAGTAGACAATTTTTAAATGCTGTAAATACTGATTTATAAAGTTAAAATCAGAAAACAACTGGAATGAAATGAAGCTTGCCAATCTATTCCAGTGCATTCATATGTATTGACTATTAGTGTGAACTCTTCCCCGGAGTTGTTTGTGCTTTGTCGTCTCGCAGGTCTCTGCTGATCGTGGTGGTGCCTGCTGCCGTGGTCCTGCATGATGCTTCCTGCTACTATTATCTATAATAATAATCTATAACCTTAGCCGTGCTTGTTTCTACTATTGTGCTGTATTAACCGCCATAACACATAAGTCATATTCACATTACTATAGATATTATTATAGTTACTGTCAGTGTGTCTGTCTCTGTCTTTGTGTCTGTCTTTGTCTCTCTGTCCATCTGTCCGTCTTTTCTCTCTCTCTCTCTCCTTTTCTTTCTCCCCAACCATTGCAGACAGATGTGCGTCCTCCACAGAGCTGGGTCTGTCTGACGTTCCTGTCTGTTATAGGGAAGGTTTTCATTGCCACCGTACTCTACGGGGGAATTGTTGGGTCTATGTTAATCATAAATAAGTCATAGAGTGTGGTCTTTACCTACTCTGTAAAGTGTCCTGAGATAACTTTTGTTATGATTTGGCACTATAAATAAAATCGAATTGAATTGAATTGAATTTAATAGTTGTTTAAAAGTGAGCACAGGGCCATTTATGATGGTATGAAATGTAATTCTTATTAATAAAATACAGAATGAAGCACATATGGTGCAGGTGGCTGTCAGAACATGAGGTTGTGCAAGGTGACATCCATCACTGTTTGCCTCAGTGTCACGGAGGAAAAGAGGAGTATTAGAAAGGGTGACCACGTCCCGGGGAGAGCAGAGCAGAGCGAGGGCAGAAGAGGGGGGGGGGGATACGAGGAGGGACAGAGCGCTTCCTTTGGTGCGATTTCCCCCAAGGGCAGAGAAGAGGAGAGGGGCTGCTCCCCTGACAGATCTGAAGATGTCCTGTTTTGCTTTTTCCTCTGCTCTCCCTCTTCCTGCAGGAAGCAACATCATGCTGGGCACCAAAGCCTTGGCAAGCACGGGCCGTCCAGATCTGCTTCTGATGTGTGCTGTCTACAGATGTAACGGTACAATAATGCGTAGACATACAGATGTGCAAAGAGTCAAATGCAATTGACGGGATATGCTGAGGAAGTGCTGCAAGTGGTCGAGCCACTGTATTTACGGCTCTGGTAGAAAAGTGGAATATTATAATATGCCACTTCAAGAAATGGTCTTAAAGATGAACTGCCTGCAGAATGAGCAACTATACCACTGTAAGATACAGGGCAAGAGACAGAGTCTAGTATTACTATACACTTATGAAACAACACATGCACCGCACACATGTCACATTCATTCATAAAATTGGTCGACTTAAAATAACATACACATACACACACACACACAGAGAGACACACACTTGAGGCCTGCGATGACTTTTGTTCTCATATCTGTCCGCACTTTGTATTTCACACTGACATCACCAATACACACCCACTCCATGGCTGGGGGGTCTCCCAGGACACACTTATGCTCTTTTGAGCCTCTATCCAGGGCCGGGGCCATTCTTTCTCTTCCTCTTTCTCTTTCTCTCTCTCTCTCTCCTTCATATATAAGCTACATTTCTCTCCCTCCTCGGACCATTCATTCACTCTGGCTGCCTCTGTGTGTGTTTTCCTCTCATTCTTAGCGAGAGACTTTATCTCTGGATCAGATAAGGGCTTCGGTACTGGTCTTAAACCTTCAGCAGATCTGTCCAAACACATGAGCTCATGTCAGAGAGCCGCTGCTGCCTGTTAACTCCATGAGCTAATATAGAGTCCATGTGTTCGTTATGTGCCGAGGTGCGGTGTGCCAGGGTTTCTTTCTTCATCTCTGACTATTATTTTCTCCTCTCATGCTTCCTCATTTGCCGTTGCACCTCTTAATTCTGATGGTTTTGGCCATGCCTCATTTTTTATTCCCACTTTGTTATCTTCGCTTTCTCTTGCTCTTCTCCCCCTTTGTCTCTCGATCAGCTACACGGCTCTAACAGCTTGAATTTGATCATGTTAACACTATCAGATGTGGAGATCTCAAACACAGGGTGTCGTCAAGACAACAAAGCTGAAGCCACACAGGCAGAGCTGGGTTCGACCTGCATGATGGTCTCTTTGGTGATGTGCCTGTGCATGTGCATGTGCGTGTGTGTGTGCATGTGCGTGTGCGTGTGCATGTGCGTGTGTACGTGTGCGTGTGCGTGTGCGTGTAAGTTGTCTAGTAAGAGATTGGGTGAACAAAAGGGTGTGAATGTGCATGTGTGCATTTCACAGTCTGGTACAAAGAGAACAATGGCTGGGTATGTGAATTTTGCGTGCGCACATGTATTTCATCACCCTGTGTGGCTGTTTGGTGACTGGCTTGTGTATGTGTGTGTGTATTACATCCCTGCGGGGAGGGGAGGGGGTCCGTTAGGAGAGGACTAAGGTTACCCCCTGATAGAGGCAGCACAGGGTCATCCCGCGGCGGGACACTTCTCAGGGGTGACCCCGCCGCCCCTCGTGGCCCCCCGAGCAGACGGAACTTCTGAGGAGAGAAAAGGAAGGACCAGAGGAGAGACCCCCGGAGAACAGGACCCCCGGTCTGCCCCAGACCCCGGACCCCAGCCCCGGCAGGGCCCGACCCAGGCCCAATGTGTTCCCAATCAGGAGAAACACAAACAATACTTTTATTAAAGAGAGGAGGCCGCTGAGGCCAGCCAGCCACACACACACACACACACACACACACACACACACACACACACACACACACACACACACACACACACACACACACACACACACACAGGCAGAGAGAAACACTCACATTTCTTCCCTCAAACTATAAATGGGAGCAAAATTTACATTTTATCAACACGTAGATTAAGCAGCCGTAAATCAGCTGTGGCAAATAACTATCAAATCTCTATTATCACCGTCACCCATGACCCTAACTCCTGCCTTCCCTTTCCTCCTCCGCCTTGTGTCTCCTCCATTCTTCTTGGTCTCATCCGGGAAAACAAACGGAGGGATTAGGGATTTGTGGAGGGGTAATGGGAGCCAGGTGGAGGAGTGTGACTGTGGGGGTCTCCTGCCAGATTAGGGGGAGCAGCAAGCCCCAATCCCTCACACTCTTTCCTCAAAGCAGCTAATGTTTCTTTTGAAGAAATAATCCCATTTGGCCATCTAATAGCACCTGGCAATTATGAGCCTTTGCAGGGCATGTATGGTATTACCAGGCCTGGCTACCAGCGAGGGGAGATGGAGGGAGATTGAGGAGTGAGGAACATAGAGAACGTATAGTTTAAGTGCCTTCAATGAGTCTGCAGAGGAGTTCATCTTCACCTCTGCCTTCTCTTTTGTGCTGTAGTCAATATAGTCAGAGAGAGTGCAACCATCACCTAAGATGTGTAACAATTACATTTATTTGTATTTATTGAGATTGACTTACTGGAAACTCTTCTTTTACTGATGTTTATAGTGACGAGCGACATAATTAAATGATCTTACACGGTCAAGTTTAAAATGTCCCGTTTGAGTACAACACTGTGCACCTCGCCTGTAGCTGTTAGCAGTTGTGACGTGCTCCTGTACCCCCTAAAATAAGATGTCAGATGTAATGGTTTTAGTGTTTTTTGCAGTGTTCTTTGACTCTGTAATTGTCAGAAAAAAAGAAGGATGAAGTGTCCCTTTATCAGGCTAAATAAACATTAACAATTGTGTTTCTGAAAAATGCATTGTCACGATCACAGTTTTAGGGATCCATGGAGGTGTATGAAGTAACATTGTCACTGTGTACTGTTATTATGCATTAAAAAAAAAATGAAGGTACTTAGTTATATGCACCGCTGAATGTCAGAGACACTGTGAATTTGTGATGCCGCTGCCGATTAAACTTCACACAGTGACAACAAAATGTTTCCCACAGATTTCATAGTTATTAAACAGCTTAATATCCTGAAGATGTGAGACTTTCACCCACTCCGACCACTTTTAAAACTAGACTGAAAACTTGTATGTTCACCTTAGCTTTCTGCTAAATCTTTCGCACTTTTAACGTCCGCACTATTTTTATTATTGTCTATGTTTTTATTATTTTTGTCTTTCTGTAATGCATTTTAATTCATGACATGTTGTGCTGTGAAGCACTTTGAGTCTGTCCTGTGTATGAAAAGTGCTATACAAATAAAGTGTCCTTGCCTAATATAAGGATATGAAATAAGCCTACACTGGGTAAAAGCAACCACCCTTTTGGTTTAGGGTAGAACAGAACAGAAATGTAAATATGACATTATTACTGGGTCGAAATAACCAAACATTGGTATGGCTGGATAACCCAATAGTATAATAAAAAATAAATATAAAACTGTGTCAAAGTAACCCAGTGTTTTGGGTATGATTGGTGACCCAGTGTTTTTAGGGTTTAGTGCTAGTTTGACCCAATGGATGGGAACCACAACTGACCCAAACTGGGTTAAAACTGTACTTTTTGTGTTTTTGTGAGATTCAAGAATCAAGCAGACGTTTTGGACTTTATTTTGTCATTTTTTTGAGTGTGAACACACCACGTGCTCTAAAGCTGCTCGAAAGAGTATGGATTTGGGACACAGTTCATAATGATGTCACACATTTGGCCTACAAACGTTGCCCCCTTGTGGACCGCTGCAGAGAATAAACAGCCTTACAGAGAGCTTTCGCTGACGGTCCAACTGACTGATCCCAGCCTGATAACACTCTGTTTTGTTTGTTTTTGAAGATGTGTTATTTTAAACAGCTCCCGTCTGTTCAGAGAGGCTGCAAAAAAAAACACAGAGAGGAGAAACTGTAATCATTTTGATCAGAAATTAGTGTTCATGTTAAATTCAGATTAGGAAATTGGGCTGTGCTCAAAACGATTAAACAATTACAAGATTTTAGGCTGCGGGTGTGTGACAGCCAGGGCTTTAGCAAGACATGTGAATCTGAGAAAGGTCAATAACACACACAGGCACATTTATGCATCTGTTGCCACTTCAGACCCCCCCTTCTCTTAAATCTTAAGTAAGCCGGATGGAAAGGAAGAATTAACCCCTATGCAGAGGGAGGTGAATTAGAAGTCAGACTTTTCACACCCTCACTGCTCAGCACACACACACACACACACACACACACACACACACACACACACACGAAACGCAGGCATTCTCCACGTTAGCTCAAGCGTCATATTCAGCAGACGATGAAGAAGTGTGTGTGTTTGGGGGGACTCATCATGTAACACCACCTTATCAGCCTCTGTCTCTCTTCATCATCTGTCTGTTTGTCTCCAAGAGGGGACTCCTTCCTATCAGACAATCGGCATGAGCGAGTCCAAGCAGCATGCGTCTTAACTAGGTTTGGATTTACGGACAGGAATCGCGGGCATTTCTGTGACTCAGAGTCCGTCTAGACAAATACAAGAAAAGAATTCAGAGGAGGCAAATTAGGATCGAACACGTTAGAAAAAGCTTCAGAGAGTGGGCTACAGTTGCCTCGGGATCGACAGCAGTGGAAGGGGGAGAAGTCGAACTTGTTTGAGCTAAACTTAGGAATGGCCCACATCAGGTCTACTCCACGTGCTCCAGTTGAAAAGTTCATTGTCACGTCAGCTGATTAGCTCAGATCCGAGCCGAGTTAAATGAAAGGCTCCTGGCTAAAACACTCGATCGTCAAGAGTTTAATGGCGACTGAGAAGGAAAGAAAACACTTCTCCTCTCCTTTGTATTCTTCCCGTCTTCCCCTCCTCTCTTGTCGAGGGCCCAGATAGTTCAGTGAGCGGGGCGGCGGAGGCGAACGTTGGTGTGTTACACATCAAAGGCCAGCACGCGCACATGGAGGAACACGCCTGGAGTAAAAAGGCCTGCAAAAAAACAAACACCGCCCTTTGTTCCGAGAGCTGAGAGCCTGTTTCGCCCGTGATTAGAGAAAAGAGCGAGGGAAGAGGAGGCTGCGAGTGTGCGGACGACGTAATAAGTGGCCATATTTGCTTCGTAAGATTCTGTGAGAGGGATGTGTTACAGTGAAAGATCCGGAGGGGGTCAATCAACAGAGCCCCCGTCGCCAGGAAATGTCACTGTGGCGGGGTTACAGCGGTGGCACGGCATGCTTAATAGCTAATTGCTGATTAGCTCTTCCGTGCATGGAGGTAGCTGCTGGAGATGGAGTTTGGCTGCTTGAGTTAGGAGTTAGGAGTTAGGAGGCTTTTAAAGGTACAACTTATTAGGCAGTAAAACAGTATTAATGTGTGACCTTTATACACTGTTTACTACTCTCATCCTCGGTTTCAACTCCAGATTTTAAACACACCTAGATATATGGGCATCATGCGAATGTGAAATGTGAATTTCAAGCAATTTGTGATTACAATCCTATCTTGAATTTAGCATCCGATTTACGAAAGCAGCAGCTAATCAAGCAATCTGCAACTGGAACTTCCTTCAGGATGAAACGTACAAGCTACTGGAGCACAGTTTCGTAGTGGAATTTGTGTAAAAAAGAGGCACCCACAAAGAAAGAAAAAAACGTTGTGAAAGATAAGGAATCCAAAACTGGCTGCAGGTTAGTGCAAGAGATGGTTCAACAGATGCTCATACTTGGGCTGTTGTTTGAAAGTATTATTGGCCGATGCGCTTAATTTACTTACTTTAAATATTGTAGGTTCAGGCTGTGGTCTTTACCTGTGAAAATTTGCATAGTTAAAGGTGGATTCATTCAAACCACAGGCCTCAGCTGACAGGACATTTTACACAACACATTTTAAAGCTTCACTCGTCAATATTTTTATATTAATTATGTATCACATTGTTGCATGGGGGTAACACGGTGGTGTGGTGGTTAGCACTGCACCTCACAGCAAGAGGGTTCCTGGTTTGAATCCCGGCTGGGGCCCTTCTGTTTGGAGTTTGCATGTTCTTCCCGTGTCTACGTGGGTTTTCTCCGCGTTCTCCGGTTTCCTACCACAATCCAAAGACGTGCAGGTGTTCGGTTCATTGATGACTCTAAATCACCCGAAGGTGTGAATGGTTGTCTGTCTCTGTTCGTCTCTATGTGTCCTGTGATAGACTGGCGTCCTGTCCAGGGTGTACCCAGCCTCACGCCCGATGTCAGCTGGGATCTGCTCCAGCCCCCCGTGACCTCGACAGGGAAAAGTGGTTGAAGATGAATGAATTATTGTATGCAAAATAAAGGGGCCCACTTTCCATCATCTGCAGTTTCCCTCAGCTCGACAGAGTGCTTTAGCATTTTTCATTCTTTTCTTTGTACGGCCCAAAACAAACTGTTTTCCCTAAAAGCTCACAGTTCACCACCTGGCTCTCAGACACAATTAGTGGCTATCTTAGCGATGCATGTAGAAGCTAAACAGACAGATAATATAGCGCTTTACGTTGCCCCCACGTGACCAAAAGGAAAAAAAATGCAACTTTAAAGAGCAGGATATGTCTGAAGTAGGTACACAGATACATGCTGCCGTCGTCTATCTTAGAAATGAATCTACCGGCACATAAAAAGAGTGTGAATATTCCAGATTATTTAGAATAACCAGGAGAAAAAAAGGCATTCGGTCTTAAGCATTATATTCTTGCTCACCCTGTTGGAGCAGCAGCATGGTGACACCGGGGACCAAACGCTGTGTCACCCGACATCTGCCTTACTGAAGTGTCCACGAGCAAGAAATAGAATCCTATCAACTCCCAGGGCACTAGTCTGTAGTTGAACCTGACCTTTGACCTCTCCATTGAAGGTAGGCCTGCAAACAGAGCTTGTCCTGGCAGTGATTATTCCAGATTCAAAGGTCATGTTGGATTTAAACAATATAGACATTTTTATGTTAGAAATGATGGACCTCAGGCGCGTTGATGGTTCCATTACTTGTTTCTTCACCTGCGATATCCAGCAATATATTTAATCTAAAGTTTGTCTTTATCAAACGTCTGAATTCTCCCTTCTTTGATGCCGAAACCGTGCAGCCATGCATTTCTTATACTGCAACGCTATTACCCCACTTTGCCATATATGTGTCGTCGGATATCAAGAACAGGCCTCATCCTACGGAGTCCTGTTTGAGCGTATCGATTTGAAAAAAGAGTTGTATCTCTCTCTGGTCAGGGAGATTATATCCGACTGCTGTAAATCAGACACAGGTGGATGAACTTCCTCCTTCCTATGTCTGCCTCCCAGCTAACCTCTCCTTTACCCTTCCTTTCTTTTCCTCTTTGTCAATCTTTTTTTTTCCCCCCTTCCCCTTTGGTACAACCCCTTTCTATACTCCAGTTCAGGGTGTCATGAAAATAAAAGAGGAAGGGAGAAAAAAGGTTACAGCTATGTGAAAAGATCCATGCACGCACTGATGTAAATACAGACACATTTCTTTTCACCTCTCCATTCATATTCAAAATGGCATTTGCCACACACACACTCACGAAAGCATGCACGTTGACACTTACGGACAAGCAGGCACACATCAGCAGTGTGACTTTATCAAAGAATTTCTGTGGGAGGAGGCGGGGCGGTTGAGCAGCAGAACTTTGCCGTTTGGGTGTACAAAAGCCTCAGTGACACGGAACGTCTGTCTGAAGTCCTATTCATCAAACTTAGAAAAACCTTCAGAGGAAAAATGTGGCCTACTCTAAACCTTTTTGTGCCACTTTTTTCAATCAGCCTGCCTTTTCAGCTGCCTTAGACCATTTAGGTTCATTTAATGCATACAATGTCACACACATTTATAACTAGAATGTGTATGTAGCACCTAAAGGAGTGTTGCTGCAATATCCAGTTACGGGGAATTGGTTGCCTGTTTAAAACTGAGACACTTTTGGAAGAAGAAAATATGTTTTCCCTCCTCCAAATGAAAAGCAGAATTCATTGGTAATGAAATGCACTCGCAGGTTTTGCTTCTACATCCTTACTTGGTCTGATATGACTCAAATATTAAGGTGGCCAATGTGAGCTAATCCATCCATTTTCCACCGCTTGTCCCTATCGGGGTCACAGGGGGGCTTGAGAATCCCAACTGACGTCGGGCGTGAGGCGGGGTACACCCTGGACAGGACGCCAGTCTATCGCAGGGCACATGGAGACAAACAGAGACAGACAACCACTCACACAACTGCGGGCAATTTAAGAGAAATCAATGAACCTAACACGTGCATGTCTTTGGACTGTGGGAGGAAGCCGGAGAACCTGGAGAAAACCCACGCAGACACAGGGAGAACATGCAAACTCCACACAGAAGGGCCCCTGCCGGGATTCAAACCAGTAACCCTCTTGCTGTGAGGTGGCAGTGCTAACCACCACAGCACTGTGTCGCCCTCAATGTGAGCTAATGTTAGCAAAAAAGAAACTTGAGATACAGATACTGCTGTGCAACTGATAGACTGTTCACATTAATTATGCATTGGTTTGTCGGTTTGGGCCACTTGGGGGAAGTGGAACAAGCTGTAAACACAGCGCTGACATATTATTAGCTTCTGAAGTCGAATGTGTTAGCAAACAGCTGACATGGAGCGACAAACATTAATTTGGAGTCATGATTCTGGCCACTTCCCGAATGTAAATACAATATCCACACTTCCTTTTCTCTTTTTCAGCAACTCTTGAGAATACCCAGCTCCTGAGTAGCTATATGCGCTAATACATCCACCAGCTAGTTGCTAACTTTGTCTGTCTGCTGTTTAGGCTAGTTGGACAGTTGGCTAATTGTCTGTCTGCGGTTTAATGCTGGACCGGACAGGTAGCTAGCTAATGTTGGTTTATGAGAGCTTTAATAAAATGTATAATTTCCCTTTGGATAAATAAAGCTTCTTGAATCTTGAATCTTGAATTGAATTGAATCTTGAATCTTTTTTCATGGTTGTGGGACGCTAAAACGCCCAGTAGAGTGACCTTTTAATGGGTTACATGCCAGCCATTTCACATTACACGTTTTTAATAGACTATGGAAATATGGATAAGAGAAGCCTTAATGACTTTTTACTCATGCTACTTTTAGGCTAGGTTTTAGCATTTACTTTGTGCCATATCATTTGTCACTGTTCTGAAAACTGAACACTTACTTTAAATTCATTAATATATCCTACCACAGTCTGTCCCTAATCATGCTGCCCACAACTCGCGTATCAAACTCCCGATTTTAACCCCTGCTCCGTATTTTTGTTATGTCCGGAAAAAAATATTTTTAAAGACACAAATATTTTCCCAAGATAGTTAAACATTCCTCGGCGAAGGCCACTGGTGGCGCGCCCTGTGGCGGGGGGTGCAGCGGTGGTGTGACTGAGATTGTCACAGACAGGTCAGAGAGGAACCGACTGTTCCCCTCATGCTCCTCAAGGGTAAAGCCCAAGGTTGTGCTGCTCCTGTCTGTGCTGCAAATTGAACCTATTCAAAGATAATTTCAAATACCCTACATTAAAGATCGGTGCTGCTTCACATATATAAATACTAAAACTCTATATAAAATGATAATATGAGAAAAATACCACTGCTTTAACTGATTAGTTATGTCTGAAATATAGATGATCTGTTGCTCTGAAAAAGTATGAACCGAGAGACTAAGGTATCCAATTTCATGAATAATAGCTTCAAAATATGTCTTGATTTTCATCGATAAACTATAATTATTATTTATTGCTTGCATTGATGGTTCAAGGGAGTAGAACACGTCTCCCTATAATGTAACTCATAATTTACCAAAATTGCCTCTGCAACTCTAACCCTACTTACCATTTTTAGACTAGAGTATCCGACAACTTGACATTACTGATTTTGATTTATTTGTTTATTAAATACACACTCCAAACAATGCTTGGCGCTTGACTAAGTCAACAACGAGACTCATTGTTTTTTCAGATGCATGAACGTTGAAGGAATGATCGCCGGGGTAATCTGTGTTTCTTTTTAAAAATGCCCTAGGCATAATATGCCGCTGCATGTTATGACAGATGTAACACCAATATTATGACAGCATTATGGAGTGTTTAAAAGACATTCAGAGGTAATAGGATAGAGAAGGTAAATGTGCAGTTCCAATCAATTTGCATTGTGCCCCGCGCAAGATGAGTTTAGGTGAGTTTGTTATATCATCGCCAGAAAACGCATGTGGCCATGACGGATGCTCGGAGAGTGTGTTCCCTTTGACACACTGCTGGTGTGACCATGTCGTAAAGGGTGTTATGAAAACAAAACAGCTCTCAGATGGATGGGGTTCATTCATACAAACACACCTACACACATGCGCACATGTACACGCTCCAGCATTTCAAAAACAAATTCTTAAGTACAAGGACGGCGGCGTGGAGTTGACATCTTTAACAAGAGTGGGAGTGCGGAAGAATTAAGGCTGAGGAAATAACATTCAACAGTGAAGGACAAAACTAGATATGGATACTTAATAACAATAAATAAATAACAGTACACAGCAAAACACAATAAGGGACAAGGCGGAAAAAAACAGGGAGCATATCAGAGACAATGAGACAGACTGTCTAATTCAGTGTAAGGTCAGCTATTCAGTACAGGGTAGACTAGTTTGCTACTCTACTGAACTCAGGTTAGGTTTGGTCAAATAATGCATGGAAGCCATAGCTACTTTTAGGGCGCACTCACACTGTCCTTCCGCACCGCGCCCCAGGCTTTAGGGTACTTGTCCCCCCTCCCTCTCCCCCTGCGCCCCAGGCCCGTTTGTACTCACACCGCCTGGGCATCGCGCAAATGCTTCTTGCTGTCCATACGTCATCACGCCGTAACACGTCACACGCATTGATTGACGTCATCGCGATGCGTCGCTTTGTGTACAAATCTTTCCATAGACCTCGGAGTTTTTGTGCGTCTTGTCGACTGTTTTTGAATATTTTCATCCGACCAAATCTGCAGTAAACACTCCACCAACGTGAACCTTTCGCCGCCATTGTTGTTGTTGTTAAATGTCCGCGCATGGTCCCTCCTTCTATTTTCTATGTGCGAACAGGCGCAAATAAATGACGTCAGAACCGCCTTAGGTATCGTGCTAGTGCTCATACACGTGCGCGCGCTCGTGCTTGTACATGTGCAAACGCGCTCTACAAAAGGAAGGACAATGTGAGTGCGCCCTTAGTGCTAAATAAAGACCTTTAAGGACCAGTATTCTCACCAGGGCCAAGTGGGGGCCCTAAGACTTAATTGAAGTCTCAAATACACATTTCTTCAACCCGTCTTTCAGGCTTAGAAAGAGGCAGAAAGACATCAGGTGATCGTCAATCAGTGAGTGCTGTTGGTCACAGCTAAAGTGCTCATGTTCCCAGCAAGCGGCAAACTCCAGTGTTGAGTCACAAAGCCGACGTGGAAGCGGTTAAAAATGCAGCTCTGCATATTAAGGCACTTGAGGCTGCCTCCAAAAGTGAGTCAGTCCCCGTAGACCCCGACTTTACAGCAGAAATAAACACGTCTCAGTTTGGGTCTCTATAGCTAATCATCCTTTTCATGGTTCCTTTATGGGGGGGGGGAACTGTTATATAACTGACCCGTTTCAATTCTATTAAGATTTACGTAGCATACTTTAAGGCTGACCTCTTTGAGTGACAGGTAAGTGCCATCACAGGAGACTGTAGGCTTTACTCACCCCCCCCCCCCCAGCTCCATCCACACTCAATACACAATTTTTTTATTTCTATAAGATACATCGTCTGTGAACAAATCAAAATAACAAAACAAAGGCAAAATTTCAATTTGCAGGCCAGTTAATTGATGACTCTCAAAAAAATTGCCCGTAGGTGTGAATGGTTGTCTGTCTCTGTTCGTCTCTATGTGCCCTGCGATAGACTGGCGTCCTGTCCAGGGTGGACCCCGTCTCACGCCCGATGTCAACTGGGATCGGCTCCAGCCCCCGCGACCCCGACAGGGACAAGCGGTTGAAGATGAATGAATGAATGAAAGGCCAGATTTCACATTAAATCAATATATAAGGGAAATATGAAATCGACTGTATCTAGCACCAGGGCCAGTAGTTCAAATTCAAGATTCAAGGTGGTTTATTTGTCATATTCACAACAATTACAGCAAATACATATCAGAGTCTCAGGCTCCTTCAACAATGCAATGGGAAAAAGAAAAAGTATAAGAGAAACTCGAGCAAAGAGAGCAACCTGTGACCTAAATAAACCTAAAATTAGTGCAAAGACATAGACCCCAGTTCTAGTGGTTCCATATATATAAAGTATAATTGGAGTTAATGTGTTTGCCCACAGAGATATCAGCCACTGACATTTCTGATTCCCTTTCATTACACAACTGTTATGTATTAATGTTATTATTACTATTAACTGACAGCATGTGCTTCTGTACATTTTATTTTTTAGATGCTTCAGCAACACAAACAAGACTCTGTTTACCTCCATTGTATGTGGTTGGAAGCAGGATTCTTAGTTGTATCTATCTGCAGAGCTAGATACCACGAGAGATCAAGTGCAAAAATGTGTTTGTTTCAGGCAAACAAACAATATTACTCAGGAAATGATTATATAAGAAATGAATGTTTTGCAGCGGCTACAATAGAAATGACTTTAATTGTACTTCTCGGTAAAATCACCTGTATCACAGTGACTTATCGCTCGTCTGTCACATCCTGACCTCACTCTATCTGTCCCTCTGGAGGTGTTGACAGTCACCATGTTCCCGATATCTGGGAACAACCAATCCCACAACCACCTCCTCACCCTCGAAACGCCCGCCCCCCACCCCCCTTCCCCGCTGCTGCCGAGGCCACAGGCCTCATGGGAACCGCCTATCTCTACCCAGCGCCCTATCAGATTGTTGACACGAACAGATACCCTCACAATGAAAATATTTTGCTTCTCCTAGCACTGACATTGGCCTACATGGACCTACATCTCTACCCCCGTTGGGATAAACAGCTCCCGTGTAGCGTGTGTGTGTGGGCAGATGCAAATACTTGTGGGCGTCCGCATTTGCTGACAGGTACATTAAATAATCAGCTTTGGTATTCTTGATATCACAGTCAGCGCGGTGTGTGTAGTAATATGTGTGTGTGCGTGCATGTTTGGTCAAGGGTGCATCCAGTCAGTTAAGGGTGTGAAATGGGTGCAGAGGGCGCAGTGAGGAGGGTTGAAAGGCTATCTCGACGTGATGAATATTTGGCCTCAAAGACTTTTCCAGATGGGAAAGATAGACATGGAATTATATCCAAACTAAACAAAGTGGTTGGTGGAAAGTAGATGCTGGACAGAGTCTAAGCAAACAAGTGGAGGCATTTTCAACAATGCTACTCTAGCGTCTGAACACCTCAAATTAAATAAACACTTTAAGGGCGCACTCACACTGTCCATCCGCACCGGTCCAAAACAGGTTTTTTCGGGTAGAGCCTAGTGAGTTTGACCAGTGTGAGTGCAACCGCTCCTCACCTAGCTGCCGTCCATAGCCCATTTGAGAGAGGTGGGCTTACCGCGGCTCTCACATCATTTATGTGCGCCTGTTTGGACATGGAAAAAAAAAAAAAAAAAGGACCATGCGCGGACATTTAACAACAACAACAATGGCGGCGAAAGGTTCACGTTGGTGTGATGCGGAGGTGGAGTGTTTACTGCAGATTTGGTCGATGAAAATATTCAAAAACAGTCGACAAGACACACAAAAACTCTGAGGTCTACGGAAAGATTTGTAAACAAAGAGACGCATCGCGATGATGTCAATCAATGCGTGTGACGTGTTACAGCGTGATGATGTATAGGGAGGCAAGAAGCATTAGCGCAAGGCCCAGGCAGTGTGAGTACAAACGGTCTGGCCAGCGGGGGGGAGAGGGAGGGGGGGACAAGTACCCTAAAGCCCGGGGCGCGGTGCAGAAGGACAGTGTGAGTGCGACCTAAGGTTCACCTTTCCTGCACTCACTAGCCTACTTATAGTCAAATAACTATAGTGGAAAATCTTTCTGTCTGTGGGCATTTTTTTTCTTCACTGTAGTTTCCAATATTGAAAAAAACAACAGTTTTCTCTTCTTCCTTTTTTGATTTTTGATTTTTGATTTTTCGTCACCATGCACGTGCCATGGTAGAATGAATTACACACACCAATACGTGAAATATTTATCCAATCTAAAAGGAAAAAACAAAACACTCATTTAGGACAGTTTGGAATAAGAATATACTACCTTTCTCGAAACTTGAATTAAATAAATTAATGCATAGAGATAATTTGTGAATAAATATTTTTCACAAAGCATTTTCTACTCAGATGAAGTTGTTGGCATCTCCAAAGAGGCACTGTCGTGTCAGTTACAATGTCTTCTTTACTCTGGATGTTAAACAGACCCTGCGGTTGTGTCCCTGCTGCCATTGTAATGTTTTAAACTTCTCACTGGCACTAAGAGCCACCGACTTTTGTCATTTTAACAAGTGAGTCGAGTGTTTTTCAGCGATAAATCTGGCAGGTAAGATGAGAGTCTTTAGGGGTTGTTGGCAACATTCCTGACTACAAACCTAAAAGCTAAAGGCACTTCCTCTCTGTCCTCCCCTCCGTCCAGCACACTCCCACTGGAGAATCTGCAACAAAAACAAATCAGCCATCTAGGACCCCCGGAGGACCCCGGTGGCCAAATGGGTCCGTGGAACTGCTCGATTATTTTTACCTGACACAGGAAAGAGCGCACTCATAATAAACGCAGGGCGAGGTGGTGACAGATCTCGTTAACCCTATTATGAATGAAAGGGGGAGAGCGGTGCAGGGGGGCGGAGGGGTGTGAGGTGAACGTGTGCCTAGACGTCTCCCTGAGGTTCGGCCCTGACCTTTAGCACAACCTGATGGAGAACACACACATACGGATATGCATGCTTATGTACCATCAAGTAATATGGTACTTTGCTTTAACTCTAGTGCGCATTATTGTATTTGAATGAAGAAAGAAACCCAGAGTGCAGCAGAAGATGCCACGAGTGGTCCTGACCACAAAGTCCTCGGTCCAAATCTTTGCACATGTCAGTTCAGCCTAATACTTTACAAGATACATCAACAGTACTCTTAGCCAGACCGAGTCACTGACAGATGTTATATGTGTAATGAGAGGCCAATCATACATGATTCCAACAAACAGAATAAGAACATATGGCCACAATATGTGATGACAGACCTGACAAGCCACTGTTCTGACAATCTGGGCTCCTGCATCCATGCCGACATATTTATAGACATCCGCAGACAGCTCTTCAGAAGACGACTGAAGTGATCTCGGGCTAATGAGCATTACAATAAAGACAAGTTTCACGTTATCCTAGTTCACAACTGAAATAATACAGCTTCAGATTAATGTGACAGCAACCCTGTTCGCAGTTGGCCGTGGCAGACATATGCCAACTTATTTGCTATGCACTCTACTGCGTATCCGTCCACTGCGTTACCATCAAACCCCTTCCAATTCCTTGGTGAGCGTAGGGCTTGCCCTATAATTAGCCTGTTATGTAGACAAAAGAAAGTTCCACTAATACCATAAATTGTTATTTCCTATCCCTTTGTTTTCCTAAAGTACAGTGTTTCGTAACTTTTACTTCCCAATGGGAATTACTCACTTGCCTTGTGTAATCCAGTCAACAGATGTTATTCATTCTTGACAATTGGGAGTTCTTTGAGTTTGGTATTTGCCATGGTTTGCACTGGTACACGCTTCCAGGAATAGACACAGCTCCACACACCAACACAGACAAAATCTCACTTTCTCCTACTTCTCAGTTTCTATATATTACCAGACTAACTACCAGGGATTGGAATGAAAGGGTTACAACATTAAACGGTGATACAAACTCAGTCAAGGACTTTGTGACACGGTTAAGCTTTAAGCAATGCAGGTGGTGACTGACTGACACACTCGCTCTACAAACCCATAATCTTGACTAGGCTGCTGCTGATACCCAGAGCCCATATGTACAAGCTGCCCTTGAATCTTCCGTACAGGCTGAACTGCTGCCTGTATATGCTGAAGAATACTTATACACATACTTAGAGGTCTCACCTGATATATACTGAGGCAACATAACACTCAAACTTCCTTGATTCTAGGTTACAAGAACAAACTGGAGCCTATTATAAAGGTCAGGTTTTTATGGTTTCACAGGATAAATACACTCGCAGTCTCAGGAGAGCTTGACTCGTAAAGAAGGGAGCACTAATTAGGATGTTAAAAACACAAAAGGACATGCGGTAGGTGGGGAATCAAACACAATCAACACAAGAAGAAGGAAAACACGTCACACTGAAGCCAATGCAGACTTGGCAGTTGGCCATTGTTCTAATGAGTGCCCATTAGGAAATGGACTGATTCCCTTTCAGAGACTTTAAACTAATTTCCTGAGGCCTACTGACTCCTTTGAAGAAGGGGGGGTACTGAGAGGCTGCGTGTGCCACTGGGTCGCCAAGGTGACGGGACATCCCGGCAGGAAAAACAGGAAGTGAGGGCAAGGAGGGACACTGATTGGACCCCTCCTCGTTCGCGTGCAGCCCCTTTCCCCTCATTCATTTGTGTTTAACGCGTTAATGGGACCGTGTCACTTAAAATAAACCTGCCGACTTCGTAAACATGGTTTGGACATACAGATAACTGTCTCTCAATACACATATGGCACGATCATGCATGCACTAAACAAAAACATAGCCACAAGGAATACAATTCATGAGCCCATGGCAGAGGGCACGGAGCTCTTACTGTGGCATGCTTTTTCATACAGCTCAGAGATCTGTATCTACGGCCAGATGAGAGTAGAGTGAAGCACGAGTTCAGAGGGTGACTGGGGTGGTGTGCTTTGGTGGGTGCTTTGCATGTGATGGCAGTATTATGAGAACTGGGAGGTTGGGAGTAGGGAGACTAATGATTTTAGAGGGCTAGGCTTGCCACTTCCTACCCCAAACCCACACCTCTCAATGATAAGGTGTGAGGCTGGAGGTCATTGTTAATCCAACTGTCTCCCATATCTGTGTTATCTCCCTCTCTTCCTCCCCGCCATGTCCTTGGACTAGTTATCAGACAAAATACCTGCTTGTCTCTCCAGAACACAAGCTCTCAGGTTAATCAAGTTCAAAGAATCCAAGTCATAAAAATGCCGCAGATGCAAAATGGTGCACA
This sequence comes from Echiichthys vipera, assembly GCF_963691815.1. NCBI lineage: Eukaryota > Metazoa > Chordata > Actinopteri > Perciformes > Trachinidae > Echiichthys > Echiichthys vipera. The sequence goes on along the minus strand of NC_139830.1, from coordinate 6,176,975 downwards.
AGACGCGCATGGATCCTTTATTCTATGTAAAGTATTCATATCTGGTCTTTTTGCACAAACAGAGTCAATAGGAGCCACTCATACTTATGGACCTCTCAGCCTCTTTGAGAGGACTGTGACCCAGCGGGACCCCCTGAAAGAGAAACAAAGTTTTTAGGCAGATAAATGTCAAATCCCTTTTCTCAGAACTTTAGCCATTGGTCTTGACCCTCTTAGAAGTTTGAGTCCAGTGTAGTGTAGATGCGTGTATTAAGGACACTATGTTTTGACATGTGGAATATGTTTGCAATTTTCTTCCCGGAGGAAGTTACACAGGATCCCACCAGAATCAAAGATGTGTGTGAACACAACGGTAATGCGTTTGAAATGTGAGCACAATGTGCAACATTCATGCCTTATATAGACACTTGTCCAATTCAGAGTTTCCATCAGCTTTTTGGAAAGTTTTTCCACGTTTCAGCTCATTGTTTGATTGTTTTATGGCCCACAACTTTACTTTTTTGGTTCACCCTCATCTGTGCTCTTGCAGTACAGCTGTGTGCACCATTGTGTTTTGTTTCTATCCACCTGGTGATCTTAAGTCCTACATTTGCTGTCCCTTTTACCTCTACACCCCCTCCCCAATCTTTTGTGCTGCTAATAGCTCCACTAAGTTCACCAGGTAGCTGCTAACTTTGTCTGAGAGCCATTTGGTGCTGGGCAAGTTCTTATGTTTTCTCTGTCCTGTCCTTTTTGTGCTGGGCAGGTAACAACAATGTTTATCAGTGTTTGTTTCCACATAACTAGTCATGTGATCCGTTGTGCATCTATTTACAGAAGAAACAACAAGATATTGCAATATTTTATCACGACAACAAGATAAAGTCTCCAGTTTTGTTTTCCTTTGGTGAATGCAATGTGCTTTTGTAAAACAGGCCCTTGAATACAATATTACTGCGTAACAAAACATCCTATAGATTAAATTATCCGACTGAAAAAAGTAAAAAAGGGTCTAAAATGGAGGAAAAGGAGAAACAAAAAAAGACTGATCCCACCGTAAATGCTTTGACTTGTGAGGTGTGAAGTTATGCTTAATCTTCATCCTCCTCCCTAACCCCCCCCCTACAAGCGCACCTGAGACCCTGCTGCACCTGAGAGAAGAGAAGTCGGGGCGGTTGAGGGGTCTGAGGGCTCGTCACAACATCGGGCTGCTCACACATGTCCAAGGACAAAGACCCCAACACCTGTGGGTGCAGAGGTCGGGGATGTGGATCGGGTGGGGGTCTCTGTGGGTGGATTGCAAGGAGGCAGACGGGAGCATATGAATGTTGCGGAGACATGCATGGTAACCGAGCTAAGTGCTCCGAGGCGTTTAAGAGGATGTGTGTGTGTTTGGAGCATAACTAGAGAGGGAAATGAATGAGAATGTGTTGAGCTGCAAGTGTGCTGCATGTGTGTGTGTGTGTGTGTGTGTGTGAAATTCTCTCCACGTCGCTGCCTTTCCATACAGTCCAGGTGTGCGTTGGGGTCTATTGTCATCCAACTGGACTTATCGTCCCCTCTTCTCCCTGTCAGCTACCTGCCTTTTGATGTCTGGGAAGTCTTTCACACTCTTTCCGCGTCGGTCAACATTCCAGCAGACACACACACACACACGCACACGCACACCAACACACACACACACACACACACACACACATGCACACACACATATACACATACAAAAACACACCTGCATGTACACACACACACAGACACACACACACACACACACACACACACACACACACACACACACACACACACACACACACACACACACACATGCACGCACACACACACAGTGAGGAGAGGGAGGGGTGAGGAGAGTAAAGAGAGGAATAACAAAAGAACAGGAGGGGAGTGAAGTACAAGTAAACACTTGCTCCGTATCAAAGAGACGGACTTGAAACTGAGCGAAAGCAGAGTCAGCTGTGGAGAGCAGCCCATCACAGTCAACACGGTCAACTGTAACATCAGTGGAATGGTAGAATCCACCTTTAATTTAATTCACAACATCTGTGAGAGAAATACTGTCTGGATAATTTGTCCGACTGCAGCTCGTATATGAATTATGGAACTGAGTCACTTATAATAATAATAATAATAATAAGAATAATAAAAGAACGTACAAAGAAAAGTACAAAGAAATACTGACAGCAACTTAAATACTTCTGAGTAATTATTACCAGGGTACAGAAAAAAAAAGAACATAGAAAAAGACTACTGAGCAATGGTGGAAGACGTTTTAAAGATCTCCAACATGAATGAATAAAACATTTTAGGAAATACTCTAATTTGCTTTCTTGCCAAGAGTTAGATGAGAAGATTCATACCGCTCTCATGTCTGCCCATCACTTGGACATTGGGCATTACATGGATTATCCATGTGTGAATAGAGTATTGCGCAAAACCGTCAAACATCCAAGGGTGAAGAAGAAGGGTCATGTACAAAGACGGCAATAAAAATGTCTAACAGGAAAGACGGCGAGATTCGAGATTTTGGCAGATGCCGAAATCATCAGACAAATTCAAGAAACGTGAACGGCGAGAGGTTGTGTATGACCAAATAATGAAGCGGCTGCACGACATGACAGTGTCATCGTATCCTGCCTCCTGCACGCTCTACCACCCTTCGCCTAAACCGAATAAAGTTCAGTAAGTAAGAACGCACCTGACACAGAAAATCTTCTGTTGTGTTAAGCTATTCGCCCCATGTGTGAAAGGGCAACTCTGGAGTTACTGGGGCTAATAGCTCATTGCTCAATAAAGCCAATAAGCTCATTTTAACTTTAACTTTCAATGAACTTGTTAGCCAACAGTTGCCTACGCGAAGCGACATAAGCGTTCATTTGGAGTCGGGTTTCTGTCCACCTGCAGGATTTTAAGTCTTTTAGCTTTGTCTTTGGTATCCATACGTTCCTGAGGTATGCTACATATCCGTCTCTTTAGATTCAAGATTCAAGATTCAATGAGAATCTTGAATCTAAAGAGACGGCTACGTAGCATACCTCAGGAACGTATGGATACCAAAGACAGCTAAAGGCTCCAATTTTTTTTTGTCTGCGGTTTGGTTCTGAGCAGGTCGCAGACCGACCTGTTTGTTGAAAATAGCTGCCTGGCTAATGCTAACGTATCAAAATCAACTCTTTACTATTACTTCTGATACATTAATGTTTGTTTAACACACTTTAATGTTGCAGCTGGTTGTGTTTGAGCTAATCTTCCTTTGCAGAAGTAACTACAGTAGGAATTAAAATAAAGTACCTCACAATATTTCCTTTTGCAATCTTGTCACACAGAAGTAGACGAAGCAAACATATGGAAGTCACTTGTTTCTTCATTCCTCTATGTTTTTCAGTACGATTTTCTGCGTCCATGCACTCTACTGTATACACCCATATATTATATCACCATATAAACACGATGTTTAACCAGAGTTTCGTCTCCTATAACGCGCTTCCCCCCTCACATTGTGCCTGTCTGTGTCTGTGGTTGTTTTCTCAGCGCTCTTGACGACTAGTGCTGACAGATGACAGACTGTCAAGGGCCTCTGATCACACAAACAGCTTCACTAGCACACTTTCACTCACTGTTGCACTCGCTTTTATATTCTCGGCCTGACTGACAGTCCTGCAGAACAGAAGATGATGAAGATTATACTAAGAATGAATGGAGAGGAAGTGTTAAATCTTCAGGATTGGACACGTTTTTCAGCAGTTGTATTTAGTGAGAACCCCTCCAGTCTGAAAAACCATTTGTATTTCAATGTCAGTACCGAGGGGGGCTGTTTTAAATGCTGATTATTAGTGAAAAGACAGAATTAAAGAGGAAAGTATCTGTTTTATTCTGTCAGGAGAGGAGAGAAGGGGTGGTCCTCAGGATCAAATTTTCTATTTGACCTTTGCACTTGATGGTGTGGTTTTACATTTCAGGTTAATTGGTACAGAGATGATGTCTGTCTGCGTGTGTGTGTGTGTGTGTGTGTGTGTGTGTCAGGGTTGGGGCTATGCCTTTATATCTCTGTCTTCCTCTCTCAGCCAGGTGCATGGCACTGCTGTGGAGCTTTTATCCCAGGCAGATCCCTGAGAATGTAGAGAATTTCTCCCAGACGCTCCTGGTCACAGTGCCCTGGCAGCTCCTACTCACCAACACACACACACACACACACGCACACACACACACACACACACACACACACACACACACACACACACACACACACACACACACACACACACACACACACACACACACACACACACGCACACACATACGCACGCACACACACACACACACACACACACAAACGCACGCAAACACACACACCTCCTCTCCCCCCTCCCCCTAACCCCGACATCATTGACAGACACAGCCCAAAGAGCAGACACCTGGCTTCACATGCACACAGACACACACCCTGGGGATCTGCAGGGAAAGTCAGGGATCAGCAGAAACACTCTAGAGAAACAGGAGAAGACAGAAGGAACCAGATGCAAGATAGTACTCAACAACAGAGAAAGAGTGAGGGGTAGAGGGTAAGGGGTGGGGGATAAAAAAAAGTCAGGCAGAAACAAAGGCGAGAAACAATGATCGAAAGGTCAACATGGCATGTAAATCACATCTGAACTATACAGAGTGTAAAGAAATGAAATCATACTGTATCTGACAAGATTAGATGTGTTCAGCATCATAATCAAGGCCTCTGCTGCATGATATTCAGCTCCTTCCCCCAAAAATATTTCATTAGAGCAGAAAAAAATAAACATTTTAGCATCAAATTTCAAAAAATGCAACAATAAATCTTGCATGTTGCAAAAAGTCTGGGCAAGGAACAGTTAACTGACCCTCCCCGCCTGTCAGTGAGGGTGCGGCCTGCCTGTCAGTCAGGAGTTAACACCACCTGAGAGTCCTGTCAGCCTCACTTCCTCTCCTTTCTACCGCCTGCCAATCAACCCGCCACACCGCAAAACCACACGTATATCAGAGTGTGTCCGTGAGAGTTTATGTGGTTTATGTGAATAAAAAAATAAAGATAACACGGGAATAACAAGTGTTTGGCCTTTCCTATACATGTCATGCCAAATCAGGGAGTGAAATGGACTGGGAGCGAAACGTGTGAAACGCTCATCAGATAGTGTGGAAACTCTTCCGTGGCATTTCTCCTTGTTGTAGCACTGACTGGCATGTGCGATAATATCTTGTCTCAATTCACACGCTGAAAGAATGAAAATCATTTAGCTGGTGGGAAGAGAATCCACATGCTGCTTTCATCCTTACACACGTACACACACACACACACACACACACGGCTCATTATCTAAACACTGCAGGGCATGGCTCTCCACTCCCCTCTTTTTCTCTCTCTTCTCTTTCTGTGTCTGCACCTCTGGGGCCAAGGCAAACACTAGGTGTGTGTGATACACTCATATCTCAACAAACACACGCACAAGCGCGCGCACACACACACACACACACACACGCATATACACACCTCTCCCTTCTCCCAATTCCCCAGATGTGCTGAGACTTAAAGACAGGTGGTGTGTGTGTTTGGATTGGTGCACATAGCATCATATACTGAAGTCTTCTATATACGTATACAGTATAAAGAAGTAGACGTAACTACCATTACATCACCTACTGGTGTCTGGACTATCGTTTTGAGGCCTCGAGTTTGGCATCTTATCTTTTTGGAGCCAGAAGTAAACATTTATGAATAATATTCATTTTGGCTTCTGAAGAACAGGCTTAGAACAAAATTTACTTATCAGAAAAAATGAACATTTGAATCTGCCGAGTGTCTTTTAGTACAACCAAATACTGAACAAGACATTTTTAATCAACCAAAATGTTAAAGATCTAAGGCAAAAACACAGACAGCACCCAAAAACAAGTTCACGGCCATTTAAATGTACAGTACCATGGATACACATTGCCAGCCCGTTCTCATACCCAGGGCATCAAATACTGGCATTTTGTCCCAGCCCTCTGTGTTTGGCACCAGCACAAAAAGGGCCAATCGCACCAGGCTTTCGACTGTTAACCTGTCCGTGGGCACATTAGACACACAGAGGAAGTGTTACAGGATTAAGGGCAATCAAACTCTGCTTAAGGCGGCAGGGTGGGGTTGTTGAATGGCTCAAACAATTTCTGGATTTTCACCCAGGAGGCCACGGTTCGTGTCCCACTCATGTCCCATGTAGTTACTTTAACCCACCCGCGATCTTTTCCCAACCCTAACCAGGTAGTTTTGTTGCCTGAACATGTAGTTTTATGTGAGTTTGCGACGTGTGTCCCGTGTTTAAAACAGCGTCCAGGAGCGTCATGCTTTCAACGTGGAGGGCTACCCAGTGCACTGAAAAGTGACACCGAAGGGTCCTGACAAAACAGCCTTATGTGATGAAGTGGGAGGAGGACGGTTGGCGTTGCTAAGCCTCTATCTTGTTTGACATGTCGCTGTGGTGATGACTTGTCAATCAGGTAGCCAGTGCCAGGTGCCTCAAACTGATCCAGTAAAGGGCCGCTGTGGGTGCAGGTTTTCATTCTAACCAAGCAAGAACACACCTGACTAGACTTATTCAAACCAACTGAATCGCCTTCACACAGTTGGATTTGTTGGATCAGGTGTGTTTTTGCTTGGTTTGAATGAAAACCTGCAGCCACAGCGGCCCTTTACTGGATAAGTTTGAGACACCGGCTCCTAGAGCACACCCTGCTTTATCGTCTATGACCCTAACTGGGACCATAATTAGCAAAATTAGCATCATGCTGTATTGAAACTTGAAAATAGCAAATAAGATCATTGACTCATTGGAAAAATACAACAAGTTGGGTAATTTCTCAAAAACTCTCTCAAAAAAGGGACATATATACACTTACAGTATGCATTAGCTTATCTGCATCAGATTTGGATACCATGTCCATTTCTTTTATGCAGTCTTTGGTCTTCTATCACAATACGTTTTCATTGTTGTCTCTAATGAGCATAACATCTTCATACTTGAGTCCAATCGATTATCTATTAAACAACGGACTAGACACTGCCCCAGAAGAATAGCGTCTGTCCCTTTTTGCCTTCTGCGACCACTAGAACAAGGAGATTCAGCTGGAGGAAATGCATGAGATTGACAAAAGGAAAATGGGTTTGAAGACACGGAAAATGGGTTTGAAAAGGCGGCGGTGCAGCTTGTCAGCGACGCTGTAGCCGCGCAGCTGTGTGGTGTCTCTGTCAGTCGGCTGGTCTCTGTTTCACAGAGAATTCCTCTGTGGCTCTCTAATAGGCTGACAGACCCCCCCGCCTGACAATACTGACCTGCTATTGGTTCCCTGGGGGCCCTGGACCTCCCCCACACTCAGACAGATACAGACTATGCACTTAAGACTGTGTGTATGGATGTGTGTCTGTACACCTGTCTGTTGTTCTGCTGGTCATGTGAAAAAAAATGTGTGCGTACAAGGAATCTATTGAACTCTCTCGAACAGCCACCCAACGCACTTTTGTCACTCGGGTGAAAGTGAAGCTGAAATTCTGGAGAAATGAGGAAGAAAGCGACAGGGGAAAGATGAAAGTACAGGCTGTTCTCTGAAGTGGAGAGTCTGTACTGCTTTATGCTGCGGTCACATCCTGTGGGACCAACTGTCTATATAAGGCGACAGTTTGGAATTGATCATGCGTGTGAACTTTCTTGAAAGCACCGAGATGCCGTAATTGAAGTTTTCTGTAGACCTTGGATGCTCCTGGTCAGCTCTTTAACACTTAGAGACACATGCATTTGAGTTGTACGGCATGACAAACATTGCATTGTCACTGCATGATGCCATGGCGCTGCAACAACAACATCATAAAATCATTACTTGTTTGCATTCATTTCCTACAAATGGCATGTGGACCACTTGTTAAAGTCCCCCAGCAAACTGTGCAGCTGGATCTTATGACAAAAACTCTTTTTGACTCCTTTAAAGCTTGCACATTCCCTTGGTTCATACACACTCACATTTTCACTTATTCTGCCTGATTAGCGCTCTTCTCAGGACTGTGTGGGCATGTTCGGACTGTATAGTACTTGATTTACATCTGTGTCAGGCTCATTTTCATTTTCTTGCAACGCTCCCAACACTCAATTTCAAGTTTCATTCATCTTCAACCGCTTGTCCCTGTCGGGGGTCGCGGGGGGGCTGGAGCCAATCCCAGCTGACATCGGGCGTGAGGCGGGGTACACCCTGGACAGGACGCCAGTCTATCACAGGGCACATAGAGACGAACAGAGACAGACAACCATTCACAACGGCAATTTGTGGGAGGAAACCGGAGAACCCGGAGAAAACCCACGCAGACACGGGGAGAACTTGATTTGAATCAGGAACCCTCTTGTTGCGAGGTGACAGTGCTGACCACCACATCACCGTGTTGCCTACCTAAGTGCAAGTTGCAAGTTTTAAAAATGTTCATTATTTATGATTCAATGTCCTCCTTCCAAGAGGTTAAGGCCGAAGATGCAGTCACATGGGAAAGAAGGATAACATGGTAAATGGTAAATGGACTTGTACTTATAAAGCGCCTTTCTAGTCTTCTGACTACTCAAGGTGCTTCACAGTGTTTGTCACATTCACCCATTCACACAGACATTCACGCTGATGGCAGTGGACATCTACATACCATCTAATTTGATCTAACCATTCACACCACATTCACACACCCATGCGCAGCACGGGGAGCAATTCAGGGTTCAGTGTCTTGCTCAAGGACACTTCGACATGTGGACCGGGGGGAGATGGGGATCAAACCACCAATCTCTCGATCAGAGGAAGACCCACTCTGCCACCAAGCCACGGCCGCCCCGTGCATGCTAACAACATGCTGTCAAATTTGATTTACTGCTTATTAGCCGTTCTTTACTTTGAATCTTAGGGCGCACTCATAATGTCCGTCTGTACCGTGCCCCGGGCTTTAGGGTACTTGTCCCCCCTCCCTCTCCCCCCGCGGGCCAGGCCCGTTTGTACTCACACCTTTTTTTCTATGTCCGAACAGGCACGCTCGTGCATGTGCAAATGTGTTTTACAAAAGCCCACCTCTCCCAAGCGCTCCGTGGCCGGCAAGCGTGCTGCAACTAGGAGCGGTACGGTTGCACTCACACTGGTCAAACGAACTAGACTTTACCCGTGAAACCTGTTTGGGCACGGTACGGATAGACAGTGTGAGCACGCCCTTAATAGCACCACGTTATATACTCGCCAACTGTGATCACCTCCAGGCCGTGCTATAACAGCAGTCTCCATGACTGCGTCCATATTTTTGTTTAGGTTTTTATTCTTTTTTTCTCTTTTTCTTTTTCTTAGTGAATTTTCTGCACAAGTTGTTTACTCTAAAGTCTTATTTTAATCTTTTCGTGTGGGTGAGGCATTACGTAATTCCCTGCATAAGATACCCTTCATCTGGGTAATTAGGAACATTACAAACAGCATTTAAATACAAGAAGAAGTAGGCATACAACATTTAAATGCTGTAGGTCTAACAATAAAGTTGTTCTATAACTCTATAAGTTTTGCTGATATTTTAAGACTTTAGTCCCCTGTCCATGCTCTTTGGTAGGAGATACAGTTGTGCCAGAAATCCCAACTACACTTAACAACAACACATATTACATTAAAATAAGTGAACCCAATAATCTAAATAATGTCTTTAAACCAGGCTGCACGGTGGTGTAGTGGTTAGCACTGTCGCCGCACAGCGAGAAGGGTCCAGGTCCGCATCCCGGCCTGGGCCTTTCTGTCTGGAGTTTGCATGTTCTCCCCGTGTATGCGTGGGTTTCCTCCGGGTTCTCCTGTTTCCCCCCGCGATCCAAAGACATGCATGTGTTAGGTTCATTGATGACTCTACAAAATTGCCCGTAGGTGTGAATGGTTATCTGTCTCTGTTCGTCTCTATGTGCCCTGCGATAGACTGGCGTCCTTTCCAGGGTGTACCCCGACCTCACGCCCAATGTCAGCTGGGATCGGCTCCAGCCCCCCCGCGACCCCGTCCCTGGGATAAGCGGTTGAAGATGAATGAAATGAATGAATGTCTTTAAACCGTCCTTAATAATATGCCTGGCTGAATAGGTAGGTTATAAGTTTAAATTTAAAAATTTCAATTGATGTTATCCACCTTAGTGCTAAAGCAGCCATAGCTTTTAATCTAAAGAATATAAAACGTTCACAGAAAGTGTATCTGATCAAGTTGTTTCATGTTGCTAATTAGCAGCGGTGCGTAACGGTTTAATATGTACAGGAGAAAAAGATTAACAACCCATTTGTTTGATTTGTACTATTTATTGTAAATGATAGATTTGATATTTTATTGCTTCCGTATTACTTTTACATGTTTAAAGAAGATTGCGCTGTGTGTGTTAACTGAAAATGTGTTCTTCTAATCACTTGTTTTGGCTACAGACTCAGCAAAAAAAAGAGAGAGAGAGAGAGAGAGAACTGAAACAGTCTAACATCAGTGGGTCCTGCTCCTCAGAAGTTCACGTTTCAGCCCCGGACTGAACCCCCAGACTGTCAACAGGATTTTTCTCCGGGTAAGAGTTCAACCCTCATCGCCACATATGAGCCCGCCTGCTTGAAATCACAATAAACCTGCAGCCGCCACCATTCATGAGCAGCTCTTTTCGCCCACCGTGATTTGGATGTAGTAGGCTCACCTGAAGCTAAGTGGAACTTATTGGTGAGCCACCAGTGCGGCGAGAGACAAGGTTTTGAACCAAACTGCGTGGACGCGAGGTCGTGCTTACAGGTACCTTTAGGGTCGGTGCTACAAAAAAAGGTAAAGGAGGAAAGGGTTAGAGTGGAGGTTAGTGCAGAGGAAATAAAGGACAGGAATCCATCTCAGAGATTAGCAGTGGCAAGGCTCTGACAGGAGATCTCACAACAGAAAGGGAGAGAAGACGAGTGGAGGATTAGCCGATGCTTATGTGCTGCTGACAGTAATAGTCAAAGTCAAAGTCAAAGTCAAGTTTATTGCATTCATAACAATGGAAATGACATTGCTTATGCCCACCGTCGTGCCTATATATAAAAAAACCTCGATGAGGATAGATAAAATACATGCATCTACACCTATACTTATAGGCACTGATGTAATAACTTAACATAGATGAATATTACAGGATAATGAGTTAACATTTAAACACACACACACACACGCGCACACACACACACACACACACACACACACACACACACACACACACACACACACACACACACACACACACACACTCACACACACACACACACACACACATAGTGCACAACATTAAAGTTGAAAAAATGATGATAATGAGAGGAGTCTTTGAGTCATTATTTTAAAGTCATAGGAGTTTTGACACAGGTGGTTAAGGGCAATGACTGAAGATCTTGATGGATGTGTATGGAGCCGGGCTCTGAGGAGCTCAGAGGAATGACCCACGGTTGCTTGTGGTGGAGAAAAAAAATTGAGAGAAACAAGATGATTGGCTCACAGAGATGGTGTTAAAAAAAGCTAAGTCGCTTAAACTCCACCAGCCACGATTACCAAAAGTGTCTTTGACCTTGAATTAAGAAAACCAAGCCCAGAATATACACATCACACTCAATGAGACACACACACACACAAACACACACACACACACACACACACACACACACACACACACACACACACACACACACACACACACACACACACACACACACACACACACACACACACACAAACACACACACACACACACACACACACTGCTCATTGTGCTGCCTAACAGCTTGTGGTATAAAAGAGAGAGCACAGCGCTTAGTGCGTGTCACCGATGGTCTTAGCCGACCACTGCGTACAAAAACCTGCGTCTACAACGTAACATTTGCTGAACACTAGAGGTAGTTACACTTTGGTGTGGATACAGGGTATGAAAGCTACATGCTAACAGCACAATAGGATGAATAACACTTTGTGTTACTTGAGGTATTTCCAGTGCAACGATGGGAGGACCTGCTGCACTGTACAGAGAGGAGAAGGAATGAAACAATCCAGTGTCCTGAGTCATTCTGGCGCTAATGAACGCAAACAGGAACTGGGCAGATGGACGGAGAGGTGAAACACCAAGGACTCTCCACACCGAGCGTTTAACAATCTCTTCATCATCGTCATGTCATCACTCAATTAAAAGGTTAGGCCATGTTGATTCTTCCTATTAGCAATATTTGGAAAACATCAACAATCACTTATTACCAAGACTCACCGCCTGCGGGCAAAGCGCCTGCTAATTGGAGAGTGTGTGTGTGTGTGTGTGTGTGTGTGTGTGTGTGTGTGTGTGTGTGTGTGTGTGTGTGTGTGTGTGTGTGAAAGAGAGACAGAGGGAGAGATGATTCTCCGGAGACAATACACTGCTTATCTTTTTCTATATTTTACATCACAAGGAATGTCACCTTAGATTTTGATGTTGCAATTCCTTTAATAAGTCGTGTTAATAAGAAAATAAAACTTGTCAACAAGCTTCAAAGACAAACCAACTACACGCCACCACAACTTTTTAATCCATGTGTGACTAATTAATGCATTCAGATAAGCCCACATTTGTGTGTGTGTAGGACTGAATAACCCTTAAACACCTCTGAACTGTAAGGAATAGTTTGGCATTGTTATGTTCTTTCTTGTCAAGAGTAAGAAGATCAGTCCCCCTCTCATGGACGTTCAATCTACAGCCATAAAGACTCAAAACACTTTGTCTGGAGATTTAAAAAAAATCTACCGGCACCTCTACAGCTCACTACTTGACATTTTAACACTTTGTACAGATTAAACAAGCGAGATATAACATGTTAAGAGGTGAGCTTTAGAGGCGCGGATAGGTGTTATCCTCTGGGTAGAGTTAGGCTATAGCTTAGCTCAGCATAAAGACTGGGAGCAGGGGGACACAGCTAGGCCCGCACGACGGTCCAAAGGCAACAAAACCCGTCTGCCAGCACCTCGAAAGTAGAGAGGGGAATTACAGCTCTCTGAAGGGAGCCGGATCTTATGACGCTGTTCCTTTCCGAGAGCCGGCTCATCATTCTTTTTTTTTTTTTCAAGGGGGTTACTAGTATTACTAATACTTATTAATAATAACAACGAAATAATCAGCATCAGAATCAGAAAACCTTTATCGTCCCCTGCAAAAAGCAGTGGAATCTTTTTCTTAAACATGCATAAAAGAAGTTAAGAAAAACACAATTAAACATAATATAAAAACAAACTATAGATTGGGGCGGCAGTAGCTCAGTCCATAGGTGACTCGGCTGGGAACTGTAGGGTCGCTGGTTCGAGTCGAGTGCAGGCTGGAGAGGTGCTTCATCTCATGGGCACTGCTGAGGTGCTGTTGAGCGAGGCACTGAACCCCCAACTGCTCAGAGTGCCGATCCATTGGCAGCCCCCTCGCTCTGACATCTCTCCATTAGTTGCATGTATATAGGTCCCCTGTTTGTGCATGTGTGTATTTCGGATCAGTGTGTGTGTGTGAATAATAATAACAGAGTGAAAAAAATTAATTTCCCCTTGCAAGATTAATAAAGTAATAATTCATCCTTTTCTTCTACAGAATGAAAGGTATCAGAATGAGAATCAGAAAACCTTTAATGTCCCGCAGACGGGGAAATTCGTTTGTCACAGCAGCAACAGAATATTACAAAATAAGATTAAAAAAAAAAGCAAAAATAAGCAATAAAATTACATTTAAAAAGGGAAGAAATAGAAATAGACATATATACATATTCACATGATATAGTGCAGTTGTTCTTGTTTTGTAATAATATAGTGTTGAGTAAATAAATATGAGTAAATAAATAAATGAATACAGGATAAAACCTTAAAAGAACATTAAAATATTTCATAGTGAGTTGTTGATGATGTTGATGGATGAGATGAATTTCTTTCACTAAGTTTGTCCTTGCTATAGGGACCCTGTAGCAACAGTGGGTGCGAGGGGTCGTGCGAGATAGCGGTGGCTTTGTGTCTGACTGCCTGCGTGTGAAGGTCTGAGAGGGAGAACTGCGCGGTGCCTGTTATTTTACTTGCATATTTACTGACGCGTGACGATTTGGTTTTGTCCTTGACAGAAAGAGAAGTGTAACAGGGTGAGACGTTGTGAATGTAGACGGACTCAATAAGCGACCTGTAAACAAACGTTAAAATGTCTTCGCTCACATTAAAACTGAATCACTAGAATAAACAGGTAAGATTAAGATAAGATCAAACGTAGACATTCCACCAGATTACTCCTATTACCTAACAAATGTAATTCATGCATCGCTTAATATTAGAAAACCTTATTACTGGCATGATAAAGTACCGTATAACGATAAACATCTCTCACTAACTACAACTCTATTCCCTTGGTTTGTACCAAAGAGCTGTAGAAAAGAATCGGGTCATGAGAGAACGTAACACCACTACTCTAAAGCTCATTACTTGACACTGTGTGTGTCATTTGTTTAATCTGTCCAAGAAGAAATAAAAGTAGACTCAGACATATTGAGCCTATATTTAGAAGCAGTGTGTGGGCCTGTGTCTGTGACCAAATCAACACAATAAGCAGGTAAATTTGTAGGCAGTGGACAAAACATCTCAGCCCGTCTTTGTCTCTGAGTCATAGTACGTCTTCCCTCTTGTCTCCCTCTCTGCTGTCTGCTTAACTCGTCTTGTAGGGTCCAGATAGGCATCTCCCTCACATCTTAGATGGGACATACACACACACACACACACACACACACACACACACACACACACACACACACACACACACACACACACACACACACACACACACACACACACACACACACACACACACACACACACACACACACACACACACACACACACACACACACACCACCACCACAGACTGCAGAGCCAGTGAGCGTATGCCTCGGTATGAGAGTGTGTGGGTACTCATGAAGTTATGTGTGATTGAATCTCAGTGAATTAGATAAGACTGATGATCGTGTTTGTGTGAAAGTGTGAGAGGGTGTTGTGGCAGTTGTGTGCGGCCCTGCGCGCTGCAAGCTCCAAGCACCTATATGTGTGTGAACAAAGCAGGAAGCAAACTCCTCTGCAGTGCCGTGATGGTGTCGATAAGGGCGGGTGTATGTGTGTGTGTGTGTGTGTGTGTGTGTGTGTGTGTGTGTGTGTCACCAGGGAGGTGGGATGGGGTTCAGTGGTAGGACACGCTCGTCCATGCTGGTATTCGTGAGAGGCTCCCAAATACCAGGGCGGGATGGGTGGAGGGAGGTGGTGGGATGGTGGTGGGGAGTTGTGGCAGGAAAATGCCCAAAGCCTGGTGCTTTATCTCTGCAGGCAGAAATGAAGTACACCGGTGCAAAGCAATGCAACTAAATATCGTGTGTGCTCCGAGCAGCATGTTTCCAAGTCTCTGTTCCATCCTGCAGGGAGATGAGTTCATGTGAATTTATCCACTCAAGCTTTGTTGATACTTGTGCAGGCTTCTATACAACAATTGGGTCCCTGCACCAATTACTAGCCTTTTTTTAGCCAAAACTGAAACTGAAAACTGCGAGCTGAAGGTTATGACTGACTGACTATCAGATCTGAACTGAAATGATGTCTTAATAGTGGTAATAATTCATTTCTGACATCTGGATTCCTTCTAAATATCGTAAAAACATGTAGAAATCAAGACTAACATTGCCCACATTCTCACAATTATTATTGTTTTTTCAATTTATATATCATTCATTCATCATTCATCTTCAACCACTTGTCCCTGTCGGGGTCGCGGGGGGCTGGAGCCTACCCCAGCTGACATCGGGCGTGAGTCGGGGTACACCCTGGACAGGACGCCAGTTTATCACAGGACACTCAAGAATGAAATGTGTTTCCGCCCGGTTCTGAATCAGGGACCTTTTGCGTGTTAGGCAAACGAGACCACTACATTACGGAAACCAATCTACAAATCTATCTGCTACTTCAGCACAATGGACAGCACCGTGGATTTATCGAGCACCGTTAGGGACGGTACACGTTCTGGGTCTTTTATCGTTTTCAGGCGCTTCTTTGTGGTGCGTTGTTGTCTATTTTTATTGTTGTCACAATGATTGAGGCTGCCCTCTTGGCCGGGTGTCCCTCGAAAGAGTGATTTTAATCTCAACGAGACTTTTACCTGGTCAAATTGAAGGAAAATGTAAATAAATTAATTTCTGCTGAGGTCTTCCTGGACTCCATTGCTGTAGGTATGATGAGTGCCATCTGTGTCCAAATTATGCTTATAATTTATGGAAAGAAAGACATGTCAGGCAGGTCAATTAGCACGGCTCACTACTAGTTCCAGTGGCACTCGACTTGAAGGTCAATCTCAATAAAAAAAACATCAGCAGTATTAATATTGCAACTTTTTCTGCTTCTGGGGCAATAAAATGTACGTTTTGATGCATATGCATTGTGTATATAAGCTAGCCTATATCAATATGCTTGTGGACCTATATATATACAGCAGTATTAGGGTTTTTTGTGTGAGAGTGTGTGTGTGTGTGTGTGTGTGTGTGTGTGTGTGTGTGTGTGCGTATGTACTGTATGCTGCAGCAGGTGTCAGCAGTGACGGGTGGAAAGTCTGAGCAGACTTTGGCTCTGAGCTGAAGTGTGAAGTGACACTCAGTACTACATAACGCTCTCGGCCTAATTGCTGTTGCTCGCAGCTGTTCCTCAACAAGACACACACACACACACATGCATGATACACATAACCCTGTATGCTCATGAAAATGCCGCAAAGTCATATATAGCTAATCAAAGAATGCGCAAAGAGACGGTCCATTTTACCCTCCGTAATCTAGGTGTTTCTATGGACTTGGCTTTGAGTTTTGACCAGCAAGTTAATTGTTTGGTCCGCTCCTGTTTCTCTCAGCTGAGGAAAAATGGTGTTGAGTTAATTCATTCATTCATTCATCTTCAACCGCTTGTCCCTGTCGGGGTCGCGGGGGGGGGGGGGGGGGGCTGGAGTCGATCCCAGCTGACATGGGGCGTGAGGCGGGGTACACCCTGGACAGGACGCCGGTTTATCGCAGGGCACATAGAGACGAACAGAGTAACGTGGTCTCATGGGAGGGCATATAAATAGCACGCCACTTTTCATGACTTGCATGACTTTTTGCGTGCATGTCTACGCATATTAAGCTTTTCGCGTGTCATTTAACGCCCGTCATTTCAGCCATCCTTCACATGAAATATTGATTTAAAATTAACCCTCTGACAGAAAGCTCCACCACTTCGTATTTCTCCGCCACCTTGCGGAGAAATACGAACACGTGGGTTTTCCCTCAATGACATTTGTGCGTCAAATGACAACGCCATCTCTGCACTATACAAGTCTATTGAGACTAAATGGCGTGAAATGACATGCAAAAAATCATGAAATGCGTTGTAATTAAACGCGAGATGGCTTGAGTGTCATTCACACGCCTTTTGGTGAGACCAGGCTGAACAGAGACAGACAACCATTCACACCTACAGACAATTTTAGAGTCATCAGTTAACGTAACACGTGAATGTATTTTGGAAGGAAACCGAAGAACCCGGAGAAAACCCACGCACACACGGGGAGAACATGCAAACTCCACACAGAAGGGCCCCAGCCAGGGCGCGAACCAGGAACCTTCTCGCTGTGAGGGGACTGTGCTAACTACTACACCACTGTGTTGAGTTATAAATGATTACTCATGAGTTTATTCCCTCCCATCTTGACTTCTGCAATTCCTTTCCCACCTGCCTTAGCAAGACTTCCCTGAATCGCTTACAAGCCGTCCAGAATACTGCTGCAAAGCTTTTGACCAAGTCCTCCAAAAAGGTCTCTTGTTACTCCCATTTTGATTTATTTACACTGGCTTCCCATCAAGTTGAGAATCCAGTTCAAGATTCTCGGGATCCCGTTTAGAGCCTTGTGCGGTCAGGCGTCGGCGTACATTAAAGAGCTTCTGCAACCTTGACTTTAGCAGCAGGTCTCTGAGGTCCTCTGATCAGGGTTTGTTGGTTGTTCTCCGCTCCTTTTGAGGTAGCTTCTAAACTTTGGAACTGTCTCACCCATCGGGCTTAAGATCTGTGGACACTTTTAAAGAGCAGTCAAATACTGTACAATACAATAATAAGGTGTAGAACAATTAGTTTGATATAGTGCACAACATTAAAGTTGAAAAAATGATGATAATGAGAGGAGTCTTTGTCGATTAGACCCCATCATAAAGTCATTATTTTAAAGTCATAGGAGTCTTGACACAGGTGGTTAAGGGCAATGACTGAAGATCTTGATAGATGGGATGTGGAGCGGGACTTCTGATGAGCTCAGAGGAATGACCCACGGTTGCTTGTGGTGGGGGAAAAAATTGACAGAAACAAGATGAGGCTCACAGAGATGGTGTCAAAATAAGCAAAGTCGCTAAGCTTCACGTAAACTCCACCAGCCACGATTACCAAAAGTGTCTTTGACCTTGAATTAAGAAAACAGAACCCAGAATATACACATCAGACCCCCTGAGACAGACAGACACAAGCTTACAGCCAAACACACACACGCACACACACACACACACACACGCACACGCACACGCACACGCACACGCACACGCACACACACACACGGCACAGGAAGAGGGTCTGACAGGACCAAACAAAAGCTGTGCCCCTAAACAAACACGCAAACACAATGAGCATTGAGAGAACTGAATACATACACACACACACACACACACACACACACACACACACACACACACACACACACACACATACATATATACACACCCACACACACACGTGTAGTATGAGTATAGTTTAGGTATTTAAACCCAAAGCATATCCGTCCTTTCAACATCTTCTAAAAAGCAGTCTACGTAGTATGTATGTGTGTGTGTGTGTGTGTGTGTATGTGTGTGTGCGTGCATGTGTGTGTGTGTGTGTGCGTGTGCACATGAGAGACAGTGTAACAGAGCCAGTTATGTTTTATTATTTTTGAAATCAAGTATGAAAACAAATAAAATCAAGTGCTCGCTGAGATGTGTAAGTGTGTTTGCGATAATAGCCAAGACTATTATGAAAGTGTGTGTGCAATTTGCAAGTGTGCGCATGTGTGTGTGTGTGAGTGAGTAGATGATTCATTATTTTGACAATGATTATGAAAACAAACTTAAATGTTTAGTGCTTGTTGAGATAGACGTGTGATAGTGTGTGTGTGTGTTCAATGCTGCCTGTTTACAGTAAAAATACATATTTTCACAGACACTCACACACACACACACACACACACACACACACACACACACACACACACACACACACACACACACACACACACACACACACACACACACACACACACACACACACACACACACACACACACACACACACACACACAGGAGCACAATCCAAAACACTAGGGGCTCCTCATATTCAAGCCAAATTATTGAGTGTGTGATATCCATCTGCCGGCGTGTGGCACTGCGAGGTGAAAGAGAAGCCCAACAGAGGGATGAACGGGGGCGAAAGGTAAATATTTGGTCTAGTTAAAGTGGCGGTGTTTACGTTAAGAGTAGCGAAGCTGTTTGTTTGAAGCCTCTCTCCCCTTCCAGTGTGTAAACTTGGCCACCAGATAAAGACTCTGGCCCTGCTCGCCTCCCAGAGATGAAGAGAAGGAGAGTGAGGGAAGGATAACAAAATAAACACAAAACAAACGAAGGAGTGCTTCTCCAGCGGCTCCTATCTCTATCGGAAACATTTACTGTACCGTGGCACAACAAATAATGAAGTGACAAGTGAGCAAAACATAAATAGCGCTGCCGTGGACCCACACGGAAGACAGAGATGAGGAAACAAAAAAAAGACGAGCGAACACGCTGATAAAGAGATCAGCGGAAGAAAATATGTGATCCCCACGGGCCCGCAGCCCCGCGACTAAATCGTTCGGTAAAAATATGTGTGTTGGCCGAGAGGGAACTGCAGGGAAAAGGTGATTAGATGAGGCGTTACTGGAAAGAAAATCTAAGGGGATAGAAGAGGACTGGAACACGCAGGCTGGGGAGAAAAAGAGGCAAAGAGACGGAGATGTAAAGATAGAGAGCAGGCCAGAAAACGGAGAGGTTCAGTAGGGCCAAAGATGGAGAGATAGCTCCGCCAATAAGGTTCGGAGTGTGGAAGAAAGAGGCTTTTCTGTGGAGTGAAGAGAGGGCTGTCAATCCATAAGAGTGCACCATCCAACAGGATATTTATCCAGCTAATAGAATAAAAAGGGTGAGAGGAGGGATGGAGGGATGGAGGGTAGTTCCTATTTACATGCATGGGTCCAAATGCTTTTTAAAAGCAGTAACTTGTTGCATTTGTATAGGCCTGTGCTTGTGGTTGCTTAAAGGCCGACATCTACCTACATATTTTACATTTTTCAAAGGTTTGCAAGAAAGAAGAAGAAGAATGACTTTATTAATCCCGCAACGGGGAAATTCGATTTTTGTTCACTCTATTATTATTCAGATTACACACACACAGGCCCCAAATACACACACATGCACAAATAGGACCTGTATACATGCAATTAATGGAGAGATGTTAAAGCGAGGAGCGAGGGGGGCTGCCAGTGGATCGGCGCCCGAGCAGTTTGGGGGTTCGTTGCAGAGTCACCTATGGACTGAGCTACTGCCGCCCCAGTTGATATTCAGCTCCAGCAAATATGGAAGCGGGAACTACCACTTTAATGAATCTCAGCAGCTCTTGTAGCCCTTTGAAGTGTTAATTTGGGACCAATAATGACACCATAATAACGTCTGCATTATTGGTTTATGTGCACACAATAAAGGATAATCTTATTCCAATGTGGTCTTACTTTTGTAACTTTGGCCATCGTTTCTATCTGTAATGACAATATTGTACGCAGGTTCCTGATCAAACAAAAATCCTGAGATCTGAGAACACGTCAACATTGCTATGCTGCACAGGAAAACTCCATCATAGCAGTAACTTAAACTGGGCTCAGGTGATTTATCCCCAATACACCCCTCCCGACAATCAGAGGAGAAATCAAGTCATTACTTAGGTTATCTGGTAATGTGAGCCGTTTACAGATCCAATCTTAAACCTCCCCAACTGCCAATCCGATCATTTTCAAATATATTTGATATTTATTTCCTGGGCACTGCCAAGGTGCTGTTGAGCAAGGCCCCTCGCTCTGACATCTCTCCATTAATAGCATGTATATAGGTCTTGTTTGTTCATATAGGTCCTGTGTGTGTAACGTGAATAATAATAATAACAAGAGTGAACAAAATTGAATTACCCCTTGCGGGATTAATAAAGTAATAATGATGATTGCGATTATGACAAACCAGTAGGAGCTGACGGTGTTACCGAGCCGCGGTATCCTTTTAGCCCTTGAGGCCAACGTTATCTGACATGTAGCTGCTGTTGACAGAACCCGCGTTGACTGTTTTATCGTGTTTATCCTCCTGCTTTTGTCTTCTCTCACTGTTAAGCATTATTCCAGGGCGTTGTCACAACACGTCAGTCTCTCTTTTGTTGACTGTTTCCCCGTCAGATCATGTGAGTGAGGTCACGTGAGGTGGCATTCTGTCGCTCCCTCGATGATAATCTTGCTATATTAATGTTGTGAATGTTGAGTACAGCTCCGTTTACACTTTCTAGCCTATTTTATCACAATGTTTGCAGGTATTCCTTTCAGCCTGCATACAGCTCCCACAACCCTCACCAATAAGATAGCTGCATGTAACCTGAGAGGCAAAACCCAGGTTGGAAAAAGTCAGAAAAACACTTTTTTCACTGACTGCTGCAGTAAATCAATGTTTTTGACCAGCTCAGATCATCTCTCGTCTTAAGTATGGTGGAGGGACAGTGAGAAGACAATGTGCAGAGAGGAACCCAAAACAATAAGTGGTCCATCACGAGTGGAAATCACACCCACAAATGTGTCCTGCTCACTTGTAGCTGGCATTGTTCCTGAAACCACGCGCTCTTTTCCCACGCACCCCCCAAAGAAGGTCCACAAATGATTCCCTCTAAAAACAACTACACAGTCCAACGAGCTGCTGCTGTATTTTAAATACTCCATATATTCACATTTATCTCAGGCATTAGGGTCATACACAGTCAATCATGGCCACAAGAATGCAATATTGAAAACTGACAGACAAAATTTCTGTTGACAAGTCCATTAATTATGTAGATCACCTAAGCTTACATGAAAGAGCAGCTTTTACCCTCAGCCTTTATTGGAGGCTCTTTGATGCTGATGTATTTTGATTGGGAATTAGTTTTCCTCCCCCTTCGACAGTGTCGACCAGCTAAACAAGACCCAGCTGTACAAGCCTTTGATTGCATCTCATCTCCCCACTGTTTGCCCCAAATACCCCCAACAGCAGACTTGTTGCTCCCTTCAGCAGCAAATAAGAGCAGGGCCGCATGCAATCAAACTGAGGTGTCTCGGATCAAGCAGGCTTGTCTTCTGGACATGGATAGGTGAGTTTAATAGTAGTGCTTTTGTATGTGTGCCTGTGCAGCATGTTTATAGATGAGAAGGTGTGCATAAACGGGTGGCCGTGTGTGTTAAAAAAAAGAAAGACGCACTGTCAAAGAGATTTAAGTTGATGTCAGAGCGGCTATGTATACACAGGCGATGTAAAAAGCAAAGAGAAAAAGAGCGCTCCAACTTTCACCCTGAGCAAGCCTACGCATTCTCCGGATAGTTGGGTGGCTCATATGAAAGGCACTCGCGTGGCGGGGCAGCACGCTGATTCAGCTGCAGGTTATTGTCCCTCAAAGACGCTTTTTTTACAGTGAAAATATTATGATACATCTGCACTTATTTAGCTCTCAGCTTTACACACACACACACACACACACACACACACACACACACACACACACACACACACACACACACACACACACACACACACACACACACACACACACACACACACACACACACACACACACACACACACACACACAAGCCTGTAGAGACATGGGAGGACACACATCAAAAACACACCTCACACGTCTGAACAGTCAAAGAGAGGAGCCTCGGAGTGCTGTCAGATGTGTTAAAATGTTGGTGGGCGCTCAAAGCAATAAAAACGCTATCCGCGTGTCATCAGCATCACATCGGCCCCTGGGGGAGGCCTATTGATCAATGTGGCGGCTAATCCGAAACGGACTAACCCGTGGCGTTTTCCTTCCTTCCTCAACTCAGTTTTTTTTCCCCCTCACAACCACGCGGGTTCAAATCCTTTGTTATTCCCAAAAAAACCCACAAATGTTTCTCACTAAACGTCCAATACCACTTTCAATGTTGCTGGCGGGTACGCGTGGTGGGAATGAGGAGGAAAGAATTCTTTGAAGTGCCCTGGATAGAGGCTTTCTACACACAAACACATCCTTGAATTGTTAGACATGTGAGGACAGTCTGTTGACTTATATTGTCTCTTTCGGCCCCGTATTTGACGTGACAGGATGCCAGCGCTGACCGTAACCCTTTTCTAAAAATCCCATTTTAACCCAAATTCTGCTGCAGTTCCTAAAAATAGCTCCTTGACTGATGCAGACTTGCCAAAATTCACCATAATTGACCACTTTCTGGTTTCTGGGGAGGCCTGGACCCTACGAATGAATAAAACAATCCTGTTTAAACCACAGACACAATGCCTTTTGGTGAGCAGCGAGAGGGAAAAAACAAGAGTCTTTGTGACATCCAAGCGGCATCATAATATAATGACACACTTCATTGCATCTGCTGGAACTGTATATGGCGCGAGACCTCGGGATAACCCTGCATGACCCTCTGGGTCTTCGGACTGAGGCGCCATCAAAACAAGGCCTCAGTGGTCGCCTCTCTCCTCTCTCTCTTCTCGTTATTTGTTCAGTATGTAGTACAAATTTCCCCGTGTTGCAGGCATATAGGGATCAGTGCAGCGAACTGTGCCCAACCTCAGCTTACCTTATGGAGCTCGTTACAATGCCACAGAGTTCAGGCCTGACAGATCCAATAACCCCTCCACCCTCGTTCAGGGGAGAAATTGCTCCGAGCGATGTGCGCCGAAAAACGCCCCGCACCTCACCCCGCGTTTAAAGTTATGATCCTTATCGTAATTAATTCAATAAAGCGGTAATGTGCTGCAAACCCGGCACCCCCCTGCCTTGTCCAGTGTGCGGGGGGATATATGCTTTCAGGTCCGGACTCTCTCACTGACTTCAGTGTCGAAGGTAATAGGGAGCAGACAGGAGTTAGACAGTGATATGTCTGCACCGGTGCGAGTAAAGAGGCCTAATCGAATTTGTTTTAGACTTTAAAAAGATAC
Organism: Echiichthys vipera; assembly: GCF_963691815.1. Classification (NCBI taxonomy): domain Eukaryota; kingdom Metazoa; phylum Chordata; class Actinopteri; order Perciformes; family Trachinidae; genus Echiichthys; species Echiichthys vipera. The sequence continues at coordinate 6,152,594 of NC_139830.1, read as the reverse complement.
TTTCAGGGGTTTGTGTTAATAACCTAATAATAATAAGAAATGGAAAGCTGATCCAAGGTCAACAGTGGAAGGAGACCATTTTTAATTTGGAAAACTGGAGCGGGCTCCAAATAATTGACTACCATCCTGTGGATGGACACACCGGCTTCCAGGGTTGCCAAAACATCACAGGGCTGATGGGACATGAAGTAAATTACCACAACAGCTGTTAAGGAGACCCACAGACCAACATTAAGAGAAATACACAAACAAAATGTACAATTAGTCGAGAAGCGTAAATGAAACGTGAATAATAAGAATAATATATATAATTAGAGTGTTTTAGCCAGTAGTTTTAACACAACATATTAGAGGGACTAAACAAATCATAACAGTTTTCTATGGAGGTTTTGGTCTAGTTATGTCAAACCTTTAATCTAAACTGTCGTTAAGAGAAAGCATCTCGCTCACTTCCCGCGCCGAGACACATTACCTGGAATAATATCAATATTATCAGTGAAAACAGAGAGCATGTCATCACAACATTTTAGAGTAATTGGGAACGTGACCTGGCTTTAGATGAAAAATAATAGCCAGCCTTGTGTATTGTTTTACTCAATCCTTAATTATTTCAACAGACTTCTGGTGATTGAAACACCGATTAGAGATGAGAGTTGTTACACACTGCAAGTCAAGAGTGTGTGTGTAAGTTGAGTTGATTATATGCTTGTATCTGTCTAAGTATTTATGCATGAAATACTCTATATATAGATATAATGTCCTGTGGCATTTGTGACCACTGGTAGCGCCTATGGAGCCATGTTTTTAACAGTGGGTCCTGATCGTAAAAACATCCGTGCTCCTGGTTTATTACCATATTCTGCTGATAAACAGTTGGTGACAGCAATGTGACTGTCCTCCAAAGAAAATCTGCAGCATCAGTTGTTTCAGGAAGTGCCCCAAAATGACATGTTTAAATATGGAGGAGGCTGTGGTGGATGGATGAGTCAACAAAAATATTGGCAGTGTAAAATGTTTTATGGAGGATGGGAATGCATCCAACATGTTTGTTAGAAACACGTGCTTTGGTGAGTTTCATTCATCTACAACAAAGCTCCTCAGGGAAGCTTTTAAGTTTTGTTTCTCTCTCAATCACTGCTCGTTGACGCACAGTCTCTCTCTTTATCTCACTCTTTTGAGTTTTCCAAAAGCTGACTACATCAATGTGTTTGGCTAGTGCCAACCAGAGCGTGTTAAGTGTGTGAATGAAGCTGTGCACACGAGGTCAAAACCTGCCCTGAGAGTTCTTGGACCTTTGGAAAACACTACCCTCAGACCACGGACTGTTTGGGCACCAGGATCCATGGTGGAGGAGCTAAATTTAGACCTTGGTTCCTCCGGTTGAAACACAGGTAATATTTGTTTACACTGGGCAGGTCCAAGATGTGAATGTGTACACAGCGAGAACAACAGTGAGAATAAGAGCATTTCTGCAAAGGAGCCGACATGCTCAGCATTTGTGCTTCGCTCATGACAAATAAAAGGGGGAAAAAAAGAAGAGAAACAAAGTGTTAAAACAACAGTGACCTTAGAAAACACGGATACTGGAACACTTAGCTGTGCTAAGCAGAGGGATCCAATGCCTCCAGGCAACAGGCGCTTAGTCGCATCTCTGGTTACATTTAAAGAGGAAGAAATGATGACAGTAGACGTTACTTGCACAGAGAAAAAAACTTGGCACGGACACAGTTACCTAAAATTCTAATATTATGATATCCTCCCTCATATATCATATTATATCATATTCCCTGATAATCCACTCTGGCACTCAAAGATAGTTGTGAGGTTAAATGCAAATTGAAGATGGCTACATGGAATTGATCAAATATTGGAGATGAGTTCAATGATTTTTCAAGTAATATGTGATAACATTGAGGTAGGGCGGTATGAAGAGGAGTTGTAGTGGGTGGGGGGGTTGACAGCTCCTCAGTCAGCTCAGGATATTTGACCAACGTTTGCACCCATCCGCCACTCCCCCCTTTCTCCTCCCCTCCTCTCTCTGAGTCCCCCCTCAGATTGATTAAATTGGATCAAGATGACACCAATAATTGGCTCAAGCTGGGGCCGGTGCGCAGACCCAACGATCCATATCTAACTCCTTTTGTTGCGATGGTGTCCCTTTTCTCGCGCCACGCTCCATTTGGAACGGTTTACCTTGGCTCCGTCACAAGCGTTTTAGCCCAATCCCCCGCTGAACACAACAGCCCACTGACATCATGAGAGCGACGGAAAAGGGTACATTTTTCGCAGATGTCTGGGAAATTATCGATGCGCTGGCTTTTTATGGTCACCCGGTTCATCCCTTTTTGTTCGGGATCCCCCAGGGACGCGGAAAGAGAGAGCGGATGAGGTGTTTCGGTGTGAAGTGTTCCCGTTTGATATTAATATCCTTGACCTTAGGGAGAAAAAATAGATTGAGAAGTCCAGGAAATGATTTATTTTGAGTTTCTGAGTGTTAAGAAAGAGCGATAGGGATCTGTGCTCGATCAATGTATAGATACAAAAGGAAATAATAAATCTGACGCCTAAGAGAGAGTATAATTTTGGCATGGAGTACAAATACATTTCATCTGCATGCCTTCAAAACCCTGGGGAACGGGATAGATGAAGGAACGCTGCTGCTAATCAGCTTCGTTTCTTCCACAAGGCTGATTTATTTTTTATGGAGATGGCAAAGCAAAATGTTTGAAGCTCTAATGAATTTAAAGTAAATTGTTACCGAGGGCAGCAACATGAGCATCGAAATGCTTAATCAGAAACAATATACACCTCACAGCTCCGGCTATGCGACCTGCCGTGGCCTGCTAAATAGGTCTGACATGTTTGTTATGCTTAGAAATTCCTGACTACTGGAATCTACTTTCACCCTTTAGGTTGCTGATTTTCCTGGCCACTGCGTCACCTTAGCCCCCCTCTTTGTACATCCTTAAAAAGGCACATAAACATCTCAAGAACTCTTTTTAAAAGTGTTACATTTGGAGTCACCCGTATCAAACCGTCCGGTGCTTTTGTAGAAATGAGGCGTTGCATTGCATGTGAGGCACTTGGAATGGACAAATCAGGTAAATGGTGCAGGTTATCAGTGGCCAATCAGAGGTCATTTGGCTGATGCATTCAATGGGTACTTTATCTAATGCTCTAACTCAGCCTTATAGGCCGAGGTGATCCCGCTGCGCTGGAGCCGCGGACAAAAACCTGACCTGTCACATCTGATTGAAGCAAAGCCCTGTGGATCCCATCGCTTCGTCACCAAGGTTACTAATCAGATTTCCATCCAGTACAGCCGCATGCAGGATTTCCTGATCAAACGCTACGACTTGGCCCCACTAGCCAGCCCGCACCCATTATCTAACATGTTTTCTATGTGCCGGGGTCAAACAGAGTGTAAAGCTTAGGGAGAAACACTATACCTGTCTTTTGGAGCAGGCTGGAGGTAGAGCCACCGACAGGTTAAAAAGGAAAAGGAATTGATCTCAGGTGGGTCAAAGTCAGAACTCGGATCACATTGGGGGACAAATCCAAATAACACTGGAAAATATTAAGAGCTATAGTCATCTGGATGTTTCTGAAACACTAGGAGATTGTTATTAACTGCTTCAGATGCTACTTGATTTGATTTACCTCCATCTATTTATTTCTTCTTATCAGTTATGTGTGTGTTGGTGATATCCGCCCCAATCACCTGAGGAAATTAGCATAAATATAATTTGTTGTACTTTTGTCTCAGATTGAAACTTTGTTTGTAAATATCACTCACTAAAAGATGATTTCAGGGGTGGTAGCCCGGCTTTAAACCAGTCAAACAAGGCTGCAGTAATGCTTTGAGTCACTGTGGAGCCAATCACATGGTCCCCTGTTTATTGACACAGAGCTGACCTTTGAACCCAGACTGTGCCTGCCAAGAGGTCCGGTATTAGTCATGGTAACTTGATGTGTGTGTGTGTGTGTGCAAGTGAATATAAGGTAGGTGTGTGTGTGAGGGAGGGAGATATTTGGCTCAGCTGAGCCTCCTTCAACAGCAGCCAAAGCCAATACCTGTCTAATTCTCCAGATCATGGGAATCAGTGGAGGTGTAAACTAGCTGTGATCAAGCCCAAAAAATGTGGCTGACCCAACATGAACCTGCATAGTTTCTGTCCATGCCGACCCAAGCCGGAACCATGGCAGCAGTTTTGGCTCTGAGCCTGATTAAAAGCTCCAATTTCAACTGCTAAATTTTGAGGAAAAAGATAAAAAAAAGGTGTGTATAGATATATATATATATATGTATATGTATACTTTTTTGCTGCCATGGTTTGGACTCGGGTCAGGCTTGGACAGAACGTTTTTTTATATTACCACAAGTCAACTAAAAGTCTTTTCAGTGCGGTAACAGACATTTAATCTTCAATGTGCACATTCTTGAATGTTCAGCACCGTTCTTAAACTGTCATATACCACTCTAACTAAATGTGCTAGAAGGCGGGAGTCTCGAAGGATTGTTCTACTCAACCACTATCAGTAACATGATTTTCAAATAGAAGTCAAACAATAGTGTAATGTTCAAATTGGGCAAAACAGTAGGTTATTGATTATAGAACGAAAGATTCTTGCTCAACTGTTGATGAAAAAAAAGGAAACAATTGGAAATACTTGTTGAACAGGCCCAACAACCCGATCTAAGACCATGGAAAAAAAGAGATTACGACTCAGTTGGGTTAGAGCAAAAAATCCGCTCAAATATAAAAACTATAAAAAATATTTAAACTCTGATGATCCCCTGAAGATACCTGAAGATGTGACAGGGAGAGGGCCAATTGGCTGCTGCAGAGATGGTCATGTGCTTTGTGCTTAATTTGTGTATTTCACCAAAAGGTTGAACTATTTCTTTGAGGATGTATGTTTGCATCAGAAGACGTATGTCGGTGTCGTTGAAAAGTGAAGGGGTACATGCCTACTGACTTGTTTTCCACCAAAACAGCTGGATAGCAGAGGTGAAGAGGTAAAAGGTAGAGGTGGGGTGCGTCTCCATTTCTGCCAGATGTTGCAGTACTGGGTGCAAACTGCAGGGGAGGGTGGCAGCGAGCCCGAGGAAAGGACGGCGAGTTTACCAATGACAGATGTGACGTGCCAAACACTGTTGTTTTGAAAGCTCACTCCGCATGGACTCACAAGTTTGTGTAGCGGCCCGACGCCGCTGGGGCCGCGCCGGTGTTGAGGGTGACGACATTACAAGCATCAAACAAAGAGCAGCGTAGAGAGCACGAAAAAGGAAATTGAAATGCCGCTAAAGTGACCGAGATACCTCAGGGACTTTGGAGAGCAGTATGAAGTCTGCTCGTGGAAAAAAGTGTGAGAGAAGGGGACAGAGTGTGGAGACGGAGTCGAAGACAGAGACGGAGAGTGTTGAGTGGTGAGGGTTTGGGCTGATTCTATTTCACTTAATGTAACCGTGGAGGGCTGGGAGCCCCAGTGCTGCGCGCTCTGGGCTCTTTAATGTAAATAGCCGTCGCTGCCCCAACTCTCAGGCACATGTGAACGCGCCACAGCCGTGTTATATGACTCTGTCTAACCAAACAGCACTCACAGACACAAAAATTCCTGCTCAGGCTCTTTTCCCATCACCCGAGTGAGACAGAGGGGGGACGAGGGGAGACGGACAGAGAGACAGAATGAGAGAGAGAGAGAGAGATCAGCGGCGGTGAGAGAGGAAACATTTCTTTGGCATGAGGCAAATACAATTACCAGAGACATATTTCTCTAAGACAGAAAAAAAAAAGCAATTTATGGATGTAGAAAAGGAAGCAGAGATCTCCTGGAGTGAAAAGTTCATGATCTCTTCAGAAATGTCCTCTGCGCGGAGTTCAGTTGTCTCTCGGGGACCTGAAGTGCCATGACCTGATTGGCTGTCAGCCTGAGATTGAGGCGCCTGATTGGCTGTGGCACATTCCACATTCTAACCCACTCCAACGTACATTCCCATTGATGTCGCCCCCTCAAATTATACACGGCTGCTAAAGGCATTTGAAATGTGCTAAATTTGTCCAAACACTCCGGTTTATAAACTGTTTTGCTACAAAATTGGCAAAAAAGTACCTTGGTGAAACATATTTTGGCAGTACCTGACTCAATTTGAGTCATTTTCATAACCTTTTTCTCATTCCCTTCCTGACCTTATTATCTCGCTGATAACATCCTATTATATCCATCGCAGTGAAAAGTTCAAGTTCACGGTTCGGGTCCATTTCCACATTCACCAGTTCAGCTCTTAACTACCGTCAGTCATCGGCCTCGTCACATGTGTCAAACCGTGACGTTCGCCTCTGGCAGTCCTCGCCCCGTCGCCACACGGGTTAAAACAATACACCACATCCTTCCATTGTGGCCGTCGTGCCCGCCTTGGCAACCATCTGCCCCTGCATCTCGCCTCCCGAGCCCCGGCGATGTGGGCATAATGTGTGGGTGCCCATCCTGTCCCCGGGCGTGATGCGTGTGCGTGGTCACGCGTGTCTGTGCTGCCGGCCCAGCGGTGAAGGGAAGCGGACGTTCACACATACATGCATAAGCGGGAATCCATTAAGCTCCATGTAAAACAAACTCAACATGTGCTGCTTCCTTTTCCTATAATGCAGAGCTTTTATCCACGCTGACCTAGAGGCTAGCAGCTCGAGGGCCCGGGCCTGTGCTCAGAGTTGAAAGACGAAAGCAGACCCCGAGGTTACTTCATGTAGGTGAGAGGTCAAAGACGATGCCAGTGCAAATTATAACTATTGTTGTACACTGCGTGATGTAGCAGACAGATGGGCGGTGATGCATCAGCCATCACATTTCACTGTCAAGCAGCATATCTGTAAAAGGGGGGGCAGTAATGGAGAGGAGAAGTTAGTTTCTGTTGTAAGTACTTCAAATATATTAGAGTGATTACGTTGTCACTTTTCTTTATATATTTTTAATGAAGGAAAGTTGAATTGTTCAGTTTTATATTCAATATTTATCCTGCTTTTTTTTCTTATTTCCATATGAGTGACCTGATACTGTCAGTTATCGTGCTAATGTATGATTATTCAAGACAGTCTCACTCCCAACGCGTCAAAAACTGACGATTGGTCAGGGGCCTTTGGCATGTTGGATTATTATTCATTTTGGTGTAATTGTTTTCATTAGTTAATGTGTAACATAAGCGCAAACATGTTTTTTTCATCATGTCTTTAAAAAAAATGTAAAAATCGAAGTCGAACCATTCAGTTTTATACCCACAAGTTTTCATCACCCTTATTTTATTTAATTATTTTTTATGCTTTATGATTATGCTTTACATGGGCACGTATGGAGTTAGTAATTGATACAAAATAGTTTGACGAACGTATCTTCCTCTCATTGTTCTCACTACTTAGCTTAGTATTAGCAAAAACATTTTGTGAGTCACTAGTTCTGCTAATTACTTTTCCAATGATAACCGATACTGTCAGTTAACATGGGCATGTATGGAGTTGGTCTTGATGCAAACTCACCTTGAAAACATCATCTTTACTCGGATGTGATCATACTCACTCCTTAGCTTTGAGCATATTGTGCTGGAGCAGAAGGAGGATGACAAGAATATGTATATTTTTTTTCTCTGCTAATATATTTCTGCTAGGATCACAACAAGGGCCGCGGCCAATTTACCGAGGCGCCACGAATCCTGTCCTCTCTTGTTTATCAAACTCCAGCATCAGTAGTAAGCCTGCTGCTCATGGAGAACTCCAACTGATCCTCCAGTACCAAACCCTTAGACTTGTGCGAAAGTCCTGGCAGAGCACCAGCAGGAACTGTTGGAGCGATGAGGATGGATAGAGGCCAACCCCGAAAAGGTAAATTAACAAATGAGCTCATGTGCTGAGGAAAATACCGAGAACGAAAAGGCGCAACGTGTTGAAGGAAGAGAGTGTGAATGAGGAAGCAATGTCTTCCATGGATCAGGGGTGATGTCAAGGGTTGAGCGAGCACATGCGCATTTCTTCGACCGGTTCACACCGAGCACTCGGCTTGTCATAACTTCATGTGAACAATGGGGCATTTGGGGCTTTGGTTGCAATCAGAGATAACAGAAACCTTTCATATTACATCATGACAAGAGGATGAAGGGGGTTCGCTCAAACGCCCTCCTTCAGGGTTATAAGGAACGGAAACAAACGGGACCCAATGCAAACAAAATTATCTCCACCGCACACTTCCACCAACAGATTTTTGAAATTTGGGAAAACACCGTTTTACTCAACTCACTTACGCTCACGTCCACATCACAACAAAGCAAACACTCAACTGAGTATTATTCATAACAGTCTCCAACTGGAGACTGGGCCTCGGTTGTGCACTAGCCGAACGCAAATTTCCAAAACAGATATGGATCTTATCTTTTCCACATTTTGGATTTGGAGATTACAAATGCCCCCCCCCCCCCCCCCCAAATTTGGTCAGCTCATATAAATGCTTCTAAATAATGTTCGATTAATCTCATATGGATTGCATGTTACAGTGTTAACCACGTTAACCAGACATTTAAAGTGTTATTACACACACACACACACACACACACACACACGCACACGCGCACGCACACACGCACTGGTACTAGCGCTGTCTCTGTGGTAATTTGAGACCGGAGGGGACTTTTCAGAGGAAAGCAGCTCAAAGCTAAGTGAGAGCAGCTGATGTTGCATCATACTTCAAACATTCTTCAAATTAACAATATGTCAAAGGCTATGGAGTGTTCTCTCGCACACACACACATGCACACACACTCAGATCTGCTTTATGATAAGGAATAACCCCAGCACCTCTACAGATAAGTCCACTCAGTGTGTCAGGCTAATATGATGAGCGGCTCTTGAAAAACTTCATGCTCTCCCACAACCTTGAGCAACGGATACCAAAGGAAAAAAAAAAAACGCCTTTTCAATATCACTCCTAATCCACCGACTCTATTATCGTAAGGTTGTGTTCTGAGGCGGCAGGGGGGATTCTCACTAGCGGCAGACGTTGCAGATGTTTCAGAAACAGTCCGAGGCCAGCTGTTGGAATGTTTTCCCACCACATGAAGAGGCAAGGGCAGCAACACTATTGGCTGCCCTTAATGGGTCACGTGACCCAGGTCATGTGACTGAGGAGAACCTGACCAGTGGGTTTGGCAGCTGACCGTCACCGCTGCGGTCATCTCAACCGGGCCAGCCCCACGCGGGCCTGGGCCACTGATCTGAGGCCAGAGGGAGAGCGGAGGCGACTGTCAGCCACATCAAACGCCTGAAGCCTCCCACTCACGAGGGGATACACAGTCTGCAGGACCGGAGATACAGATATGGTGGACAGATTGAGGTCACTCACACAGATGGACACACACACACACCTACGTGCATGCTTCAGTCCAAGAACATTATGCGCCATGGTTCAACTTGTACCCTTGTACTGATATGCAGGTTTCATTGTTTGCAATCCTTCAGTATCATCCTGCAACATTTTCTTCATGGCTTTCTATCAGATGCAGTCATAACAAGAGTTTACCTGTGGCAGAGCAAACAGGTGCTAACTGGGTAATCATCCAGGGAACAAGGTCAGTTGGAGCTGATTTGTTGGAAACCAGCTCAGCTCTAAGTGATTGGTGCTGACAGACACGTCTAAACATCGCGAACGTTGGCTGCTAATTAAGATTAAAGCCTTCTAGACGGCACTGACAAGCGATATAATATAAGGGTGTAGTGTGTCCGAGCGTGTACGCGAGAGAGTGCACGAGTGATGCAATTTGCGTAACACAGAGCACTAAGTGAAGAAGTGTGAAATATCTTGCGACAATACACTTTAACATGTAGACTCAGCCACGGTACATCTCAAACATTTACATGTAGAAAACTACAAACACACTCACACCGTGTCCAGTCTAAACCTTCCTGATGATGAGTATTCCAAATGTCTCATTGGTTTCTAGAGGTATGAGAGCAACGTGAACTCTTCTTTAAGAAGTTGGCTTTAGATGCTTTGTTTTGTTATTAGGTTGAGTGTTATTTTTTTTTACAATTATCCAAACAATGCCAGAAAAATGGATTATGTCGGTGGTTCCCAACATAGGGTAAAAAACAAACAAATCTGAGTGGGCTCATGTGAATACCGCTGCACATTCTCCGGCCTATTCTTAGAGATAGAATGGAGGAAGAAAGGTGACTTATAGAAAGACGCAGACGAAAATGTCAAACTGGACAGATGACAAGATTTGGGAACTTGGATTGTAAATAGTAAATGGGCTTTCTAGTCTTCTGACTACTCACGGCGCTTTCACACTACTTGTCGCATTCACACAGACATTCTACATACCATCTAATCTAATCTAACCATTCACACCACATTTACACACAAGCAATTCAGAGGTTCAGTGTCTTGCCCAAGGACACTGGACCGGGGGAGCACGGGATCGAATCACCAATCTCGCAAACGGAGGACAATCTACTCTGTCACTGAGCCACTTTTGTAAATATGACACTAACATCCCCAGACACATTCAGTGAGCAAGAGACTGGGATAACTGTGACCAAATTTAGAACCAGCTCCATCAGCGTGGCGCAATGGGTGTCATGTCCTACCACCTGCAGGCCCGGGAGGTCTGCCTGTCTGTAGTATTGAGGAGTCATCTGAGATCCAGGACTCTACTGCATTTAAGGGGAGAGCGCAATTAAAATCAACTCACCTGGCACTGCTCTCATGAGCCATCCCCACACATCTACCTCCTGAACTTGGCTTAACCCGAAATTCCACCAGATCCTATCTTAACTGAAGAGCCACTTCCGGGACGTCCCACGGTGCGCCTGGTCGAAATCACAAGCATTGACTAGAATGGCCACGATTCGCTCTGGCAGCTGCGCCCCTGCTGAAACATGGTGCTTCTGCGTCTTGGGGAATTTATGGGTAAAGGGTCATAAGCCAAAAAAGTGGGGGACCACGCTGTGTAAGGTCACTAAAATCTATGAAAGCCCCGAGAGGCAAGTGAGGAAAAAAATCCTGGTGATCCATCAAGTTTTTAATTTTTTTTCCCATCTGAAACAGGTGGAATAAAAGTGTTTGGTGTTCGAATACCCAGTTTGGCCACAAGAAGCGAAAGTGCACCACTACCTGGGGTTCCAAATTAAAAGCATTAGCACCAATTAAAATACATTACCCGCCAAAAGAAAGACATGACTTTAATGTTGCATAACTTGCTAACACACAATATGTACCTTGTGTTTGGAGCGCATGGTGAAACTCACTGTACAGGGGAGCATGATTTGGAATCACCTACAGGAGTGAGAGGTGAGGGGATACCTCATGAAAGCAGAGTGGGTTAATTGGCACAGCTGCTGCTAATTACACTGTCTCTTTAAATGCAGCAGTGTGCTGGAGCGCAGATGATTGCTACGTACAACAGACAGACACCAGCTTTGAGCTACTGTGTTTAATTCTGAAGCCGGGCAACCAGAGATACATGGTTGAAGAGTTAATTCAATTTATGTTAAAAGTGTGTGAGCTACACTCACCTGGAAGAGAACATGAATGCTTTTAGTCCTTTTTAGAACAGGGGATAGTGGTGTACAAAACTTTTTTTTTACAGATTATTTTTAATGGAAGGAATCAGTTTTGTTTTGCCCTCGTGACAGATCTGATTTTTCAGAGTGATGTGGACACAAAAATCAGATCTTTTCCAATCAGATCTGGTCCAGTTTCATATGTGGTCTTAAATCTGATGCATAGCTGATCACCGGCCATGTGACCGCTGTGAAAACGGTCATATCAGAATTCATATGTTTCTTCCTCATCATGCTTCACTGAGCCGGCGCCTAGTCCCGCCCTCCTGCGCTGTGGTTGAATATTACGCATTGCCTCGTATTCTGATTGGATACTCTGCAGATATGAATGATAACTTTGTTCGGCTAATTTTACCTAAGCTAGCTAGCTAACTAGTTAGCTCATTGCACTATACTTTCACGCTACACCTGTTACAGAAAATGTCCGGAACAAAGTTGTCTGTCATCAGGCCACAGCAATGTGATTTCCTACGCTGTGATGAGTGTGTGGATGAAGCATTACGGTGTTAAAATCTACTCATTTAACAATTGGCTAGATAGCTAGTTAGCTAACTTACTAATTCCAATGGGTTTTAAGGCTATACTTGTTACAGAGAATGACCCAAACATCAGGCTGTTAGCCAACAAAAGTGCCAGTCCCTCCACCCCTTTTTCTGACACACACACAGACCATATAGAAACCTTGCACACCGTGTCTGATGCATTTTATTATTGTATTTGCTGTGAAAATTTGCAATTTGAGACAAAATGCTGTCGCTACCTCTCTCCACTGGAAGTACCTGTCTCCACTCTCTGCCTGTGGTTTGCATTTGGCACAGTGTCTACCTGAAGCAAGTCATTGTGTAAATGTGACTGATTCATCATTTTTCAACATGTGACAATTTCAGATGTAAAATATAGTCTTTTGTGTGCAAAGGCCTTTCAGAGTGACTTTTTCCCCACCTCTTTTTGAGTCAGGAATACAGGAGAGAAAACAATTTAGATCCAACTTTTCCTCACATGTCTCTCAGGGCTTACATAAAAACCTCTACAGCAACTCAACATCTAAGCCAGGGGTGGGCAACTCCGGTCCTGCATGTTAGAGGTTTCTTCTTGCTCCAACACACCTGATTCTAATGCTGTGCTCGTTGTCAAGCAGCTGAATCTTTTCACAGTTTTGATCATTGTTAGATTCAGGTGTGTTAGTGCAGGGAGAAACCTAAAACATGCAGGGCAGTGGCCCTCCAGGACCAGAATTGCACTCCCCTGGTTGAAGCCATCTTTAGATGTATTTGGAAGAATAAGACAGCTTAGAGATTACATCTGTGGCCTATACAAGTTTTGTCAAAGTTAAACATTATCTTGGAACGTGGAGTGTTTGAGGGAATCATGTGAGGATTGCTCTGTTGTCACCCATCGCTCTCTGACCTAACGCCCTCTGGTGGTCTGTCCACTATAAGCTAGTGACTCTCGCTTTAGTGTCACAGTGTGGTGTAGGGATCAGTTTTTAAACAGATGAGTTTCTGAATGTGTCTCTTAATATTTGTTTTCAGTGAATTTTATTCCACAAATAAAATGTTGGAGAAACAAATGATTGGATAAAAGTTTTTTTTTTTATCACTGATGTGTTATCTGAGCATTTGGGGTGATCTAAACTATCCAGAATATTTTGTGTATGTTGCAAAAGGAGAACTATTTGACTGAGGGGTCTGTGCATAGCTGTACAGCGACAAACGCAGGCCCCATGCAAGCACTCCAGTTGTTCTCCTCCCCAGATGACAACAACAAGAACAACAGCTGTTAGCATCTCGCGTGTAACTTCATTTCCCCCGCAGCGTCAGCTCCGCAGACCCCTCCCCTCTTGTGCACCACTCTGCCGTGACAGACATGACAGTTATTAATCACACTGTCTTCCGCCTATTACCAACCGGACCCTGGATGCAAAGCGCTGCTGGTCGGGAGCCGGGGTCTGGGGCTAAAATTAGAGGCCGGCTCAATCAACAGTCTGATTTAGTGGCAAAAAGTGTGTGTGTGTGTGTGTGTGTGTGTGTGTGTGCGCAGATCAGAAGACTGATCCCACTGGATTTCCTGTTCCTATGGGAGACTGATTCTGCTAACCACCACTGAGATAAACCATTCTCCTTTTCCTTCTGCAGCTTTTTGCTTGTTTGTTTTTATTTATTGCTATATAGCAAAAGATAAAAAAACACTCCCCCCTTCCTTTAACCCCCACAGTTCAAAACCTCAGCCCCCCCGTACGCATAAAACACGCTCACCACCACCCAGTCAAACAGAGGTGACCTTTGACCTTTTAAAAAGCTGAGTATTAGCTACCTTATCAGTGCCACGCTCCCCCTGTCACCCCATCTCTTACCCACCCCAATCTTGAATTATAGAAATAACAAAGTGAGAGTGGAGGGGGTGCAGGAGTGTGTGCTGCTTCTCGCATTGCATGTAAACCCCGTAAACCCTACCGGCTGGGGGTTTAGTTGGAAACAAATGCAGTGCTGAGGGTTGATGGAGGAGTGTGTGTGGGTCGGTGTTGGTGTTTCTTACACTTTGAGCCGACGGGGGGTTTTGGGCGATGGAGGTGAGGCCGAAGTCAGGTTAGTGTGTGCATATGCATGTTTTTTCTCTGTAACGGTGCATTTGTGTGGGACACCTTTCCTACATACTTAAAAAGAAATTGCACTTAATAAAAATTAAAAAACAAGAATGCCAACGTCCGCGAGAGGGAGTTAAAGGTGAATGGAGGTGCTGCTGTTCGTGTCCTGTGTGACTGCTTAACTATACTACTATTTGAACCCAAACCTTGATCTTTTCCTAAACCTAACTAACCAAGTAGTTTAGTTTGTTATCACAGCGTTAATCACGTTTAAATATGATGACTTGAGAATAAGAACGGGGCATTAAACGGCACGTGCTTTTTATATGCCCTCCCATGAGATTGTGTTATTGTTTGTGTTTTTTTTCTGTATGTTTGTATATGAGGAGCTCTTTTCCAAAATGCTATAAATCCATTTAATATATATCTATTGTATTTTATTTTATTTTTTTAAAGCTTTGTGACTACATCTTGTGTGTGTGTGTGTGTGTGTGTGTGTGTGTGTGTGTGTGTGTGCGTATGTGTGTGTGTGTGTGTGTGTGTGTGCGTGTGCATGTGCGTGTGCGTGTGTGTGTGTGTGTGTAGTCGTTTCTGGGAGGCATGGAATCAGTGAATATAAACAGATGGATGGAGGCCAGTGGAGGTCATTAGGTGCAGGTGAACTCTGCTGCCATCAGCGTTCATACCTTCAGCATTCCCTTGTTCTTTCTTTCTCTATCTCAAATGGCAGCAAATGTCAAGATGCTCATACTCAACCTAAAATCTTTTTTTTAAAGCAAAAGAAACATTTAGTCAACTGGTTAAAATTATCCCACTGTAGGAATCCGGCTGGCATCGTGGTTAAGGCGCTTACCACATGACAGCAGCGTCCCCGGGGTGGTTTCCAGCGGGGGACCATTTATTGCATGTCATCCCTTTTCTCTTCTCTCATTTCCTGTCTGTGTCTCAGTGAAAAACAGTGCATCCTCATATAATTGTACATACAATATATTATGAAATATTATGCACAATTTTTTGTATGTATCTACGAATGTCCAACAACACCATTGATGGTTTAGGAAAGATTGTGGTTTGGGTTCAAATGAATATGTTTCTCACATAAGTTACATATGTGGTATTAGTTAAGGATGTAAGTTACATGACAAAAGTAAGTTAGAGTTGTACTAAGATTTCCATCTATTTACTAAGTTAATATCTATCAAATAGTATGTTAAAACAATGCTGATTGAGCATATGACCCACTAACGAAAGCACTTCTACTTGCCATTTTACCCAAGTATTCCAGTATCCGTGTCTGTGGCGACATTCGCAGGCTAGATGTAAATATGCACCATGTGCTGTGCCCAGATCTCAACAACAGTTATGCTGCGTTCACTTGAAATCGTAAATTCCAATTTCTGAGTCAGGCTTGTAGTAAGGGTAGAAGTATAATAGGACCGTGTGTGTATGTGTGGATTTAAGAGGGTAAAATATGGGGGGCGGATTAGAAGTAGAGAGGTGAATGTGTTTTAATAAAGTTTACAAAAGAGCGGGAAAATAAATACAACTGTCAACACACAGTGACCATGAACGTGACAACATGGAGGCTCTGAAAGAACAGGTTGCATCTTACCGCCACAGAGACCGCTAGAAACAACGGATCTCAAATCTTAAGGAGTATATTCATTCATTTATTCATTCATCTTCAACCGCTTGTCCCTGTCGGGTTCGCGGGGGGCTGGGGCCGATCCCAGCTGACATAGGATGCCAGACTATCGCAGGACACATAGAGACACACAGAGACAACAAATCATTCACAACTACCGGCTATTTTAGAGTCATCAATTAACCTAAGTTTAAAGTGAATCACATTGACTTTAGCTTTCACATGGGGCACGAAAAGTGGTCTCCTGGTGAAAGTCCTATTTGTTCGACCCATGCATCCACCCCGACCTTCTCCCTATGCCGATTTTCTTGCTCTTTATACTACGTTGCCTGCCTTTCTCTGTAGAGGCAGCCCTGCAAGTAGGTATATGAACAGTGACTGAGAACAGCCTTTTGAAAAAATACATACAGTGTTCCACTTTATCGTGCATTTTACTTAATACTGCAAAAGTAGTATTTGTATACTTCATTTCAGATAATGGTACGTCAAGGAAGTTCAGTAGGTAAGAGTTAAAACGTTCCACGAGTCAATTGGAGTCTCTGTGTTAGTTGGGTTGACACATTTTTAACATGCTTTACAAAAAAAAGCTTTACATATATGTAATAAATCAAATACACACATTAATAAGGTCCTCCCTCTTTCACAGCACACACTCTGTCCTTTCATTTGAATCACTCAGTCTGTGAATTATTAAATCAGCTGCAGAGGGAGGTGGTGGAGGAAATGTCAGTGTGCCCTCTGCCCCCTTCCCTCCCTCCTCTCCTCCCCGCTATCTCCCCCTCACTTCTCCTATCGCTGCGTCTCCTCTGGCCTTCTATGTGCCCTCTCCCCCCATCCTCATTCCTCTTCAAAGACCGGGAGAAGGAGGAGGAGGAGGAGGAGGAGGAGAATAAGACCGGCCTTGAGTGCCCACTCCCAAGCCACAACATAATCAACACACACACACACACACACACACACACACACGCACACACACACACACACACACACACACACACACACACACACAATCGTTAAATTCTTCATAGCTCTCTCGCTCTCTATATATATATATATATACACAGGAGGCTGTAAATGCTTCATCTCATTGTAGTTTAAATCAGTGGAATTAGCCTGTACAAAACCAGAGGACGTATAATTATATTTATTCTTTTATTTAACCAGGATGTCCCTTTAGATACAATATACAATACAATATTTTACAAGACAGACCTGGCCAAAATGGCTGCATCCAAAAACAGAAATAATTGATATACACCAAGAGTCCCAGATTGAAACTTGAACAGATAACTTTGCTCGACAAATAGAAATGCATTTAAATGAAGCACAAATTCGGTCTTGGAGACCACAGGCCCTCTATGACGGTCCAAAATAATACGTAACATTGTTTCATTAGCTAGTCCTTTGCAACTTATACATTTCTAAATAATACAATTTTGAAGTGATGACATGACACATTATTGGTTTTGGTTTCTTTGAGACGCCAGCTGTAAAATATTATTAACATACAATGGACTCATTTAAATTCTACAATAGACTTTTAATAAACTTGTTAAGAGTCTATCTATATTTCTTTGGAGTTCTAACAGTTTGTTCATAAGAGGCCGAACATACAAAGGCCATACTACTGTTTAAAAAACGTGATATTTCCATATTTGGTGCAACAACAATACTATATGGAAGGCTGGTTTCTGTATTATCAAATCTGGTGTATGACAAAAGGAAGGGTTCACTTTTCTACATAATTGAAGAAGGTCAGAAAATACAAAACATATGTACCAATGATTTTTACTATTTTAACACACGCAGCAGTGAAGACATAAAGCCCAGAATAAGAACATTACAGAGCAAGAATATTATGAGCTGAGAACAATGTTCAGTTTTGAAATAAACACCTGATTGTTCTGTTTACAAACCATTTAACAAAAACGCACGTATTTTAGTTTAAAATGAAGTTACTTGTTCCATCACCTCCTCTCAAGAGTTTGACGCTGCAGTTGTTTGAGGATAGACATCCTCTTTACAGTTTCACTCTCTCTCTCTCTCTCTCTCTCTCTCTCTCTCTCTCTCTCTCTCTCTCTCTCTCTCTCTCACATACACACACACACACAGACACACACACACACACACCTTTCCGTTTCACCCTGCCCTGAACCCGTTCCTCCGTCCACTGTGCAGAAAACTTAATAAACATATGCAGCAAGTCATTCCCAAAGTGCCCCACCACCACCACCACCACCACTGTCGCTCACACCACCCGTTACACCCCCTGCATCCCCTTTCCATGATCCCCCCCCCATCCAGTCCCTCTTCTACACTCAGGTTTCACCTCTCAGCTTCCTGCTGCTCCCAGTCACGCTGACACACACTCTTACACTCAACCTTTTGACTGTCACAGGAGCGGCGGTGGAAGAAGTATTTATACTTGAGTAAGAGTAGCAATGCTTTAAAAGTGCTCTTTCAAAATACACAGTTACAGGTAACATCCTGCATAATGTACAGAAAAGTAGAATGTAAAACTATGCATCATTTTCAGAGGTTAATTTTATTTTATTCTATGTTTTATATTAATTTTTTTATTACTATTATTATTAATGCATTGGTGAGGCATTGAAGTTGCATTATGGTATCGAAGCTGGTTGATCTGGAGCCAATTTAGATGGCTTCATATAGTGATGGGCATCTGATAGGGTGGCGGTAGCTCAGTCCATAGGTGACTTTGCTGGGAACTGGAGCATCGCTGGTTTGAGTCCCTGTGTGGACCATGAATGGATTGTGGACTGGTGGCCCTCACTCTAACACCTCTTCATTAATTGCTTGTATATAGGTCCTGTGTTTGTGTGTGTAACGTAAATAATAGAGTTTGAAATTTCCCTGTTGCAGGACTAATAAAGGAGTTCTTCTTCTTGTATCTACAACAGTGCATTATATTTTAAAAGATGAGGATTTATAAGAAAAAATGTTAGAAGTAAAGTAACTACAGCTGTCAGATACATGTAGTGAAGTAAAAAGTACCTTAATTCCTTCTGAAATGTGTCAGTATAAAGTAGCAGTGTACAAGTATCTACATTTGTAATTGTACTTTTTTAAAGAAGTCAATGCAAATATTTTAGTGTGAACTCCCATAATTCAGGGGTTAAATCATTAAAAGATGTTTGAAGCCTTGTTACAAAGATGCTGAAAAACACAAAACTGCAATAGCTATTGGTATTTTGTCTCCCACTTTCAGAATCTAAAAGACAATTTTTACCTGAATTTGACATAAATTGAAAATTAAATGAATGAAACTTTGTAAGAAGTAAGAAGTAAGTGTGTGTGTATGTGTATGTGCGTGTGTGTATGTGTGTGTGTGCGTGTGCGTGTGCGTGTGCGTGTGCGTGTGTTTAGCGCATGTGTAAATGCAAATGCGTCCATGTCCGTGTGTCTCCACTGCATGCCTTCTGTTTCAGGGTCAACTCAATTTCAGTTCAGGAGGTGAACGGAAATTCCAATTCAACAGCGAGCATTTCACATTTCATACCTGGGAGCTGAAGCTAAGTGCCACTTTAGGATCACTTAGAGTTACACTGAAGGTTCATGCTCCCCCTCCCCCCCTGCATGAAACAGAGAGATAGATAGATAGACAGACAGACAGACAGACAGACAGACAGATAGATATAGATAGATAGTTATATAGATAGATAGACAGATTGATAGACAGACAGACAGACGGACAGATATATAGTTATAGAGATAGATAGATAGACAGATAGATAGATAGACAGACAGATAGATATATAGTTATATAGATGATAGATAGATAGACAGATAGATAGATAGACAGACAGACAGATATATAGTTATATAGATTGATAGATAGATTGATAGACAGACAGACAGACGGACAGATATATAGTTATATAGATAGATAGATAGACAGATAGATAGATAGACAGACAGATAGATATATAGTTATATAGATGATAGATAGATAGATAGATAGATAGATAGACAGACAGACAGATATATAGTTATATAGATAGATAGATAGACAGACAGATAGATAGATAGATAGATAGATAGATAGATAGAAAGATAGACAGACCTTTATGAATCTGGAAACAAAACTGTTTGCAGTCATTGAAATGTCCACAGGATAGAGATTGGTATTCTCTCTCTCTCTGGCAGTGGGCTGGGGTCGCAGGATTACTCTCTGTCAGCAGTGTGACAGCTGTGTAC
Source organism: Echiichthys vipera (assembly GCF_963691815.1). Taxonomy (NCBI): domain Eukaryota; kingdom Metazoa; phylum Chordata; class Actinopteri; order Perciformes; family Trachinidae; genus Echiichthys; species Echiichthys vipera. The sequence goes on along the minus strand of NC_139830.1, from coordinate 6,132,544 downwards.
ATCTGGTTGTGTAGGGGCCTCTTACAGCTCAATCCACACATCGTTTTGCCGGTGTCTGGGCCTCCGGACTCGCTGCCACTGCTCACCTCATTACCGACCGAGCCACACCTCCATCTGTCCGACTAATATCTAAATCCTACTGCAGATTAGTTGGGGGAATCAGGGCCTGGAGGAGGGAGGAGGAGGAGGAGGATGGAGGGGGGGAGAGGTGAAACAAGATCCTAGAGGAAGGCTTTGTGCGTGGCACATGAGGTTTTATTCATGATCTCTAGGGTTGTGCGGTGGCAGCGGCTGCTCTTTTGGGTTTGTGGGTAGTGGTGGCATGTTGGGGGGGGGGGGGGGGGGGGGCTTGTGACTGCAATACTGTACTACTGAGAGAGTCAGACAGAAGAGAGCGGTGGCGTCATGATGATTGTAAATGAGAAAAGAGCTTTATTATAGAGCTTCGATTCTTCACAGTTGACCTTTATCTGGCGAAGGGCGGCTGCTTGGGTATCGTCCTTCAAATGTTTGTCTGCATGCATCATTTTTTGTCCTTAAAAGGAAAAATCTAGTGATATTATTATTACTATTATTGCCTTATTGTCAACAAATCCCAACTAAAATACAAACAGCAACAATAAATTGATCTGTCGGTCCTATACTGTACATATTGCCTGTGTAGTCACAGCCTGATATATCTTATTCCTCTGTGCCCTTGTTGTCCAAAACCAATTAAAAACACATCAGCGAGCCACTGTGGTGGACTAGCTGACATGTCCCTTCATTACCATGAACACACACACACACTCTCTTCTCACATGCACGTCCGCCCTGCTGCTGTAAATACTCACTAGCACATCAAATACACAACTGAAAATAGTCCCCAACAAATGCAGCAGTGTTTGCCACCTGTCTGGGAAATGCTTGCTAAAATTACAGTATCCAGCTGTTTTAGGACATTTTTTGTTGTATATTATTTTTTCACACCAGTGGGAACAAATACGTTCGGGGCACACAGACTCAGACGTGTAGGGAAGTCAGACAGCACTGTTGGATGTTGGCTTTATGGGACTTGTTGGAAATAATATATTATATTGTATATTATAATTGACAGTATTTTATAATGAAATATAGAATATTGCCAGCAGTATCCTTTAACTGCTGATCACGTACCAGAACATTTATTTAAGTATTTACTTCCACATGGAAATTATATTTTAGTAGCACGTATGCAGCTTTAAATGTCTACATCAAAGGGTAATTAGAGTTGTTCATGAAGCGATTTCACCACAAGTTACTAATAACAGAAGTAATGATTGGATTTTTTGACTTTTTTAAATTGTGCTGTACTGAAAACAAAACACCACCAACTATTTATGATAAATATGCTAAATATAGGAACCCACTGCTCAGTGACTTGTTGTAATACAAATAGCAAAAGTTACTCATCCTCAGCTTTTCTTCATCTCTTCAGAACAGCTTTTTCAGATGGACATTTTTTAGCCAATGTAAATGTGACTAAATTAGTCCGATGACCTGTGTTTGAATCCTGTGTCAATAACTGACTCCCAAAGCGACACAACTTGATGCGCAGTATCTGTAGCCCTGCGGTAAGACGGTGACATTTCTGCAGACTTTGTGTCCATTTCTAAGCTGAACGAGAGCAAAGAAACACTTCAGAGATGCAAAAACGTACTCGTATAATAATTAAAATGTCTTTTTTTTGTGCATAGATACAAAAGTGTGTGTGTTTGCATCCTTTTTATTTTATAATCAATTAGAAATCTATGAATGCATATCCAAATACAATATGCATATCTTAATGGATCTCCTTAAAAATGCATAATTCATCAGTCATTTAGAAATATAAGTAAAAAGGAGAACTGTACTGTAATTATTACATATCATAAATTATCTACAGGTTGTTACTGCTCATGGATAATTGTACATCATCATTTTGGGTCACACTTTACACAGTAAAATGTGTTTTGAGTGCACAATTTGTACTGTTTTGATAGAGCGTGTACATTTCTGCGAGTGTGTTTAACTAAGCGCGGCTCTTATCGTCCAGACAGACTTTGAAAAGTTATCAGCCAATCCCAGAACACACTGTTTGTTAGGAATGTGTGTAGGCTACGCAGAGACGAGCCACGAAGGAGATAGACAAAAGATGCTGTGAGACTCTGATACAAACGTACGACATGTAACCTGTGAATGAGCATTATCTCTCACAGGCCTCAGAGAGTGACAGATGCTGCACTGGTGATTGTGTTGTGCGGGCCTCACAGGGTTTCAGGATATTTGGTAACATAGTGCCACCTGGTGATCAAAATAGCACTCCAATTCACTTTTTTATTTTGTATTTCTTTAAAGATTTTGCATTGTTATAGGCTATTATTTAATTGTAAGTAATACCGAATACCAAGGGAGTAGCCTATGTGAATATCACCCCGAATCATATAAAGTCCAAAAAATTATAAAGGTCTTTTAATAATAATAATAATAAGAAGAATTCCTTTATTTGTCCCACAACGGGGAAATTCAATTTTCACTCTTTTGTTATTATACATGTTACACACACAGGCCTGAAATACACACACATGCACAGACAGGACCTATATACATGCAATTAAAGGAGAGATGTTAGAGCGAGGGGGCTGCCAGTGACCAGCACCCCGAGCAGTTGGGAGTTCGGTGCCTTGCTCAACAGCACCTCGGCAGTGCCCAGGAGATGAACTGGCACCTCTCCAGCACCAGTCCACGCTCCATTCATGGTCCACACAGGGACTCGAACCAGCGACCCTATTGTTAATTTACACTTACTATAGTAGTGGTGATGTTTTACATCTTTGTCTGATTTTTTTTTTTCTTTTAAGATTTTGCATTGTTATAGTACATTATTTAATTGTAAGTAAATTCCAAATACCAAGGAAGTATCCTACATGAATATCACCAGCAATCATATAAAGTCCAAAATATTATAAAGGTCTTTTAATATATTTATATTATTAATTTACACTTACTATAGTAAGTGTTAATCCCTTACTTTAGTAAGTTAACAGAATCTTTGTCTGATTCTTTCTTTTTGTCTTAAGATTTTGCATTGTTATAGTACATTATTTAATTTTAAGTAATACCAAATACCAAGAAAGTAGCCTACATGAATATCACCCACAATCATATAAAGCCCAAAATATTATAATGGTCTTTTAATATATTTCTATTGTTAATTTACACTTACTATAGTAGTGGTGATGTTTTGCATCTTTGTCTGATTCTTTTTTTTTATATATATCTAGCTACTACATAAGAAAATATTCGGTTTTCTTGTGTTATTAAGTGTCCTTAACTTTCTTTTTTTAAATTATTGATTCATTCAAACGTGTAAAAAAGAAAAACATAAAAGGTCATATAGAAAATTAAAGTATACACTTATTTAACCCCTACACTTCTCCATCATGGTTTTTAGTTAGTTATCAGCTTCCTTTGTCATACATTTTATTATTTATTTATTTATTTATTATTATAATTTATTTTCAAACTCCACCAACATTACTTTTTTAACTTTACTTAACACGTATCTTACAAAATACAACTTATTTTCCATAGCATCCTATCAAAATACATTTTTATAATTCATTGCGTATTGATTTAGTGAAAAAGTATAATACATATATACATAATACATAATACACATATATACACTACATTTCCCATGACCACTTGGCTGTTGAAAGGTCAGGTCGCATCTGTGACGTCATAACAAACATGGCGGCGCTCGGTACAGCACGGTGCTTATTTCGGAGCTACTCTCGGGTGAAAAATGTCCAAAGGAGCAAACAATTGTTGGTCAAATGCGGCGTCAGGACGCTGTGTAGCGGAACACAAGACAACGGTATGTTTTAATGTAATAAATAACATTTAAATGTAATTATTTTCTTTATTGTAACGCTGACCTTGTAGCTTGTTTCGTTAGCCTCGGTACTTTCAATGTGGCTGTCAGACTCCCTTAACAAATCTACCAGTTTATGATTGTCTTACCGTTTTTGCAAAGATATAGAAACTGTAGAATATTCTTAATGCATTTTTAGAAATGTTTTAAGTATTGTTATGAATTCGGCATCACGGTAGCTAATGAAGAGTTAGCAGCTTTGTAATAACATCTCATATTAAAGGTACAAGTGCTAGCTTCCCACTGCGTAAGCATAAGTTTACAATTGATGATATTGATGATATACTGTTATTATACATGTTACACCCACACAGGCCCGGAAATACACACACATGCACAAACAGGACCTATATACATGCAATTATTGGAGTGATGTCAGAGCGAGGGGGCTGCCAATGGATCGGCGCCCCGAGCAGTTGGGGGTCCGGTGCCTTGCTCAACAGCACCTCGGCAGTGCCCAGGAGATGAGCTGGCACCTCTCCAGCCACCAGTCCACACTTCATTCACGGTCTACACAGGGGCTCGAACCTGGGACCCTCCGGTTCCCAGCCGAATCTGAGCTGAGCTACTAAGTTTCAGCCATTTTCCCACCCTAACAAGGGAAAATGGTTGAAACTGTGATAAAATGAACTATGAAAGTTGAGTTTTAATTAAAGATATGTTGGTGTAATTCAAACGGGGAGCCGTAGGAGTTAGATGGTCTTAATATAAACCAGGTATCCACAGCTTTTGTCACCTAACTTGACAGTCAAACGTGGCAATATTTGTTATGCGTGTGGTCTGGTAGATGTTAGAAGACTTTAGTTTTAACAGCAAATAATGTAAAAATTAGATAGTGAGTTATCTTTGAGTGCTTACATTTACAGAGCTGCCGTTTGTGCAAGTTATTTACTCGTGTCGCTTTCTTCTCCAGCTCTCTCAGACGATGCAAAGCCCCAGTTCTCAGACCCAGCCGTGCAGGATATCCTCAGCAGGATAACAGGCCTGGACCTGCAGAAAGTGTTCCGACCCATTAAACAGGAGCTGAAGCCGCCCACATATAAACTCATGACTGATGAGCAGCTGAAGCAGGTACCCCTTTGGATAAACCACGACATCCCCCTCTCAATCGGGCACACCCGTGTCACAGTAACATGTCTCATCCAGTCTATGTGTGTGTGTGTTTACAGGCAGTTGAGTTAGCCACAGAGCAGGCGAAGAAGCTGCTGCAGATGCCCCCTGTTCTGCCGGAGAGAAAGCCCATCACTGATGTGCTGTCTGAGGACAAGATGTTGGACGGCATGGACACGGCCAAATATGCCTTCACCGACATCACCTACAACATCTCACACAGGGTAGGTAGTTTTTACCGCCACTGGGGGTTGGATCCATGATTTCTTGAAACATACTACGGTACAATTAGTGAGTAATTGTATGTTTTATGCCAAGGTCAGATTGAAAGACTGACAAATGTTGCCTGAAGAATACCGACCTAACATTTAACACCTGGGTAGAAAGCTGTGTAGTCGCTCACATAACTGTATTGACGTGTGTTGAGTTTTGTAAAATCAAGTTGAGGCGTAATCTTGAGGTGCAATTGTTACAAAATAAAACTATCTTAAATTCTCTCTCATCTTCAACCGCTTATCCGGGGTCGGGTCGCGGGAGCAGCAGCTTTAGCAGGGGACCCCAAACTTCCCTTTCCCGGGCCACATTAACCAGCTCTAACTGGGGGATCCCGAGACGTTCCCAGGCCAGTGTGGAGATATAACCTCTCCACCTGCTCCTGGGTCTTCCCCGAGGCCTCCTCCCAGCTGGACGTGCCTGGAACACCTCCCTAGGGAGGCGCCCAGGGGGCATCCTTACTAGATGATCCTGAACCACCTCAACTGGCTCCTGTCAACGCAAAGGAGCAGCGGCTCTACTCCGAGTTCCTCACGGATGCTGAACTTCTCCCCCTCTCTCTAAGGGCACACTCACACTGTCCTTCCGCACCGGGCTTAAACAGGTTTTTCGGGTCAAGCCTAGTGCGTTTGACCAGTGTGAGTGCAACCGCTCCGCGCATAACTGCGGCCAGCTGGCCGTCCACGGCCTGTCCGAGAGAGGTGGGCTTTTGTAGAGCGCGTTTGCACATGTACAAGCACGAGCGTGCGCACAAGTACCCCAAAGCCCGGGGCGCGGTGCGGAAGGACAGTGTGAGTGCGCCCTAAGGGAGACTCCAGCCACCCTCCTGAGAAAACCCATTTTGGCCGCTTGTACCCGCAACCTTGTTCTTTCACTTATGAGCCTGCTTTCATGACCATAGGTGAGGGTAGGAATGAAGATTGACCGGTAGATCGAGAGCTTTGCCTTCCGGCTCAGCTCTCTTTTTGGAAATCAATTTTGGAGATATTACTTTTGCGGATTTTTTGGCATTGATGTCACACAGATTTATGTGCTAACAGGTCTCCGGTGTTTTTTTCTGTGTTTCATGCATTATTGAAATATTAAAGTATTAAATTTAGTTTGATGAAACTGATTCTGGATGTTACTCATCCTTTTATACACCGTATATGCTTTGTTTTTCCCCCCAGGAGAGGTTCATTGTTATACGGGAGCCCACCGGGACCCTCAGGAAGGCAACATGGGAGGAGAGAGACCGGCTCATTCAGGTCTACTTCCCCAGGGAAGGACGCAAACTCACAGCACCTCTCATCTTCAAGGAGGAGAACCTAAAGGTATGAAATTGCAATCAAAACATTATTAATAATAACATTATTATTTACATTATTATCTTTTTCTTTATGTATTTAAAGCCAGCATCAGCTCCAAATCAGTCTTCACAACTTTCCTTAGTTGAATAAATGTCCTGGGCCCGACGGGCAGAGTAACTGAACACGTGTTTTTTTTTGCCGGTTGACGTTGGGTGGAGTTACGCTAGGAAATGTGGGAGGTCACAAAATTCCAATGCCGTGTCCCAATTCCATACTCCATCCAAATTATGCACGGCATATACTTACTGTCATAGTATACTGTTTTTGCAGCTATAGACAAAAGAAGAGGTCTATTCAGGCAACATTAGTGAAACCAACTGCATGAGTGTCCAGTGAGCGTCTAGATGCTTTAATTTTCACAATTATATGTCTCTTTCTATTAGATGGTGTTTTCCCAGGACCGTCACGTGGACGTGTTGGACCTGTGTCTGGTCCAATTTGAACCAGACTCCTCGGACTACATCAGGGTGAGATGACGTTGATTGAACTGTTATTTTGACCTGATCACCAACTGCACTGGAATCTGAAGACTGTACATAGACTGTTAAACCATGAAACGTCCACAGTCAGTACTTTATTTTCTTTGGCTCACTTGTTACGGTGTGAGTGTAAAATGGAGAGAGAGTGTGGAATCGGAGGTTTATGAAATTTGATGTGAAGAGCTGAGTGTCTACAATATCCAGTGAATTTAGGGAAATGTCCGTTCTATGTGCCTCGTGTCTAGGTACATGCAGCCACCTACGAGGACCTGGAGAAGCACGGCAAATATAACCTGCTGCGTTCCACCAGACATTTTGGAGGCATGGCCTGGTACCTGCTCAACGCTCGCAGGGTAGACGGGCTTATAGTGGACATGCTGAAGAGAGAGCTGTGAGTTTGTGTGTGCTGGACGGTTAATACACGTATAAAAGGCTGTTTTTGCGATGCATGTTCGGACTGGAATATCTGTCTTTGTTGGTACCAGGTTACACCAGCCACTGTGCCTGCTGGTAGAGAGCTAATCTCTCTGTGTGTGTGTGTTTCCAGGCTCCAGGATGCAGTGAGCCTAGTGTCTCTGTTCCACATGGTCCACCCCCACAGTGATTCAGCCCAGGAAGCTGCCGAACAGCAGGCCACTGGCGCCGACCTGCTCAAGGTGAGAAAAAAACCTCAACCGTGACTGGAAATACCTGCGGACTCCTAGCTCTTGTTTTACACTTCTATTCACTTTGCTGTGTGTATATTTTGTATTGCCATTTGATCCAGCAATTGCCCAGGTCATAGAAATGGTGTCCCTCGGGTATTGGAGTAAATCAGGAGTCAGTGTTGCTCTTTAGAGGTCAAGTCAAGGCCGTCTCATCTTAAGTTTCCTGTGTGAGAGGGTTTGGGTTTGTCTTCAGCGTGGGAATCGCGGGGCCAAGCCCGGGACACATCAGGTCTCATTAGCACTCACAGCCACTCGGCCTTGAAGCAGTGGAGAGCGACATTGAGAACGACAGCCATTTAATTTGAAAGGTTAGCAGCAGGAGACACGGGTGTGTGTCCGTCTGCTACAGGCACCGTCACGCGAGGCCTCTCATTTAGTCATGCTCGATCGTAGAGCACATACTTAGATGTATTTTATTATTCTGCCTCTAAAATAATTAATACTGCGTTGGTGCTTTTTTTGCAAAAGTAAGTTGTGACCTTTTTCTGACCTCCGGCCCTCGTTTTTGCAGATCTATGCCCAGAAGGAGTCGCAGAGGTCGGGCTACATCGACCTGGCCCTGCAGGCGTACGAACAGCTGGCTGCCAAGAGCTCTGCTGCCTGACTGGCCCTCTCCTAGATAGAAATATACAAATGTATCCACAGCGAGGAATGGTAATTCCCTGTAAACCAGGGGGGCAGGCTGAAAATTGACTTTATGTTTTGGATCGTGCTCCTTGACTGAAAGTAAAGCTACACGATTCGCAGCCATCAAGAATTTGCATTTAAAGCTCTTGTAAGATGCACAACATTGAAAGGAATTACAGAAAAGTGCTCTCTTTATTCTTTCTCTCTCTCTCATATATATATATATACGTATGTATTTCATTGGGCCTTTGAGTCAAACCTGATGTGTTAAGTAAAATGATGTACATAACAAATAAAGATCTTTGTACTTGTGTGACCTGCTGTTGGAGTAAAATAACTTGATGCCCGAATAGCAAAGAAGACTTGACTGATTGAAGCTTTTTTTTAATTCACTATTCCAAGTCTGGATAGACGGTACCATACATCCTTTAAAGAAAGGAAAGGGGGGAAAAACACAATCTTTAAAAGAACACATGTAACACACAAACATACCGTAGATTGCAAATAAGTTTATCTGGTAAACTAGAAACAGCAGCATGTGTTGATACGAGCTATGAGAAGTAAACATGCACCAAACCGTTAGGACGTCAACAACACAGAGGTAATAAAGACACTGAACATTACAAAATAGAGGATATGGTAATAGTCGCTGTATTTCAAATCTTGGGCTTGTACAACATTTTTAATGCATACTATTTATAAAAATAATGGCATATGGAAGACACTGACAGCCTCGTCCCAGGTGGAAATTCAAACAACACTGCTCCAATCAATTTAAACCCAGCAGGAATGTTTAAGAAAATAAAGGGCTAAATGTCACTTCAAGAATGAAAGCGTGTTCAATGTTCAAACTTGAATTCCTCAATGGCTTGGATAACACCCTGATCAACAGTAGTGTGTTATTGCATGAGGTATAAGGAAGAAGAAGAGGTACTGAGAGTGAGTGATTACTTTACTTGCTTGTGCATACTGCAGTCCCCTAGGGAAGAGCAACATCCTACCCTTAAAATAGAGACTGTTTCAGTACTTTACAAAAGAAAATGTGTAGTGTAAAAAAGGTCACCAACAACAGGGATGTTTTAACTGGATGTATCCAAAATTTCCAAATAACAGTTGTATTTATTATCCCTTTTTTCCCCTTGTTTGTCCCTTCCAGTCTACGTGTGATGACTGACTACAGAGTGCCACTGGGTTGGACACTTCAGAATGGTTAATCAAGGCTGTGGCTTACTTTGATAAACCTGTATTCTTGGAGGTGTACTTTAGAGCAATTAAGCCCTACACTATCACAAATCTACAGAAAGTAGATAAGGTATCATTTCACTCCACGACCGATAAAGAAAATGCTTGTTAATTAGGCTGAAATGCATTTCAGTTTGCCGCTGACTGAGTTCTTTGGTCCCTGAAAGAAATGGAAAGGTTCGGCTCGTCAAAAGATTTCTTCTGCTATTCGCTCAAGAACTCATCGTCCAGGTTGACGTCTGTGGTGTCGATGTCTTCCAGGTCAAAATTGTCCAGATCCAGATCATCCAGGAGCTAAAGGTAAAAAAAACAAACAAAAGACGTTGCATTAAAGGCCACAAGAAGCATCATGGATACATAAAATTATTCATTTTATTCCATAATCATGCCAATATTACTGCAGTACATTTGTTCCCTTTTACCTCCTCATTCATCTCTGTCTCGAGGTACGCCTCCTCCTCCGCTACGTTCCCCTCTACAGCGACTGCTACTGGGGATAAAACCTCTGGCTGAGCCTGGAGAGGCACAGCAGACTCCAGGCTGTCCTCAGGCTTCACTGGGAGTGCTGTGGTTTCTTCCCCTTGTTCTGGTTCTTCTGCTGGGACTGGCTTCAACGCTGGCATTGTATCTTGGAGTGTGTCTAGCACTGGGTCAAGGACCAAATCTGGAAAAGTCTGGACTTGAACAGGCGCATCCAGCACTGAATCTGCTTTGGTGTCAAAGGAGATGAGCTCCTCCACTGCTACGGGCGACGCTGTGGTTTCTGAAACGAGTTCATCTGTAACATGTGTCTCCTCTTCTGCTGTATCTATGATGTTTGTTGTTCCTGAGGAGTCGATACCTGCTTCAAGTTCCTCATAAAGAAGCGTTTCTCCAGTTGCTATAGATTCTTTTACATCAACGTCAACTACCGGACCGGTGCTAGCAAGGACATCCTCTGTTGCTATGGTTTTTGTCTGCGTTTCTTCTGTTGCCATGACGGTTTCTGATGTTGTCTCGATTAAATATGTTTCAGATACACAGGCAGCAGGCACAGCATCTGTTTCTGCGGACATTTCTGTCTCAACTGATGAACTGACGTCTTCCACAGGACTGGATTTTACCATCTCTGGCTCTGCGGGGAGAATCTCTGTGTTGGACTCCAAAATGTCTTCCTCTGCAGAGACCGGAGCCTCCTCTGATTCAGTGATGGCCTCCTCCTGAGAAGACACAGAGTCTGCTTGCTCTGGTTCAACAGGCTCTTCTGTTACTGTGACAGGCAGAGGGGATCCTGCTGTTGGAGTGGATTCTTCTTCTGTTGCTGAAACCGGATCGATAACCTCCTGTGTTAGTGGAAGGGGTTCCTCCACGACTGCTGTTTCTTCAGGTGCAGCCTGTGTCACTGCTGCTACCACCACATCTTCATTTATGCTCTTTTCCACCCCCTGTATATACAACAAGCAGCATAGCAATTATGTTTTAGAGAACAGGTTCACATTTGTAAAGTAAAAGTACTAATGAATAAAAGTCATCATCTCTATTACAACACACTAAAAATCACTAGGACCAGTAACCCAAGTGTGAAGTAACAGACCTGCATTCAACATCCTACTTCATTAAAAGTATGGAAGTATTATCAGCAAATATCAACAGTAAAAACGGGAAAAACGTCCATGTGACTGATATATTATTAGATATAACATCTGATTTTTAATACTGATGCACAAATGCATAATCAGTAAGTGTCTATTGTAAGGTAGGGTAATTTAGTCCAGTGGTTTCCAACGTGATGAGATGATTAACAAAAGAGGAAAGAAGGCAAAACAAAATTCTGCTACACATGTTTATATTCATTTTTTTTACATTTCTCTCATCTTCATTTATTTCTCTCTTTGGGTCTTGAACAGTTATTCAGATTAAACCATGCCAGAACTGCTAACAACTTATGAACATCTGAAATATGACCAGGAGGACACACTGCTCTTTTATAAGACAAAAGAAAACTGGGAACCACTGGTCGAATCTTTAACAATGCATTTCATTTCAGAAACTTAGGATGTGTTCTCAAAGTTAAGGTAAATAACTCAAGATTGCACTTTAGTACAGGGCAAGAGTAAATGTTCTTAGTGACTTTCCATCGCTGAAAACGTTGGTCACTGTAATTGTTCCTTCTCTCCATATTGGCTGTGAAGAGATCCCTTTCTAAATCTATTTTAATTTAACGTCACAGAGTGGGGGACAAAATCCACTGTCCTCATTCCGTGCAAAATCTATTTCTTAAATTAAGCAGCAATTACTAATATGAGGCTTCAGAACTATGGCAAAACGAAGAGGGTATCTCACGTCCACACAGTATTTCCTTGGTCAGTTGTGGCTGAAGGATAGTAATGCCAAGAGGGAGTTTTGTAAAAAAAATCTTCGGTAGTTACCCATTTGATTCGCCTAACTCAGACTGCAGAGGCCTCACATGTCTCTTCAGAGTCAGTATGGATCACAGGAACAATAACCATGACCAAGCATTTTATCAGCGTAGGGCGTATGGGCCTGTGAGTATTGAAAAGTGTGAACCTATGATGGAGAGGAGCAGGTACACATCCTCACCTCCGGCTCAGTGATCTCTCCTTTGGACACAAAACTTGCAGATTCCTCCAGAACATTACGGTCCTCATTTGGCTGAAAATGAGTCAAATAGTGAATTTAGACGACTCAATTATTAGCAAAATGTAATTTGAAAGAACAATTAAGTACAACTTCTGTCCATAACCTATTAAAGTAAAAGTGTAGTTTCTCTGACTTCCACTGACCATGATGAGTGGGTATTCTGCAGCGGGCCTGACCCTGACATGAGTCTCCTTCAGGTACTCCTCAGCCAGCAGGGCTTGCTGGAGGCCAGGAAACAGGTTGCTGTACTGGGAGGGGTCAGCCAGAGCATCTGCTGCCTTCTGGTTGACCTTGGACAAACTCTCCTTCCACAGCTTCACCACCCTGGAGGAAGGGAAGCGCATACAGCTTGCCAATGATGCACAATATATACAAAGTCATTCCAATTATTAAAAACTTTCAGGAACTGCATTTGTCCCCCACGGATTTTGATTTGGGCTTTGTTCTCTGTTATGGATTAATGTGTGCTCACAGACACAGCCAGTACCCTGGAGTACAACACTCAATAGGAACAACTTTACCTTGACACATGGCTGGGCAGATATGTTCTTGCCAGAAAAGCAGCCTCTGGCAACCGATCTGTTTCGATGAGAAGGTCCAGACATTTGTCCAATCTGGGCAAATACAGAGAAGTGATGATGTGAAAAAATAATAATAAAAAGAAATGTGTATAAAAAATGGCCGTAATTCGCATTTCCTCTACTCCCACTCACCTCCCCTTCAAGAAGTAGGTGAGAAAGGCCACATTGGTTTTCCCATCTCTCTCTGCTCCCTCGGCCAATTTGCCCACCATGTTGGCGTTGCCCGAGGCGGTCGCCAACAGCAATAATCCCCCATAATCCTGAGCCTGGTGCAGACACTCTTGGGCCAAGCTAAACTGGCACTTTGTAGTAGCGAGCTCTGCCAGCTGCTTCCATTTCTGCTCTGACTGAAGCCCCCACGTGCCAAGGTGCCAAAGAGACCGGAGAGAGGATTATCACAGAAGGAAAAGCACGGACCTCGACAATACACTGTGAAGCACTTACTAACTATGGGAGGCCGGGGTTCTGACTCACCCTGCAAGACTTCTGGAGTAAAAATTGATTGATTCTACATACATTATCCTGCATATTACACAGCTACTCATTATAGAAAATGATTTAAAAACAATGTTTATGAAACGTGTTATTATAATATACACTCATTTAAATATCCTCCAAAAGACTGTGTGCAGGGCCCAAGGTCCTTAACTTGGTCCACTTCTTTGGTCCAGACTAAAATATCTCAGCATCTATTGAAAGATTTCCAGGACATTTTATACAAACATTCTTGGTTCCCAGAGAATTAATTGTACCGTCTCAACCCCGACTCTTCCTCTTGTGCTGCCATGATGTTGATGTGTGGTTTTGGGCTGAAATGTCTCATCAACTATTTTTGGAAATACGGTACACGCATTCAGTTCCCCCTCAAGATCAATTGTATCCATGGTGATTCTCTGACTTTTCATCTTACGCCATTATCAGGTCAGCCTTTCTACTTGTTCATTACTTTGGTTTATAACAATATGCCTTCAAAACTAATGACATTTACCTCAGCCTCTGCCGTCTGTGCTTAATGCTAGCAAACATTATCATGCTAGGACACTTAACTAAGATGCTGAACATGTTAGCATGCAGATGTTAGGATTTAGCTCAAAAACACTGTTCCTAAATACAGCCTGTCACGGTCATGTGTTAAATGGCAGTAGCTTTCTAAAGCTGCGGTTTTTTTGACAACCAATATCACATATATTGTTTGGATTAGTGTGAAGTACTGTATGGAGCTTTAGTCTTGTGTCTGTGTGAATGTGTGCTCTGACCTCTGCCTCGGAGGCCAGTTGGTAGGCTATCTTGAGCTCTCCCAGCTGCAGAGCCAGTTCAAACTTGTGTTCTGGGTCGGTGGACACCGCGAGGGCCTGCTGTCTGAAGCCCTACACAACACAGGAAAACACAAACAGTTACTTTAGTCCAAGTTTTCTGCTCTGCTATCCGACAGTGGCCAACAGTTGAATATTAGATATGTGAAAACTGTGTGAATGTAGAAAAAGTGGTAAAAGAGACTGCGTGAGAAGCAAAAACCATTCCCATGATAAATACTGTATACTCTAAAAGAAACAGACAAGAATTCTGCCCGGAGGTTTTACTCCATCTGGCTGCCTGCTGGTCTGTAAATTATGCATTTCATAACCAAATCCTGAATGTATAAGCAGTTCGAGCAGTGAGAAAAGCAGAGAGCTGCACAAACGTACCTGTTTCTCCAAAAAGAGGGCTACCCTGGTCCTCTGCTCCTTGGGGATTGTTGGTAGAACCTTGTCGGCAGTGCTGAAATCCTTCCTCATGACAGCTGTCTGGTACTCCAGCATTGACAGCAGCAGGGAATAGCTGATGACGTTCAGCTCCTTGTCTCCAAGGTAGAGACGATCGTCCTTGGGGATGTAGCCCAGCAGGTACATGGTCCTATACATGAGAGGGACTAATTTCAAGGTACTTCTTCGAGATGTTTTTCAATGTATTTTTAATTCACTGACTAGAAATAGATAGCAAGAGAAAGGTGGTCACAGCATGAGGCATCAAGTCACAGCAGACTCAGTGGTAATGTTGATGATGGCTGAGATGAATACACCAGCGGTGGGTACATCATATATTGACATGCATTGTACCTGTCCAGGTGAGCAATGGTGATAATCTCCCCTCCAACAAAGTAGTTTAGTCTGTTAAGAGAGCTGGTGTAGATGAAGCAGTCACCCACCCAAACCCCTGTCTTCACCACATCTGGGACCTCCCCCTGCACCTGCTCAGCAGAATGAAAGACACAAAGAATCATTGAAATGAACTGTCGAAACATCTTATTTATCTCTATTATCTGCATCTTCCAGAATAAAAAAACCCAAATATTTTAAGACTTTAGCCTAAGTTTCTAGAGAGTACGTTCTGCAAATGACATCCCTGCAAATTTGTTCAGGAAATAAACAATTACAGGTTTCTGACCTCAAAGGCACCCTCTATCCCATCCTCCGTCATCTCTGCCTTGGACTCCTGGGCCGCTGACACTTTCTCTTGTAGGTAGCGCAGCACAAAGAAGGACTCGTCCGTACTGATACACACAAGCTCCCCAGAGTCAGACCAGAAGATCTAAAGACAGGAAGAATTGATATTAGGAGAGGGCAATCGACCGACGGCTGGAGATGTAAGAGCCCTAACAGTATGACGCACATGTTTAGGCTGGATCTCGATACGGCGGATCAGTTCAGCAGTCTCCCAGTCATAGAAGGCCAGGCCACTGTTTGACCTCACGCCCAGTAAGAAGCCACCAAAGATACCTGTGGGACAGCAGGATACCAAGCATCAGACATACATATACATAATGTATCCACAAACACACACAAAAAAAACCCTGTTGTGTCAAATGAAACTCACCTTCAGCCCCAAAATCTGGTTTAAAAGCCTTCTTCTCTTTAAAGTTCTTGAATATTTTGACCATAGTGCTTCCTTCCCTTATGGCGTACCTATGAAAACAATGCAAACACTCAATAAACATGTGACTGACCACATCGGAGAGTGTTAATTACTCTTATGACATATGAGAGCCTGACACATCGGTCAGTCGCTATTAGCGGCCAATAATGGCCTTTCGCAGCCATAACGGTGTGTCTCGGCATATATATATTTTCTAATGTGCGCCAATATGGAATTTTCTTTTACAGAACATATAATGAAGAAAACAATGTTTGGGGTGATTGATAAATCCTATCGTAATGGTATTTTTCCAGAAGTGCCAGCAAACAGAGACTACAGACTTCTCATCTGAAAGAAAAAGAAGTGTCACTGCCACAATGTCGCACTATTCCTTTAAATACTTACTGTGAGGAGTCGTGTGCCCAGACAAACTCTTGAGCTGAACCGAAGCTCTTGTTCCTAAGGGCCATGGCGGTGTAGATGATATACTCCCCATCTCCACACACCACAACAAATCTGCAAATGGACGATAAAGACAATTATCACCCCAAAAGAATCAGGTCGGCACCACGTTTTTACCTGCACTCGCATGTGTCCTGGATGGTAAAACTGTGGTTACAAACAAACATACAGTACAGTACAGTCCGGAAACTTAAATGCGTTGTTACTCTCAGTCGTGAAAAGTTATATACACACATATCGGCTGTATAAGAAAATGTCCATTTGTTGTTCTAGGATGCTCGAAACTATCAGAGTAGTCATATAAAAGCCTTCGCACATGATGGGAAGAGATGTGTGAGAGTCCAAAATATTTATGTGGCAGGACGTCTCAAGACTTTCCCCCAATAGGTGGAAAAAAACATGCTCTGGTCTGTTTGTATTTCTTGAAACCAATCACAATGCAGTGTGATATGCTGGATGTCAGGCTTTACCCCCACACTGTACTTCTGGTAAGCCGGACTATGTGGCAGGAAAATCATTTCTAGACTGAAAATTATATTTTTACTGTAACTGCATTAACTCTCAGATAAGTGTGGGTGTGAATGATTATGGACAGTGTTATAGTGCTGATTTGTACAGTCTCAGAAGTTAATCGACCCACTGTCTCACCTCCCGTTGGGGCTGTGTTGGATTGTCTGGGGGAAGATCTCACAGCTGCCCATGTCTTTGATACCCAGCGGCAGCCGCTCTCCATCACTGATCTCAGTTTCTCCCAGGGCCTTCAAGTTGGCCTGCTGCACCTCAGAGTGACGAGCCCACATGACCTTCCCACTGGAGTCCATGGACATGGCCGGCTCCTCCCGACCCAGCTGACGCAGAGAGGGAGAGGAAACAGGAGGATGAGGTGCAGGAAAATGTAATGTATTAAAACGTCAAATGTTTAGGGAGCTAGTGGCATCTGTAAAACAACAACACAGTATACCTTGATGATGATGCTGCCTTCGTCATAGCCCAAAGCCACACTGTTGGAGCCAGGCTGCCCGCATATACACCACACCCTCTCCATGCCATAGTTCAGTGTGTTTTCTAGTCGGTAGGTGTTGGAATGCCACACTCGAACAGTGCCTGATGAAACAACAGGGAGGTCAAATTGAACCAAGATACTGGTGGTGATTCGGGGGCTACATATATATATATATATATATATATATATATATATATATATATATATATATATATATATATATAAAAGCTGTGTTTGTGTAGCTTTAGAAATGTTTTATTAAGTTCACAACCTACCATCCTCAGAGCCTGTAAGGATGATTGGCAGCTCAGGATGGTAACTGACGCAGGTCACATTCTGGGCGTGACCCTCCAGGGTCTGAACACAGGTTTTGTTCTGGTAGATAAAGACACACAGCACATGCACTCACACTAAACTGCTCTTGTGTGTATCTTATCAATATATAACAGTGAATATTGACATAAAGAAGAGGTCGCATGCGCTTTCTGCTACACTGGAGTGTATGTACGCTTGACAACATGTTTAGTTTTTAAAACAGTAAATGATGAACCCTAAACAAATATTACATTTTTCAAAACTGATACATATGGGTTGAGAACCACTGGAAGATATGTGTAGCTCTGTTATGGAGAGCAGGCTGACAAGAGATATACTGTATTTGTTTGGGATAAACAAATGATTGTATCCTGGTTTAAAAGATGTGCATGTTGTTGCATGTGCATGACTTTGTGCAGCATTTTTTTAAATAATGCAAAGATGAACATTCATCTGTTAGAGTACAGAGCAGTGCACTCATGATGCATGGACTAAACCACTGTGTGGTGTACATTTAGGATAACATAAGAATATGCTGATAAGAATATATTTTGTATATTAAAAAAAGTAAAGATATTGTGCCCAGGTGGGCTTTAGTGTTTTACCACTTAATGTTGAAATTGGATGTTTGTCAGTCTAGAGGAAGAAAAGTGGATTTGTTAGATATGCTGTCTGAATGATTATGATGAGCTGCACAATACTTATTTAGTAAGATAAATACATACAAGTTGGCTGTTGTTCACATCGGAAACATCGATCACAGTTACTTGGAGCAAGCCTGGGAGCTGAGGAAAAGTTCATTTGGAATTTAAGTACCTGATAATCCCAGATCTTGACCAGGCGGTCATCTGCCCCTGATATGAGGTAGGGCTTGTCTCCCCCGCTGTAGTAATCAATGCAGTTCACCCCCTTCTCGTGGCCTTCCAGGGTGAAGTTGGGAGTCCTGGAGCCCAGCTGCCACACCTACAGCAGAGAGTAGAAACATGCAGGAAGACAGTGATTACGCAGATGTGTATAACAATCGAGAACTGTCCCCTCTGGCTGAAGAGAAAATGTCTCTGCATGACCCTCCTTTCTCTTACGTTTACCTTCATTTTAAGTGGAAGAACAGCACCAACCTTTGTCTGTTTGTGCCCTAAAGCAATCTTACTTGTCTGTACTCTTAAAAGCATTTGCATGTGTGCATGCGTGCATACGTGTACCTTAACAGTTCTGTCCAGAGAGGCGCTGGCAAACTGGTTGTTGTCTTTGGGGTTGATGACAATCTGCATTACATAGTGAGTGTGTCCCTCAAACACTTGACTACACGTCCACTTTCTGTCCCAGTCCCACAGCTTGATTAACATGTCATCTGAAAACATAACAAATGTATAAAACACGAAACAATGAGTATTCAACAGTCAGTACGCCATTCTTTTCTAATTACAGTCAGGCGAGAGTTTAACAACCCTTCGTGTACTAAATGAGTTGTTTTTAAAAAATATATTTTTGGTTGGTATGTAGGTCTTTCATACCACTGCTGGTGAGGATGTAGGGCTGTGTAGGGTGGACAACGATGCAGCGGATGTAGTCAGAGTGAGCCTCAAACATGTGAACTCGCTCTAGAGTGTTGTAATTGAACACACGGATCTGCATATCATCCTGAGAGGACAGACAGAGGGAAACAAAGCACAAAAACACTGATTCATCGGGCTTATCTGACTGTCACAAATGTATTTTTAGTTGTACAAAATGATGCGCATGGCATTTAAAACCGCAAAGAATACACATACAGTACAATAACAATCAGAAAATTTGACCTGTGTGATTAAAAGAGTTGGAACCATACCATATTTCAGTATTTCCATTACAGTAACTTATCTTGAGTTTGATTGATGACCCAATATTTTTCTACCAATGGTTTACTTGTAGTTCTACTGTGGTTTTATGGTATTCATGATTTACCTTCCCTATATCATAATGCCTATGTTTATATATGTTATCTCAGAGGGAATGTGCAATATTTTACAAATCCATTTACATATCATGTGCAATATCTTGCATATCCTTGTTGTATGTGACTTATTTATTGTGTCTTTTGAGTACCACTGTCCTGTCCTGTCTTGCGGCTACATATTGTTTTACGTTGATTTTAACAGTGTAAAGAATTATTATTGCCCAAGCAGAATTTACCCTTGGAGACAAAGCACATCTGATCTAAATGCGCTCATCGCAAGTTCTTTTAAACTTGATTTATTATCGGTTAACACTCTGAAAAGGTTACTGACATGAATTGGGGCTTTAATACATATATTCATATGTATGAATGTATGTATGAATTTGCAATACTTACAGCTCCAGCAACGACCCAGTGTTTCCTGGCTACAAACTTAGCCACTCTGACAGGCAGGTCACACAGCTCAAACGTTTTCACCATCATCTACACACACTCAGACACAGCCAACATTAGTCATGAGTCAACATTATACAGACTTTACTTTCATTGAATAATTAAAAGCTTGGATCACAAATTGATTGTGTGTGATTGTGTGTGTGTGTGTGTGTGTGTGTGTGTGTGTGTGTGTGTGTGTGTGTGTGTAGGAATGACTCAATAAGTGTGTTTGGGAGGAATGTGTAACTGACTGATAGTAACCTGTGTCTCATGGTTCCAGACCACCACAGTGCCGCTGTAGAGGCTCGCCACCATCCAGGGCTCAGTGGGGTGCAGATCGGTACTCTTCACCCGGTCTGACCGAGCAGTCAGCTTCCGCTTGATGTCCAACCGCAGAGGCTGTTAATATAAAATAAGATGATTTTTAAAATGAACAGAAACATATCGATCTGCTCCTCTGAACAGTGGTGGACGTTCTCTGCCAGAAGATTGTAAAAACCCTCAATAAGCAGCCTGCATTTTGAAATGTCTTCATGGTATGCAGTGTAGACGATGACTTACATATTGTGAGGTGTAAACAGTTTTAATAAAATGCATTCAACTGGACAGATAGATAGATAGACAGATAGATAGATAGATAGATAGATAGATAGATAGATAGATAGATAGATAGATAGATAGATAGATAGATGATAGATATATAGAGGATAGATAGAGGACAGACAGACAGATAGACAGATAGATAGACAGATGAGGATAGATAGATAGATAGATAGATAGATAGATAGATAGATAGATAGATAGATAGATAGATAGATAGATAGATAGATAGATAGATAGATAGACGGATACATAAATAGATAGATAGATGGTAGATAAATAGATATATAGAGGATAGATAGATGATAGATGGACAGACAGACAGACAGATAGATAGATGATAGATAAATAGATATATAGAGGATAGATAGATGATAGATGGACAGACAGACAGACAGATAGATAGATGATAGATAGATAGGACAGACAGACAGACAGACGGATAGATGATAGACAGATAGATAGATAGATGGATACATAAATAGATAGATACATAGATAGATAGATAGATAGACAGACAGACAGACAGACAGAGACACACACACACACACACACACACACACACACACAGACAGACAGACAGACAGACAGACAGACAGACAGACAGACACACACACAGATAGATAGATAGATAGATAGATAGACAGATAGATACATACATACATAGATACATAGATAGATAGATAGACACTGTAATTGTCACTGCACACACGTACAAGGGAATTACTTTGGAACAAACCTGAGATGCCATAATAGAGGAGAAAAGCACACAGAGTGCACACATACCTACAGTAACAATATGCATTAAGTATTTTCGTGTATAAAAAGGATTTGAGGGTTTGGAGATATCGGGGCCTAATGGAGGGGGTGTGTCTGTTGATACTTCCCATTCCACATTTAATATGCATGCCTGCTCCACACTGGCTGGGTCCTCTCAGGACTAGCCCTGCCGCTGAAACTCCTCTTAGCAGCCTGTTCATTTAACTTCTAATGGGAGAAACTAAAAAGCACCGGAACGAGTCTAAAAACGTTGCCATAAAAGAAAAAAAGTTTTTTAATGTGCTGGTTTTAACACTGTTGGTTATAAAATGCAGTTTTTGGTCTCTGTCGTTGCTGTAAGTAGCCTACAGTACTTACAGTACACTGAGTGTTTTGAATGGGTTGTGGATAGTGAGTGTACGCACACGGGGCACCGCGTACCACGGAGCTACTAAGTTACTACTGAGCTACTAAGAGTTACAAAACAACCGCCAACACAGAAACAAAGTATCGTTTATGGCGTTTTAATGTTTTATTTCCGCCTACCATGTTTCCACGTCAGTGAGTCTCTGCCGGGCTGTCCAGTGAAAATGTACCGAGTTTCCTGATGCCCGAGTCGGGCTTCGAGTCTGGAGCTCAGTGGAGAAACTTTGGTGACCAAGCGGAATGACTCATATCCGGTATTTATTTTCACAATAAACCTCCAAGAAGTTAGTAAAGAAATAAATAAATCAACTACACAAAACTGCAAGTAAAACTATAGCAGATGAGGCAAACATTTTAATCTAAAAGTACAAATATAATCTTGTAATTTCCACAATTAATACAAACCATTAAATATACATACACACTAATAGCTGGTAATTAATTGCAGGCATTGTAGGTCTAATAATCAGAATCAGAGGTGTATTAGTCAAGTATGCAAACAAAATATTTAACTTCCACTAGTTTTTAATTCTTCATTAATGTTATATAGGCCTAATAGTTGTATGCTTGTTTAGTAACCCTATATAAACAACAAATGCCTACATGAAAAGGTCAAACTAGTCATTTAAAGGGATAAAGATAGTGCAAAGGTGCATGGAAGAGCTGGTTGTAAAACGCCACCTATAACCCAAAGGCTACATATCATATGTACTTACGGTTGACCATAATTAAATTCAATTTATTATGCTTTTTCTGCATTAATGTAACAAATATGATATTGACACAATAGATAATGTACACGGACATTTTGTGGTGACTACTAGCTAATGGGCTAAGTATTACCGCTGTGCCTTACGTTTAGGATTTTATGGTTGCACATTTAAGGCTTTTATTTTGAGGCCATTACGCCCCATTTCCGGTCATGATCTCTCTGTCGCTGTGTGATTTGACGCTGCTTCTTTTTGACGACGTGGATCCTCCAGCGCTTCCTGTGGGAGGGAGCAGCTCAAGATCCGGCAGAGAAGCAGAACATGCTGTACCTGTGAGTCCGTGCTACACTGCAAAAAATAACACGGGCTGCAAACAACCCACCTACTTACTTTGGAGTCCTAATCCCTACAGTCTACAAAGTGAATGGAAAATATGAAAATGGCCTTTTGTGCCTTTGTCTCATGCAACATTTTCAGACACTTCTAACTGTTATAATGTGAAAGTTGCACTAGTTTTATTTGGACCTTTTTACAGTGCATCATCAGCCTCTTTCTTGTCACTTTGTTTTATGAAAATGCTCAAAAAACAGTACAGTAGGCCACATTCATTGTGCTACCAGGCCTAAAAAAGGCCTTTTTTTATACAGGTTAAATCTCATTGAGACCCAGGGTCTCAATTGAGGCAGCAGCAAGACACAAAGTTACAGACTAACTGAACATACAGGAGACACAACACAGAACACAAACAGTAAAAGGATGCAGTACAAACTGCAAAGGGCAAAGAACAAGTTAAGTACAAGTTAAATTATGTACAAGTGCCGACCCCCACACACTGTCTCAACAGCCTTCCTACAAGCAGTTTGAAGTCCCCTAAAGAAATAAAGCTGGACAGCTTCGGCCTCTGCTGGAGCTTGTTCCAGGTCGCAGGAAAATGCCTTCTTGCCGAGTTCAGTACGGACTGACGGGATGGCAAACGAGATGAAGTCCAGGGACCAGAGGCTGCGATCGGACTGTTTCTGTGTCAGATACATTCATTCATTCATCTTCAACCGCTTATCCCGGGGTCGGGGTCGCGGGGGTGCTGGAGCCGATCCCAGCTGACATCGGGCGTGAGGCGGGGTACACCCTGGACAGGACACCAGTCCATCAGCAGGGCACATAGAGACAAACAGAGACAGACAACCATTCACACCTACAATTTTAGAGTCGTCACTTAAGCTAACACATGCACGTCTTTGGACTGTGAGAGGAAACCGGAGAACCCGAAGAAAACCCACACAGACACGGGGAGAACATGCAAACTCCACACAGGAGGGCCCCAGCCGGGATTTGAACCAGGAACCCTCTCGCTGTGAAGCGACAGTGCTAACCACCACATCACCAGAGGCACCAGCAAAACACAAAGTGACAGACTAACTGAACATACAGGAGACACAACACAGAACACAAACAGTAAAACAATACAGTACAAACTGCAAAGGGCAAAGAACAAGTTATGTACAAGTGCCGACCCCCACACACTGTCTCAACAGCCTTCCCTACAAGCAGTTTGAAGTCCCCTGAAGAAATAAAGCTGGACAGCTTCGGCCTCTGCTGGAGCTTGTTCCAGGTCGCAGGCGCGGCGTAGGGAAATGCCTTCTTGCCGAGTTCAGTACGGACCGACGGGATGGTAAACGAGATGAAGTCCAGGGACCAGAGGCGTCAATCAGACTGTTTCTGTACCAGATACGTTGACAAATATTATTAATATTATTTTGATATGGCTGTCCAGAGTGAAGGGAAATGGGGAGAGGGTGGCTGGAGAGGTGCCAGTTCATCTCCTGGGCACTGCCGAGGTGCTGTTGAGCAAGGCACCAAACCCCCAACTGCTCGGGGCGCCGGTCACTGGCAGCCCCCTCGCTCTAACATCTCTTCACTAGTTGCATGTATATAGGTCCTGTCTGTGCATGTATGTGTATTTCGGGCCTGTGTGTAAAAAAATGAAAAAATAGAGTGAAAATTGAATTTCCCCATTGCGGGATGAATAAAGGAATTCTTCTTCTTCTTCTTGAATATGGAAAAACAGCTAATTGCTCTATAATTGTAGTAGCCTACATATTTAAATTAAGAATACAAGTGGTGTGAAACATACTGATCATGAAGTCATGAAGTAGCATTGGGTCATAGGAGTTGTCGTCTTAATTGTTAAACAACCGTAATTGCTAATGAAAATCTGTGATCGTATAAAACCTACGTTTAACCACAATGTCCGTTGCACTCTGTCACATTTAGTCATTTTTTGGTTTATTTTACGTTAGCTTTCTTTTGATTTGATTTATGTTTTTATGCTTATTGTTACTCTGATCCTTTCCCGTCTTTGTATTGAAACTGTTGCACAATAATTTCCCTCGGGATAAATAAAGCTTCTTGAATCTTGAATCTTGAATCTTTTATTCCGGCAGAAATCATTTTCACGGGCCTTTCTGTGTGGAGTTTGCATGTTCTCCCCGTGTCTGCGTGGGTTTTCTCCGGGTTCTCCGGTTTCCTCCCACAATCCAAAGACGTGCACGTGTTAGGTTAATTGATGGTTATCCGTCTCTGTTCGTCTCCATGTGCCCTGTGATAGACTGGTGTCCTGTCCAGGGTTTACCCCACCTCACGCCCGATGTCAGCTGGGTTCGGCTCCAGCCCCCCGGCGACCCCGACAGGGATAAGCGGTTGAAGATGAATGAATGAATGTACTGGAGTTTTAGTTACTCATTTTTCACAGTATGTCACATTATGAATAACCGCAAGTAATGTTAGCCAAGATAAAGTGATCTTCTACATGAGTCGACTACCCATAAAGCTACAGCTAAGTGGCGAATGACTGAGGTCTCTAATGGATTAGTGTGGCAGAAAAATAGCTATTACTGCTCCTATGCATATTTCTTTAACATTGTATGATTTCCTAAAGGTACTCTCTAATATATCACCTGATCTTTCTCTCATGTCTCCCTAAAATAGAGCAACTAGAGTGGGTATAAGATATATGACGCCATTGACAGGCAACCAAATGTAATGGGTCGTTACCTTGAATGCAATAACTGATTTCACCGGGCTGGAACATTATTGGAAACATTTGGGGAAATCTCAAGTACACAGTTCAACAAAATACATAACATAGGTCTAGACATTATAGACATTTTAATGTGTAAACATTACATATTATACCTTGGAGTCAATTGATTACAATTACATTATAAATAGGCAGAAACATGCAACACACGACAGACAGTTTTTGCAGATGGGCTTCGTCTTATTGGGCCCTCTTGAATATTTGGTGGCAGACTTTGTCGAGCACCGTGATTTCCTGCAAGAGAAACAACAGAGACCTTTAGACTGCGAGTTCAACATGACGCAACAGCTGTCTCTCTTATGACGCAAACAGGCAGAGCTTATATATGTTTTAGATAGGGATTCCTTATCTCGTTTATTGACTGTTACGATCAGGGCAATATTTCATTATCCCAGTGGATGGAGAATTGTTTTTTTCTTTAACATTTTCTTACTTTTTGTTCACTTAATGTGGACAAGTTGAGAAACTGCATTTTGATCGCACCCTGGCAAATATATCACAACATGTCAGTGTGTCATGCTCATTCTCTCACCAGGTGGAGCATGTCTCCCTCGATCCAATGTGTCCAGCCGCGGTTTTCTTTCTCCCCCTTCTGCACGCACACCAGCTTGTCCCCGTCCCACTTCACCAGTGTCTGATATCAACACGCAAACATTATTGGCTGTGCAATCAAAAAATAGTGTTTTATTACTGTCTCTCAACCTCAACAGTCATCGAGAGCATTTCCTCGTTCGATTCAGTGTAAAATACAAGGAAACGCTCCCACCTTGACCTTCCGGTTGTCCAGGCCCTTCGTCTGCTCCTCAA
The DNA here is from genome assembly GCF_963691815.1 of Echiichthys vipera. NCBI lineage: Eukaryota > Metazoa > Chordata > Actinopteri > Perciformes > Trachinidae > Echiichthys > Echiichthys vipera. The sequence continues at coordinate 6,106,160 of NC_139830.1, read as the reverse complement.
ACTCCTCTCCCACGGTGAAGTTGACCTCGTAGTTCCTGAAGGTGCTCAGGGTCTTCGTTTCAAACTTGTCCCCGTTCTGCACGATCACCTTTGTCTGGTGCAGGTGGGAGGCTATCTTTCTGGTGGCGAAGTCAATATCTGCAAGCGTGAAAGAATGGGATTTAACGTTGGTGGTACAGCAGTTTGAATCCGTCATTTTGATGTGTAGTTGGACTTTTTCACGGACTAAGTCTGTACACATTAAACCCTAGGCTACTTTTATGATTCCACTCCCGCCGGTCCCTATGACAGCCTCATTTACCCTTTAAAAATGATCTTTTGCTTGAGTCAAATGAGTTCCTCCGCCCTGTGCAGCAATGGACCCTGAGAACCACCCACCCTGACCATTTAGAAATTCATTTCCTATTTGCCGCAACGTGAAAATTCAATTTCTCCCTATCCATCTTACAGATGAGGCCTCCCATATTTACCCGTCTAAATAATATTCTTGACCCATTTCCATAAGGATGTCATTTTCCTATCTGCTTGATGGAAATGAGGTGGAGGCATTCAGGCTTTTCCTGGATTTTATGTGAGTTGAGTGTACCGCGGGTTGTTTTATGAATTGCAGATAGAGTCGTGAATAATGAAAGTGTTTCTGGTGCCTGATCAATGACGCGCCAAAAGGAGGGGAGCCAAGCGATGGTCTCTCTCTCTATGTCTCTCTCTCTCTCTCTCACTCTCTCTCTCTATGTCCCTATTTCGCTCTTCTCTCTATCTTTGAAATGACGAGCTGGCCCGCCGCCTCATCCAGGGTCAGAATCTGTCTCCCTTTGCATCAGGAGGATGAAAATGCAAAAAGGAGTGAATCAATATTTATTTTTTTGGCCGGGTAACAGACGACCACCGCTCACAGGGTGGAGGATAACTTGGCCTGACAGCAGCTCAATGAGGAAATGAAGCAGTGCCACAGCATTTCTCTTCTTTTTCCCATCTCTCTATCTCCCTCACGCTGCCCCCCGCCCCCTCCTACACACACACCAACACACACACACACACTTGGCTCCATCTTAAAAGCAAGTGCAACTTACCGAGGGCCTTCATGGCGTCCTCAAAGTTCTCGTTGCTCACCATCTCCCAACGCCCATTGTAGTCTGCAGGCATTTTTGATTGGTTTGTGAGTGGAGGTAGCAGTTTGCCTTATGCTTGTCACACTGAGAGAGGCAGTTCAAGCCCAACCCTTTATATACACTGCAAGAGTGTGTGTGTAAATGTGTATGTGTGTGTATGGGTGTAGGTTTGTGTGTGTGTGCGTGGACCAAAGGACAGGGTTCACCTGATAATTCCCTCAGAACAGTGTGTGTCCTCAGAACTGTGTGTGTGTGTGTGTGTGTGTGTGTGTGTGTGTGTGTGTGTGTTTGTATGTATGATAACAAGTTTGGGTTTACACTGTTTATCGTCAACACACCACTTTTCTCTCCATCTCACGTCATAATGTCTGCAGGATACTTTCTGCCTGTGCCTGTGCATTAAGTGTGTGCGCACTGACTTGGGTGCACTTAAAGAGTCCGCCTCACGTCTCTTCAATCCCCATTTCCTCTCAGCGAAGCCGGCTTCAGCAATTACTCATTGTAATGTACCGGAAAGGAGGGAAGATGGAGAGGAGCTGTGGCGGAGACGAGTGCAGATTACCTCAGATGCCTGCACCTGCATTCATTCTTTGAGTCTTTCGCAAAGAAGAAAGTTCAAGGGAAGACATTTTGTCGACTTCATGGCAGCATTTACCACCCGAAAATATCCAGTCTTTTCTTCTTCCTGACTTCAAGCTCTCTTTAAGGATCAATTCCAGATAAAACACCTACGCTTGAACCGGCTGAAGCCGCTAAATCAGCAACAGCGTGTGAGCGTATGTGCACACGCTTAAGTATGCAAGGCTAAGTGGCTGTTTGGTTTGTATTGAGGTTACAGTGTTGCTGTTCTCTATCTCTGACATTAACAGAGGCAGGGCTCTCAGCAGCAGCAGCCATAATCAATACAGTTTGATTTCAAAGAGCGTGCAGCAAAAGAAAAGGCTGTGTGCAACTCAAGTGCTCTATCTGACACCAGCTTGACCTTGAGCGGATGGGGTTGTATGTGGAGGGTCAAAGGTGAGGCGGGCGGTGTGTGTCATGGTTTTATCAGTGCTGATAAGACGCGTTGATTCACAGTAACATTTATCTCTTGCCTGCAGGCAATAACCAGATTACAATGACTAATTACACTCTTTTACCTCATTTTATCTCATTTTCTTTGTATAATGATGGGCGATATTGTCTGCAACCAATACATCCCATGTTTTCCAATATATACAACCCTCTCTCCCAAAAAAATGATATTCCCATACAACTTTATTCTCAATTATGGCCCATCCATCCACCCTGACCTCATTCCTACCCGGGCTTTGATTACAAGCATATGTTTAACATGTCAAAGACAAACGAAATTTGAGAGAAAATACATTTCCCTTGAAACGTAAATGAGAATGTTGCACTATCCCTTTAAAGATGCTTTAACTCTGACTGCTGCTTGGTCAGTCTTATAAATGTGATGATAAAGAGATAGATGAGTACTTTTTCAAGGACTTAAAAATTTATTTAATGTATTATTCTTGTGATTTGAACTTACACTACAACTATATCTGTATCTATATCTGTACAAAATCATCCCACTTATACTCATATTTACATGACATAAAGAAAGATGCTTTTCAATTAAACCACCGAATGTAGATTTTGATGCTTTTCTCAAGCTTCAGCTTCAGGCGTGAATGACTATCTTCTACCTCTCACCACACAGGGGCAATGTTGCTACGTATAAGTCAGAGCCCCCCCGTGAAAAGAGCAGCAATACCTTGTGCTTTGTGCAAAATAGAACCACGTTATACTGGTGATCAAAGTTAAGACAACAGAGCCGGCTGCTAACCGAGGGCCGGCGCAGCGGAGGAATGTTCTCTATTGGTTGTTGCATCCGTCGGGTGAATTGGAAGGAATTTTAAAGCTGTAATTAAAGGTTAAAGAGAGGCAATAACTGCTCTACAGTTTCCAACACAAAGACCAGAGAATTTGAAGTTGAAACTGTACTTAATGATGAAAATGAATTGCAATCCCACTTTGTATAAGTAAGACGGACTGCATCCACTTGCAAACACATAATTGCACGCCGGCACGCATACACAACATCTCATTGTCTGATGCAAATGCAATAAGGGTTCGTTTTAATAATGCATGACAGCGGATTTATTTTTAATTCTGCCTAATTCACACCTAATGGCACTTCCTGCGCCCCATAACCTTGAAGGCATGCACGTACACACTTTGTGTTGTTGATTCCTACGTGAGCTGATGATACACGTCTGCGCATCAGTGTTAAATGTGTTTCCACATTTCTGATCGCAATTCACACCTTCCAGCTCATCTGCTCTGTGTACTAATACAGCAGATATGTATGTTGATGCGCACGGCGTCTCATTTTAAGCACACATCATGTGCAGTGGGTGGTAAGTAATCCCGCGCATCTATTTCCCACGAGTCTTCGTTTCTCCCGTGAGAGTTTTTTTATCCTTCCGTCTCGGCCTCAACTTTTAACAGTGAGATGGCGTGCGTTGTGCTCGCATGCTGTGTCACTCTCTGCAGTATAGTTTCAATACCCTTGATTCAATTCAATTTGCTTCATTAGTGTGGCATTCAAAGCGGCGCATTACTAAGTCTTTACATCGCCATGCAGCTCCCCCAGCGGCCCTCCTTCATCTCTCCCATCTCTTCCTCCTCCCCGTTGTTTCAAAAACATCAAAGGTTAGATTAATCACAGTCCTCAGAGGCGACAAATGATTGAGAGGAGTCTGCTCTTTGTTATGAAATCCTCGTCATGGATTTCAACGGAGTAGATATATTTGTAATGTATTTTCATCCCACCCATGGACTCTAATAGCGAAGTGTCTTGCTGTGTGCTTTGATGTCCCAGTGAGAATTGAAAGGGCCCCAGTGTTCCCACACAATTGAATGACTTTTGCTTTTATCCTCCTTATGGAAGCCTTTCAGGGGGAAAAAAAGAAGCACAGCAGTGGTGTTATATGCGTCAGTGCAAGATGAAAAGTAGTATTAAAGAAGATTGCGCACACAGAAGGAATGTATGTCTACACACACACGCGCACACACATATACACACAAATAACTGCATTTTCACACTCAAAAACGATTTTACAGCACAACAATCTAGACGAGAGTGAATCCTTTTCTATGAGCTTCTACATATTCACTGTGCAGTCCTTTGGAGAGCAAAAAATAATAAGTCTGCGGGTTGGACGGCCTTGATGTCAATATAAGAGGCCCACTGAGGTGCCACAGATGCATTCTCCGAACAAGGTACCTGTGGACACATATTCTGTGTCAAGGTCACCATGTGCGTAGGCGTGTGCTGCTTCAAACCAATGCTCAGGTCTAAAAGAAATGTCCTGTGCATCTGTATCCTGTCATGAATGTATGCATGTACTGTATACGCTTGCCTGTGGTTGTTTGTCCATTTATGCATGCTAAATGCCTTGCAGTGCCTGACCATCATCACTCTGCAGCACGCCTGCTTCGATGCCACCTATACCAGCCCGTACCTGAGCCCATTCTCCTCACTTCCACGGAGCATAAATCAAATCCCATGTTCCACCTCTGCGTGTCATCCCGTCCCCCGAGGGGAAATCTTGCAATCCTGACCTCCACCGATCCTTATGGCACTCCCCTCCCCACCTACGAAAAGAGCATCCAGATAATCATGGGAAAGAAAACATACTGTTAACTCTCACTATTTTTGAGAAAACTTTATTTTTTCCCTAAGGAAGTTTGAGCTGGAAAACAGAGAGAGGGGAAGAAAGGGATGACAATGCTAAATATTTCATGTTCCCCTCTTGGTAATTCCGTACGGTTGGAACGAGACCTCGTTTTCCACAGAAACATGAGCAACTGTGGGACTGATTGAAGGAGCCTGGGAAGCTCTCTGTTTCTCTCTCTATTTTTTGCTTCTCTGCTCCAAAATAGGCCTGGATGGTCATGTATAATGCATGGGGCTTCCTATGTGCAGCTGGAAAGGGCTGTGGGTCCTAAGGGATCAGCCGGGGAAAGGGTGTCCAGATTCACATTCTGCAGTGTAGGGCCAAGCACATCAAATAAAGGAGATGGAGGAAAAAGATTACTTTGCCCCATACTCACTCCTGTGGGTTTTTTTTTTTTTTTGGTAGTAGTACACATACAGCGATACTACTGGAAATTGTAGGTATTCTAGTTTTCTCATAAATCAGACATTTATTGAGTGTTTCCTTACATTTCCCAACATGTACAACATATTTGGAGACATGCTTTGTGTCATGTATTAATTGAGGAAGGTTACAATCTCCTCATCGCTCCTCACAGATGTTTTTGTCCGCCGCCATTTTCTTATCTTCAGCGGCTTCACGTGTCATTATTTATTTACTGTTTCCCGCGTTCTTTATGGTATTCTGCTTTTATCGACCTCAGACCTCAAGTCAAGAAACTCTTTTGTGATATTTCAACATTTTTTCTCTCCATTATTTCGGTGTCTCCACTCCAGACAAATGTGTATAAAAACAGGTGGATGGTTCTGGGAACTTTGCATGAGACAGACTCAGGAGTGAGATGAATAAAGAAAGGGTAGTAGGGAAGTAGCCGGCTGGACGCATGGAGGAGAATGGTGTTGACTGGATGCAGGTAGGGGGGTAAGTGGACTGGAGAGCAGGCAGGCAGGTAATGATCCTGGAGCACAGGGAACCGAGACAGCAACTACCGTGGAGTATATTACAAGAAAATTGCAGAAATACCGGAGAAGCCTGAAATGTCTACCGCGATCGGAGCTGCAAAAACAATCTGGTAATGAGTTGAAGAACTGGGAATGATAGACTGAAGACATGATGAGCTGATAGATGGCAGGTGTGTAAGCTGAGGGAGGTGATGAGTTGATTGCAGGCAGGTGTGTAGGTAGAACAGGGAGCCAGGAGAGTGAGTAGTGGAGTCATGCCCACACCTCCGCACAAGACTTGTTTCAGATGAGCCAGACTCACGCAAACCGCCACCATGGTTCGTCATTTTGCATCCCAGTCACCACACTATTTAGAATACCAGAGATTTACTATATCTTAATACATAGTATGTCAAATGCAATATGCCAAAAAAAATACCTAAATGCCCTACTACTCTTCTGACTATTCTGACCCACAGTCCTTTGAGCAGCAGAGGGTCAAAGTTCAAGGAACAATGTTACGAGGAAGAAGAAGAATGTCCCTATTGTATGCATAGGACATGCGAAAGTACATACTTTGTAAAGGAAGCTGCAGTATGCTAAAAATAAAAACGAAAAGTAAGGATTTGGAACTCAGTCTTGCTCTGGAGGTTTGACTGCATGAGACATGGGAATCTCACAGGACAAAGACACACACACGTTCTTGAGAGCCAGACGCCACAATTTCTCTTCTTGAGCTGCAGAAGCGAAATGATGGGGAAACGGCTCGCCAGTATTTGAGCTGAGCACTCATCTTAAGAGTTTTTTTACCCTGTGCGGTTGATGAAACACTTGGCTCCACAATAGTTTCACGCCCCCACTCACTTAAATGACAACACTCCCGTTATCTTCATTCCGCAATGTTTAAAAGAGTACATTTCTGACAATAACCACTATATTCTCCATGAATCACTAAATCCAAACCGGTCAAAACCACTGACACTGAGTCACATTCATTTTGTGTTTTTGTTATCATGGCTGCTGCTGATTTTAGTTTTATTTTTTCACTTTTATTTATTATATTTATCTCTGCACTCGTTTGTTTTCAACATCTTTATTTCTTTTGACTTATTTGAAAAAATCCCAATAGTGTCAAAGGTTTAAACAACAGGATCCCTGGAGTCCCTCAAACCACCGGCGCTCTCGCAAAGAGTAACAGATCAGAAAGTGCAGGCACTCAGGTAGGGTTTGAAAAAGTCAAAAAACATTTATTTTAGTGGGTAAAATTTAAAAAAACACAGACGCACCCTGAGGAAGGCACGAGCTGACACGCGCTGGTGTTTTTTAGATTGTAACCTCTAATATAATATCAAGAGTCGGTTCTGTCAGTTCCTCCTCTCTCCCTTTTGTGTGAGTTTGTCTCCCTCTGTCTGTTTTTCCCCTGAATGTGTTTCCCCTTTGTGTTTGTTTGTCCAGGTACGGGTAGGCGTGTTCCTTCCCAGCTGCAGCCTGTTACGCTGATCACCTGATGGAGTATAAGAACCCAGAGCTGACAGGCATGCAGCGCCGGACCGTTGTTATCCTTCCCTTGGTAAACGCTTCGTCGGATTGGCTCTCGTTTCTCGTTCGTTCAGGTTTTGTGCTCCGTGTTGATTGTTATTTGTTAATCTTCGTTGTCTTTATTTCGTTCCGTAGTTTCCCGCGTTCCTGTTTTCCTCGTTCCTGTTTCCTGACCGTCTGTCGTTTCCCTGTTCCTGTTTCCCTTGACCGTCTCGTCTTCAGTGTTTCTGTTTCCCCTGTATTGTTCCCACTTCTGCCGTGTTTATTATATATTTGTTTGTACTTTTACCCTGTGTCCGTGTCTGCATTTGGGTCAAATCTCCCAGTGTTACTTCCCTTCTTCAAGGCCTCAGCCTTACACCCGCCAAGTGTGAAGTTGATTAGATGAACGGTTGTTGAGAAAATCCCAAGACAGACTAACAGACAGAGACTTCTTCCATTTTAATAAGATGCTATTTGTCTTGTGTCTCTCGTTTCAAGTGTGAGTATGGAACAGTGATTATTGAATGCTAGTTTGAAATCTCTGCTCAAAATGTCCCTTGTATGCCCATCCTGGCTCAGAGACACGAGCCCGAGGCGTGAATTATCACACAGAGACGCTTCTGTTGATAATTGACTGAAGGAATGCCAGACACTTACTGATGAACATGGAAACACTCCACTGTGCATCTCCAAATGGCTTTAGCGAGCTAATGGCGGTGTTGGAAAAATGAGCTCACATAAGGCAGGGGAGGTAATGTAGCTTCCAGCTCAGCTCATTTTCTCCAAACCAAAGAGATAATCTGGACCCCCCGAAGGCCTCCGAGATGGAAAGCCTCACAAGCAGAAAGGCCAAATAACTAAGAGAAATTAGATGTGAATCTGGAACAAAGTTTTCTCATTCCACTCCCACGCCTCGCATCATGAGCTTTAGATATAAATGTGAAGTAACAATGTACCTTTCCTTTATTCCTTCCTTCTCCCATTAATTTCTGCCTTCCTTGTCTCTTTTCACCTCACATTACCTCTTCTTTTTTCACTCATTCCTGTCATCTTCCTTTTTTCCCTTCCCTCCTTTTCTCCCCATCAGTGTTTGTTAAAGAGGGCATGGATAGAAAGGCAGAATGTGTATGTGTGTGACAACTGGAGCACTTTCCATCTCTACCCAGATGGACAAGCAGCCAACTGTCTCAGCAGCACATGCTTTCATTCCAACAGCTCCTCTCCTCCGTCTCATCGGCCTCGCCAAAGCCCGCACAACCAGTGCGCTAGAAAATGTTTTAAAGCAGGAACAAAGACACGATGACACCAACGTATTCATAAATATTTGCTGGGAATTCTAAGGAAACACAGTTGCATTACTAATTGTCTCCAAGCTGAGAAAAGCCCTGAGAATTTATCAGGAGAGGTATCAAAAAGCATGGCTGTAAGGCGGAAGTCGCTGTGGATGGAATAGAAAGCTCGCTTTTATTGTATGGAGGGGACATGATGAACAACGCCTGTGGCAGTATCCGTATACATTTAAAAGATTGGTATAAATTGTGTTGTGCAAGAAACATTTGACACTGAATGAAAAAAGTGCAGGCACTCAGGCCCAAAGAAGTGCAGTGTCGAGTGTGAGCTCTTGAGATTAGTGGTGGACCGATATGGGGTTTTCAATGGCCACTGGCAATATCAATTTCAATCCCCGGGACCGGAAGGATAAATCTGGGTTGGGGAAGTAAAGAAGCAGCATTTGCCCTCCACTGAGATGCCCTTGAGCAAGGCCCATAACCCCCAAATCCGCTCCAGTGAATCAGGGTGTTCCTCAGTGTTCTCCCCCTGAATAAAAAAGGTTAAAAAGAGAAAAGAAAAAATAAGAAATTAGACCCAAAATGGCTGAACTTAAATTAATATTAATTCACCACTGTTATTGTTTGCATTTTAGGTTATAACCTGCACCTTTTGAAAATATCTTTCCATAATCATTCTCTTGTATCGACAGCCCCTGAAAGACTTCACAGTTACACTTGCTTACCGTCCTTCATCCATCCCATCCAAATGACAAATCTGATAAAAGTTTTACTCATTAGGAGTGGGAGTAGAGGCCTATGGTTTTTTGAGCCCTGTAAGCTAGTTTAGCTGGTTGACACCCTACATTTACACTAATGCCTGCCCGTAGAATGGGGAAATTACATGGGGTAGTGCTTATTTCATCTCATATCAGCCAGCAGTTAATCTGGCTTTAATCAGCCATCACCACTTAGAGTAGAGCACACACTTTATAGTGTTTTGAGAGGCGACCCCTATTAACCAAACGACATGGTGGTTGGGTACAGTTTGCTCTCTGCTGCTTGCAACAGTGCATCCAAGAACAGATGAAGTAAAAGAGAGACTGAAGAAGTTACACTGTAGTCAAACTTTTCTTCATATATACATTTAGTTTGGTTTAAAAGATGGTGTAACGGCAGATCTTCTTTACAGTAGTATTGTGGAATCTCTGTGTGAAAGTGGTTTATGTCATGGCAGGTGTATTTACTCAGGACCCAAGGAAGTGCAGTGTTGAGTGTGAAGCTGTGTGGATAAAAAAAGCTGCAGGCGGTTATACCGGAGGCTAAGCAATCTGCCTGTTCAAACGTCTGGATGGACACTGCACCAGTTATTTAAATATTATAAGACATATGCAGAGTTATTTACTGCTTTCATTCTGCAGCCTACATTCTTTGTTGACACAAAAGGATTTACATACAAAATGAAGTGAAAGGAATGTTCTGTCCATTTGTATTTGAGGAGCTCTTTTCCAAAACGTTATAAATCCATTTTAATAGTTTTCAGGAAAATCACATTTGTTACCCAGACCCACACATTTGGTTCATATTCAATGTATCTTGTCAAAATGGTTTAAGGGCTCAGTCTGAACATGTTGAACGGACGGACGAAACAAAAGACTCTCCCGCTTCAGAGCGCCGCCATGTTGGATCGCATAGAACGCTGACTGAATTCTGATTGGTCGAGAGGACGTATCGCATTTAGGCTAAAAATAGGTTTGGCGCTGGTTGCGGTTTGGAAAGGAACTGCATCTTGAGACCATTTTAAACAAGGAAATATAGAGATTTGGCATTAAACACTGATGAAGCAGTGAAAGGTTCTGTATACAGCAAAGTGGCTCAAACTCATTTTTTTTAAATTTGGCTTTTATCTCGTTTTGGAAAAGAGCTCTTCATATGTTACTGTATGTGTGCAGCTGTTTAAGTCTGCCTTTCTGTGTACACATCCTTATACAGGATGTCTGGAAGTTTATAATATAAGATTATTCGAATATTAATCACAGCTGTTTTAACCACTGTAGCATGCGAGTGACTGCAATTTTATTTGCTGCATAATTATTCTTCCGAGTCGTCGGCCTTGATACAGAAGGTCTACTTCAAAACCAGAAAGTCTATTTTGTGTTATGTCTCCAAAGACTACAACCTGAATGTTTGTGCTTTAACACAACTATATTTTTTCATTTTGTCTCAAGATATAATCCCTAACATTTCAGTCCTGGCTGACTGGGTAACATCTGTCGGATGACAACCTTTTTTATTATGTAGTCCCTGAGGTCCATTCAAAATGACACATACATTAATAGGCAAGTGTTCCTTGAGTGGTAAAAATGCAACAGAAGAAGATCACTTGTGTGTATTTGTGTGTACAGCGCAGTCGGAAAAAAGTCGGCCGAGAAGATTCCTTCCAGCCCCTGTCTCCTGTAAATGACATCAATATACTCCCAGTTTGCAACAGAAAAATGCATTTGGAAGGAAACATAATGCCACCTGGATCATGTTTAATTTTTGTCAACATACTGAGGAAACGGGGTGACACGGTGGTTTGGTGGTTAGCACTGTCGCCTCTGGTTCGAATCTGGAATCATTTGCATGTTCTCCTCGTGTCTGTGTGTGTTTTCTCCGGGTTCTCCAGCTTCCTCCCACAGTCCAAAGATGTGCACATGTTAGGTTAATTGATTACTCTACGTTGCCCGTAGGTGCGAATGTGAGTGCGAGTGCTTGTCTGTCTCTGTTTGTCTCTATGTGTCTGCGATAGACTGGCGTCCTGTCCAGGGTGTACCCCGTCTCATGCCTGATGTCAGCTGGGATCGGCTTCAGCCCCCACGACTCCTTTAGGGACACGCGGATGAAGATGGATGGATGATGTTAATAAATACGGCAAATCGGGCAAGTTACAAAATGTTCATACTGAGCATATTGGTAAAATGTGCACTGACAATTGTTTTCTCACAATATCTGCGATAAAATATACATATGCGACAAGTAAAGCAGGGATATAATGTTATTTATTGTCATGTTTAGGCATCACAGCACTTGTTTAAGGTTAGAAAAAGACCCAATCTTGGTTAACTACTGAAAAAGCTCTGCAGTGACTTCAAGCAAAAGGTAATTTGGTAAAAAAAAACAAGTGGTATATCAACAGAATTTCGAGGAGACATCACAAGAACATTGAAGAAAAAAAGCCAACCATGTCATCCTACTCAGTAACGCTTAAGTGATAATTGAAGGGAAATGAAACCCCAGATTTTTGTCTTTCATGAAAAGTAATTAGCACATGCAAATACACTGAGTAGATACTGCGGGGAAAGCTGCCTGCCACAAGTAGGATCAAACGGCTTGGATATACTGTATACTCAACCTGCTGCCTGTGTTTTACTGTCTAAGTGAATAATGGGATAAACATTTTCTTTAAAATTGGTCCAAGATTGAACAAGAGCACTGCAGCCGCAATGTAATCCTAATCCTTCAGGGTAAATCGCAGCGTCAATGTAAGTCCAAAAGTGCCTGTTTTGGCCACTGAGAGGTTCAGATGAATATTATTAGTGTCTGACAACGGATAAATATAACATTTTCTTTACCTTTGACTTGATTCAGTCTGCTTGTTATTGTCTAACCAAGTTCCGTTCATGGAGAAGTCTGACATGTGTTGTGTGTCTCGGTGTCTGGGTGTCTTGTTGCCGTAACACAGCGGTATCTTAGTGTTATGTAAAATATGTCCAATGAAAAGGCTGATTTTTAGATTACTCGGAGTCAAATCACCTTCTCCAAATTTCCGAAGCAGCCTTCTCTGACAGTGAGACTCGGTTAGACACAATCATCATCATCAGACCCAATCAACCAAAAGTTAAAGAAAATCTTCCACTCCTTTTTCCATAATGATGTCAGTGTCAAAAAGCACTTTAGTGGACGTGCATCGACGGTGCCTTTGTACCCCGAAAAATCACATTGCAGCCTGTTCTCGCGTAACACTGGCTGCAGGGCTCTCTCTCTCTCTCAATACTGGACCAATTAAAAAAAACAACCTTATTGCTCCTGTCATATTATTAAATAGGGGCCAGGTTGGAAAATATTGGATGAATGTTCAGTTTAGAATATTGTAGTTATTAAATAATTAATAATAAGAACTTCATAAATAAATTGTGGTGGTTACACCATTACAAAAAATGTGAGAGACGTTCCAATGAAATCATGGTTATCTCTCATGTGTACTTGTTTAAATGATCTGCACGCCATGTAGCTGTCTGCACAGAGTGTACAAAGACATTAATACACATCATGCTGCCTGATTGTTGATTCCACTATTTTGCACATGCAGAGAAATACCAGGCCAGCTGCACTGTGTTGAGGTTACGAATAATCCTGAAATTCGAATGGTATCCATAGTAACGCGTGTCCTTGTTCCCCCGACAAATTGGTTGCTGTAGAAGAGTCCACAACTTATGACCCTTTCGCACTTCTTTATGTCTGTTGTTTCTTTGTACACTGATGTTAATCCACCAAGGACACATGAGTGATTACTTCTCATCAAAATGTACTTGACATATAAGACCCGTCCTGTCTTGTTTTTAAGTGTAAATGAAGCTGCAAGATAAATGCAAGAAAGCCCAAAATCTGAAAGGGATACATTGGCTATTTTAAAGTGGGGTTCAGGCGTGTATTACCTACAGTAAATGGCAGTTGGTGAACCACCAGTTTGGCCACTTAAAAAAAATATCGTTTTAAAGTCCGACGTAACATCATCCAAGGGTCCTCTTTCAGCAAATACACATCAAATAACCAATCAAGACCATTTGTTTTGTGTAACAACTATTAACAGAGGTGTCCTGGACAGTCGCTAACAGTAATTAATGTCATGTAATGCGGCTAACAGTGATTAGCCTGGGACAGCATGGTGAAGGCATTTAAACGTCTTTTTTAACCACTAATATTTCTCAAATAACAACAAACCTCTGCAGTAGCATGACAAGACTCCTTACACATTAACGTAGTTAGCAAACCTGGAGTTTATTAAAAGAGTGTTTTGAAAGACTTACCTACTGGCCCAGGTACCAGCTCCTCTCATAGTAAAGTCCATTCAAGTCAATTACCAAATGCAATCAAAAAGGAAGGATTTTATGTTTTATGTGTAGTAACTCTTATCATGTATATTTGCCAAAAAAAAAAGACCCTGGGATGATTTTACGGCGGAAATTACACTATATTTATATTTTCACCGCAAATTGTATCACAGATCATCTGTGATTATGAAAGCGACAACAAAATGCTGTTTACTGCAGAGATACCTCAAAGAGGGAGACTGAACTGGCTGAAAGAGTTCAAATTCAACATATAGAAACAGCTTTTAGATGGACCTTTTTTAGTGTGTCCAAAGCAGTACATTGCTTTGCATCTTTGTCAGGACTCTGGTGTATTTCTCCAAACTGGAGGTGAGCCGACCACCATCCACTGTAGGTTATATGCTGACTATAAATAAGTAATCCCGCTTCAGAATATCCAAACTATCGCTTTAACTGGCGTGATACACTCCTCTGGAGCTAAATGATGAGCTCTGAGGTGCGTGCGGTGCTGTTAGCTTCCATTAGTATTTTCATGCTGAGCTGATTCTATGTTGTTATAGTTATGTTGGGTTCAAGGCCTCATCGTGTTTTCACACACCACTGTGCGGCTAAAGTGGTACATCAAACAATGGAAGGGGATTTTAAATGTCACCTCTGGGTTTAAACTACAATTCGTTATTCAACTGTTTAGTCCAGATTTTTAAACTTCCTCTAAAACTGCTTCTAACTTCTCTTTTCTGTCTCTCCCCTGGCCCAGGCTGCACTATCACAGCTAACATTTATTGCCAGTTATAGAGCCTATGAATAATTGATCCCGATTCTATTTAAGATCCTGACGAGGACAAATGGCACAGGGCTACACTGGCCAATATTTTCTCCCTTCACTGCCCTAATAGGAGCCCTCTTTACCCGCACTACCGCAGTCATTTTTCCTACCTCTCATATTCTCTCTTGTCTTTCCCCTTTGTTTCCTTTTCTCTTAGGACGCCTTACCTTCTCCCAAGTCCCTGACACTATTTTAAGAACTGGAATGGTTCCAGCCTGTATGATGGGTATTATAGAGGCATAGCTGCATCACCATGACGGATGATGCCTGGGTCAGCCAATAGTGGATAGCGGGGTAAGGATATATCTCTGTGTTTTTGTAGTGGACTGACCCTTTAGTGTCATAACCAGGGAGATCATTTGGAAACAATGACACAGGACCACGGTACATCTATTAGTGATATGAGCCAAACACCACGATCGATACTTATCACATTGGGCCTTTGTGTCTGTAGAGGTAGTCCAATTTATTAAGCGTGTGTGTGTGTGTGTGTGTGCATGTGTGCATTGTGTGGCTGCAGAGGCAGGGTACAGTAGATCATCCGTATGAGTGTGTCATGGTGCTTGGGCCAAAGAATGGGCTGAATCCAGCTATAGAGTGGCAGATCGTTAGACTGTGTACAATACATGCTGCAGGGAAGACTGAGGATATGGATCCAATAAACTGTAATGGACACACACACACACACACACACACACACACACACAGGTAGGCATGTGATTCACTCTAGCACCAACCATAATGAGCAATTCACCCCATGTTGTAGCAGTTATCTCGCTCCTTCTGCTGTGAAATCACTGGATGAGTTCAGTAAAACGCAGTAAAAGCTTTGGAGAATCACTCACTATCGAGTATCCCCGCCGAAGTTAGTTGAGCAAAAGTATCTGTTTCTTTATACACTATAAGGCTCACTGCATTTGCTCGGCAGTGAGATGCGAGAGCGATGTGAAAGGAAGCTGGCACACTGACAGAGCTCTTGAGCTTGGGTTTTTTTTTTGTAAAGTGAAACCACAAAATCTCTCACTGCAGGCTGTACCAACCCAAACCATGACCTTTTTTCTAATGCTTACCAAGTTTTTTTGATGCCTTACCCTAACCGTCACCTTTTGTGGGCTAAAACCGGTCACTTAACGGTAGTTTTGGTGCCTAAACCTACCCGACACAAAAAGCAACCGTGTCTGTCCACTTGAAGAAGAAGAAGAATTCCTTTATTCATCCCGCAATGGGGACACACACAGGCCCGAAATACAAACACATGCACAGACAGGACCCATATACATGCAACTAATGGAGAGATCAGTTGGGGGTTCGGTGCCTTGCTCAACAGCACCTCGGCAGTGCCCAGGAGATGAACTGGCACCTGGGCCAGCCACCAGTCCACGATCCATCCATGGTCCACACAGGAACTTGAACCAGTGACCCTCCGACTCCCATCCAAGTCACCAATGGACTGAGCTACTGCCGCCCCAATTTGCTAATGCTAATGTGTCTTCAGCTCTTTCTTCAAAGGGAACTCTAATCAGGGGAGTACTACTCAGCCTTGAAAACACTTCCTTAAAATACTTATGTACAATGTCTTCTGTGGCTTTGGAGGAGCTTTGTAAAGTCTGAAAAAATAACATGGATGACGTCATGTTTTAAGACTTTCACACAGATATTTTAAACTGGTCTGTTCGTGTTAGACCAGTAACTTTAACTTTGCTCTAATGAAAATTAGACAGTTTGCCTTTAAACTTGGAGACAAACTTCTGCCAAGGTACACCCTCTCTCACAATGTTAACGCAGTGAGAATTTTCCGAGTCAAGAACTCAGTTTTCTGATTCCTCCAGCACCCCATGAATGCAGCACAAATCTTGCAATGTTATTGAGAATGAAAAATAATTTGTGTATCAGCTCCGTGATTCGGATCAGCTCCAAAATTTAATGGGTTCTTCTTTAGCCCATTCTCCAACTGTCCACCGAGTTTCATGCAAATCAGGACAGTGGTGTTTCTGTATCCTGCTGACCCCCCCCCCCCCCCCCCCCATAAAAACCAAGCCAAGAAAACATAACCTTCATAACGGAGGTAAAAATGACTTATGAGCCAGGCTAACTCAGAAATAAGAGCGTGCGAACATATTCAAACTTCACAGACAGAAATGCTCACTGTAAGAGTGTATATACAGTGGTGTGAAAAAGTATTTGTCCCCTTGCGGATTTCTTTAAATTAAATATGTTTATTGGTCCCAGTGCAGAAAAAAAGAGTGTAAACCTGGAAGAAAAAACACATTGTGCACTCTTCTTTTATATTTCACCTGTGATATAAACTCACCTATTTATATCCCATGCCACCACTCAACAATAGATCTGGCTCCACTTGTGTCGGGGTGATTAACACGTCTTAGCTGTAATGAAACATGATGATGTGACTTCTCAGCGCTCAGTGTTAATCACCGGGCTTCTCTGATAACTCCTCTGAGAACCAAAGAGGAATGTCGTGGAAAAACAGCTTAATTTCTTATGCTGAGTGCTTTTGTATAAAAAAATAGATCATGTAGTATGTGTGTGTGTGAGAGAGAGGGAGATACCTGCAGAGTTCTTCAGTGTTTATCTATGTTGCTTATTTTCAGACGCAGTCAGAGGTCGTCACTGCTCGGCGTGTATCACGAAGCTGGTGAACGTACCTAGCTGTTTATTTCACATAAATATTCTTATCTGTAATTGAATTTACACTGAAAGTTGGCTAGCATATTACACAAGACTTTGGAAACTGGCTTGACTGCATCATTTTTATATAACGCTTTTTTATTGCTATTTATATTTTCAGCTGCTCACAAAATATACAAAATATCACAACATTTGAGCCATATACCTACACTAATCAAACAATAAAGCATTATCATTTCAACCTCCATAAAAAGAAACACATGACGTAAGAATGTGTTAATATTAAAGATGTGGGTGTGGAAATAAAACATCAGGTCTTAACAGTAGCAAATACAAGTCAGAGTAGCTCCCTGGGCCACATTTCATGATATTTCTGATATATCAGTGTGGATTGTAGGGGTGGAAGGGTTTATTAAGGAAAATCCGTCCCGTTCGGTACGCTTGTCACGCTTCGGTACACGTGTGTACCGTTCGGTTTATGAGGTGCAACGTAGCTTAAGTCTTCATGGCCGCTGTCCTCTCTCGTATCAGTCCCAGCGCTACGTCTCAGAGCTACGTCTCAGCGCTACGTCTCAGCGCTACGTCTCAGCGCTACGTCTCAGAGCTACGTCTCAGCGCTACGTCTCAGCGCTACGTCTCAGCGCTACGTCTCAGCGCTACGTCTCAGCGCGTCAAATCCCAGCGCCCTGTAGGCACACGGCCACAACGCCATGCACGCTCTCGCTACGCACGCTCTCGCTACGCACGCTCTCGCTACACTCTTCTTGGTGTGTTTCTGAATCCTCTTCGCAACAGCTCGCCAAGCTCTGCTCAGTTGTTGTTCTCAATATTTCTGTCTGGTCAAATCTGTAGAAACCGCAAACAATTGTTTACCTTTTTGACAAATAAATATATAAACGCATAAATGCCGCAATGTGTCTCCTACTGTTTCAAAATCTCCCTTCACTTTCATTTAAGATTGTTACAGTAATCCCTAAACAAGCTGCCTCATCATTTCAGTTTTTGCGTGATTGCATGACATGTCCTTAAGAATATCTGATTACATTTTCTTTTTAATTATTAGGCTGCAGATCTGATACATGGTATTTTTAGAATCTAAAAGAAATAGAAAAAAACAACTGAACCAACCAGAAAAACCCCGACCCCAAAACCGTGATATGAACCGAACAGTGGATTTCGTGAACCGTTCCACCCCTAGTGGATTGTGTATATAATGACGGGAGGCCCAGTTGGTCTTAAGTGTTTGTGATTTAACAAAATGAAACTGCTAATGACAGAAAACATGCCATAATTACTCATTGGGCTCTTCTACAAAATACATCTAAAATAGTTGTGTGTGCAATAGGAATAAGTGCAGTTCCTGCAATACTCAATAGGATATCACACCAACACTAGTATGCTTTGGTTAGCATTTCCTCAGAAGTACTTTAAGCTCTCTGCCCATAGCCTGCCCTTTTCACCTCTCTGAGTTCCTCCCAGCAGTTGTCCTAAGCTCCTCCCACCACACCCACTCACCTGATCTCCAGTTTCCTCCACACCTGCACCTCATTCACCCGATCAGCTCCTTCAGTATGTATACCAGCCATTTCCCCCTGTCAGTTAACTGTTGTGCTTTTGTCTTGGTGTCCAGCCAACCTTGTTTTTTTTTTTCTGCCTTTGTTTAAACCTCTCCACACTTCCCTGTTGTACTGCACAGAACACAATCACCTTTGGAGAAAGAAAACCTGATGTTATGAACTGGCTCTGAAATAATAAGGAATACCCTTTTTGTCTGATTTCTAAATGGATTTAAGGATGTTTACCTTGATGGACATCGCAGATCTTCTTACCTCTGGAAAGAATGAGTTGTACTGATTCTATTATCTACATGTATGTCTGGGATTTGGCTTGATTCATTTTGGCTTTATTCAAAGGAAAATTATGTGAAAATGTAAGTCTCTTGTGATGGGTTAGGTAAAATCAAATCCCCTATCCCGTGGAAATCATTTTAAACGCAGCCAGACTGAAGATGGAAAATGCAGTGAAACTAGTTAACAATTCTGTCTGATAGCAGGCTACAGACAAACCAAAGCAGTCTAGATTTTGAAAAAACGAAAGAGAGGGGAAAATTCCTTTTTCAAAAACACTTGGCACGAAAGGAATAACCCTCCTGGAGCCGGAATTTATTAGAAGCAAAGCCATGCTCTTTGCACTAGTTTCATCTTTCTCTGTAGGTCCCTGTAAGGTAGTTTATTTATAGAGGCATCATGCGTGTTTACATGCATGCTTCCATCTCCTGCAAGACTCACTGCTCCCACCATGCTGGATTCTAACCTGTCAGAATATTTTGGGTTTGCTCGTGACAACCGTCTCTCCTCTGGCATCCATGTGGGATGTTTGAGTGTGCAATGCGATAAAAGACAGATGTCAGACTCAGACAGAGATAGCATGGAGAGGAGAAGAGTGGGCCAGCCTTGGCTAAGTCACTTGGAGTGGGTGGAGAGAGTCAGAGATAGCGGCACAGTGGCACATGTATAATTGACAACCTATGCTTCCTCTCCATAGAGTTTATGACATTTTCTCTCTGTAATCTACTTTTCCTGGCCGGCACTAAAGATGGTAGCAGGCTGGGCTGTGAGTCGGCGGCTTGGATGGAAATGGCAGGGCATAAAGCTTGGCAAGGAGAATGTGAAGGAGAGAAAATGCCAAGGCATCCTGGACATTTTTTTTTCTCCCTTCAGTGCACTTTAACCAAGAAGCAGGTCTATCACTGATAAAAAGTAGCGAGGATGGGAGGCATTGGGATGGGGAGACACTCTGCTAAAGCCAGTGATGCCATTTTGTTTCACTATTGTGGGTGGCATCTAAATAGCTGTTGATATGAATGATAGGAAGGGAGAGTGAAAGTGAATAACTGAGGAAAAGGTCCCCAGGGTCGGAGGTTGCTGATTTGGTGCTGAATATATTTTCTCTTCACTGGAGATTATGTGCTAGAAAGTTTGTGGGTACGTGCGTGTGTGTGTATTGCATCTGCTAAAGAAAACAAATCTGGTTTATTACGCGTGGAGACTGTATGGTAGAAACCAACTAACACTGAGCTCCAATGTGACATCAAAATATAAGAATAATAATAATAATTAATATGATCCCCATCTGCCCCAACTGTAGGTCTACTTTGTGATTAGTCCTCATTAACAAATATTAGTGTGCTAACAAGCTGAACTAGGACAGAAAAAATGTCATCAGTGGCATTGAGCATTTGAGCATGCTAATAGTAGCATTTATCTCAAAGAAGAAGAAGAATTCCTTTATTAGTCCCGCGAATGGGGAAATTCAATTTTCACTCTGCTATTTTCTTCATTTTACACACACACAGGCCCGAAATACACACACACATGCACAGACAGGACCTATATACATGCAACCCATGGAGAGATGTTAGAGCGAGGGGGCTGCCAGTGACCGGCGTCCTGAGCAGTTGGGGGTTCGGTGCCTTGCTTAACAGCACCTTGGCAGTGCCCAGGAGATGAACTGGCACCTCTCCAGCCACCAGTCCACACTCGAACCAGCAACCCTCCGGTTCCCAGCCCAGTCACCTATGGACTGAGCTACTACCGCCCGCAGACTGTAGTGCAGACATTCTTAAACAGTAAACCATAAAAATGTTCCTAGACCCTCATTGTGTGAAATCCTCCTAATGTAAAGCCTATGGGTGCATGTGCAGTGGACATAGCATCAAACCAGGTTGTGAGGAAACATTTCTTCAGTTTATACCAGTGGTGATTGCTCTAAGAGGCAAGGGAAGCTCCGCTTCCCCTAAAATGTCACCAACAAAAAGTAGTGAAATATGTACTGCTGTGTCCATTTCATTGACTAGAAAGCCTTCATCTTTGGTTCAAAATCAGCTACTTATCACAGGTAACCGACGCAAATTCCTTCTCATTCATCGCCACAGCGCTTTACACAGTCGGGCGCTCAGCTTCTACTGACTTCAATTGGGAAGCATAGAGCGGGTTGTTCCACTGCAGCGAAACTAGATGGTCATTGGATAAATGCTGGGCTTTGTCCCGCCCATCGGACGCTCAGAGTCTCCCCAGAGGTCTATGGGACAGTGGTCTGGCCCGGACGCTCAGCCGCTCTGGAGGTCTATGGGAGAAGTGGTCTGGCCCGGACACTCAGCTTCTGCATGATGGTTGGATGAGCTGTCTGAGGCTGAATCCTTTTTTGATTGACAGCTAAATGAGCAAATCAGTGATCTTGAAGAATAAACATCGAGCAAAGCATTTTCAAGTTTTCCATTTTGTTGTTCTGAACTGATCTGGAGACTTTACCGATCCCCAGCAACTTTGTCTAAAAACGACTAGCGTTGTGTTTGGCGACTCTGCGCCTTCTTTCCCCAACGAGCAGCGACAGCTGCGGAGCCTCTCCGCCCGTCACGATCACTCACACACACAGGTGGTCACACTTCACAGTAGCCTGGTGCAGCAGCTGGGCCAAGGCCGTTAAAGCAGCCTAGCACTGCTGGCCGTTGAGAGGACACTCGTCAAGTCCCTGGAAAAGTCGTCTAGTTGGTAAAACAAGGTCACAGATCATTTTCTTGAAAAGGAACGAAGGGTAGAATTTACATATAAATAAACACATTTATGATGCAGACCCACCTTGAAAGACCAGCAGTCACCAGTGGTTTATACTGTAGTTGAGAAGATTTTAATATGGGCATGTTTTTCTTTAGGAGGCAAGGGAGAACTTTGTTTACATCGGATTGTCAGGGTAGTACTTTTACCTTCGTCTTCTCTTCTAAATAAGTTTAGCTGTTAGGGTGTTTGTTTAAAACAGCTGACAGTCTGACAACTTGTGATTCTTGCACGCTGACTTTTTTCAAGCGATGTTGCCACATTCCTAGCTCCCCATTATATTATCATTGTACTTGCCGAGTTAATTGCGGATAGGAATATCGGAATATCTTTTTTTTTTCTTCTTCTGTAGGCCGCAGTCCCTACCTAATGGTGCTTTTTTGAAATGGCAATCACATATTGCAAACTTCTGCCATCAACAATGTGTGGGACATTGTCCTGTAAAACAAACAGCATAACCATATTCGTGTTGTTATAGAAAAGAAAACAGATTGATGCTCATCAATGCAAATAATAGAACAATAGTTATTCTTTCTACAGCCCTTAACTGAAAGCCTTGGACACCCTACACCAGGTGTCGGCAACCTATTTGATATGAAGTGCTATTTTTACAGTTTCTTGTAAATCATCGTGCCATATCAACAACAACCAAGCCTTTTCCGGCAGCGTTACTTTCCCCCACTTGCGCCACATTCTGTGATGAAGTACAAGTACTAGGCAATCAAAGAGTTTGAATGTAGAAGGGGAAAAAGTAGTGATGTCCAAACAAAGCTTAATGAGGGTTAAAAAGCACAAAAAATTACCAGTCCTTGAGCTTTTTTCTTTGAACCAAGAGCTCTATCTAGTTGCTTCCTAAAATAAAATGCTTCACTTGGAAAACATCAGTCAAACTACCATGAATACCAGCCTATGTACCGGCCAAAGGCTTTGAAAAAGGTAATTTGGCTTGCGGATGCAAAAATGCTATATAATTTCCCCCAAAATTTCTTGCACACTTGTTGCTATTGTGTGCCGTTGGTTAAGCTACCGTGTGCCAATGGTGGCACCCGTGTCCAAGGTTGCTGACTCCTGCACAAGCCGAAGAGACAGAGGCCCAAACACGTCAAGTAGAGTAACTAGATTATTTTTCCTTCTACTTGTCACTTTTTCTTCTTCTCCGCCACTCTACTTTTCCATACTCGCTAACTAACTTCCTCTCACCCTCTTTTGTCATTCCAAGAACTGCAGTTTATCTTACTTCTCTCACCTTCTGTCTCTGCTTGCACATATTCTCCATCACTGCTTCACTGCTTGGGGGGTGTTAATTGCTGAGGAAGCAACTACCCCCCCTCCCCCCACACACACTTTTCTCTTTCCTGAATGTAACTCATCACACTTCCAACCATTCACCATAGTACATTGTTTCTGCTGTTCCACACCATGGCATATAGCACATGTTCAACTCCCCCGTCTCTCTCGGAGTGTTTTATCTGCAGGTACAGTGCTCAGCCGTGGTCTCTGGGAATTGTAGGAAGCAAATTGAGCAGGTGGAGATGGGTAGGGGTTGTGTATTGCTTATTTCCATTTAAACGCAAGGATTTAGTGTACATTTTTTCCAGGTTAACAATTAAGTTGCTATGGAATGTGCCTAATTAGCATAAATGACATTGGGCAATTAAAACTTCCCTTTTGTAAAACAACTCTCAGGAACTATTTTGGGTTCCTTCCACCTTCTAATCTGAGTTTACGTCCAGTTTTGCCTTTATACACATATATTTTGCCTATATATACATTTTCATAAATGTCTTGGAGGCATAAATATAAGCTATATGGGATTTTTATAGCACAACACTTACCTTGAGGGCGTGAATGTACTGTGCAAATACTAATATGAGCCTCCCACTGACACTAAATCTTCTGAGGCAGTGTTCTTGTGCACATTTGAAAGACATGAAATTCCTGAAAGCAAACATGTTAATTGAATAAGTTAAATGTTCAGACCAAAGTAAAAGGATTCGCCCCCTGGCAGACTGGAAAAGGTTATTTGATTTCTAAATATGAAGTGATGTTTCTCCCCTGTGTTCTCACAACATGTCTCTCTGAGTTTCTGCGATTGGCTCAGCTTGACTTGAGGAAATCATTCACGCAACAGTAAAACATTTTATTTTGTTATAGAGAGTGGGCAGCCAACCTCCTCGAGGCCTTTTATCATGCTGCCGTGCAGGGTGCTGGTCTGTTCTTTGGGGTGCAGTGTCTTCTTGACAAAGGACACTTTAACATGCTGACAGGAAGGATCTGAATGGAACCACCAAACTCTGCAAGTGATAAACATCCTGTTCTAACACACACTTCAATTTCAACAGGCTATATAACATTTTGAAAGTTTTGTGGCAAGCAGGCGATCTGTCGTGTGTGCCTCTTACCCAGTGCATGGTGGGATATGCTCCTGGGGAGAGAAAATAAATGGACATATGAACAGTTGGGATGAGGCGGGTGAGGGTGAAGGGCCCAAGGAGACTGTCGGAGAATGAAAAAAACCTCTTTTCTTCGTCTCTTCTCTTGTCATACATGCCACAAGTATTGCAAAAAAAGAGAAAAAGACGAAGGGAAAGCAAAAACGTTTGGTGCCCTATCACTATAAGTCAAGAGTTAACTGTTGATTAGATTCACCACCTGAAGAAAATATACAAATCAACGTTTGCAGATAACCTTGGACCTCTGGGACTAGGCAACTGAATGCCTGTCCGGACTGAATCATGTTTTTCCTGTTTTGTGTAATTTCCTTCAAACTATTAACATATGTATACGACTGTTGCTCTAATTTCTCAGTATATATACGTTATATGATCATAACCAAGAAAAGCCTCAAACAGGATATTAACGTCCATGTAAACACACTGTCGAGACACAAGCAGAAACATGCCACATTAATCAACAGACACAAACACTGTTTTACAACATATAATATGGTTATTAAGTATACAAATACTTTTGTAATGGATCTCTAATTACACCCATTGGTTCAGCGCATTTGTGCACGTCTCGACACTTCATTGAAAGCTGTCATCTGAAAAAATAATCTTGTCCCGGGCATGGGGAAGACATGCGGTGGGCTGGTGATATTCAAGATTTTTGTCATTGAAGAAGTGAAAACTTACACTCCTTCCCAACTACGTGGTCTCATGGGAGGGTGTATAAATAGCACGCCACTTTTCATGACTTTCATGACTTTTCGCATGCATGTCTACGCATATTAAGCTTTGTGTCATTTAACGCCCGTAGTTCCCCAGGGTTAGGGTTAGGATTAGGGGTTAGGGTTAGGGGTTAGGGTTAGGGTTAGGGCATTTCATGCCCGTTATTTCAGCCATCCTTCACATGAAATATTGATTTAAAAACAACCCTCTGACAGAAAGCTCCACCACTTCGTATTTCTCTGCAAGGTGGCGGAGACGTACGAACACGTGGGTTTTCCCTCAATGACATTTGTGCGTCAAATGACCACGCCATCTCTGCACTATACAAGTCAATTGAGACTACATGGCGTGAAATGAAATGCGTTGTAATTATACGCGAGATGGCTTGAGAGAAATAGCGTGTCATTCACACGCCTTTTGGTGATACCAGGCTGTTCCCAAAGATGCTTCAAGATGACATGGTGACATTGCATATTATAGAGAGAGAGGTGCCATAATAATAAAATAACTCTTTGTATAACCATTTGGAGACATACCCAGTAGTCACTGATGTAGAACAATTAAGCTACTCATTGTTTAGCTGTCGGACCCACAACTTTAGTGTTTTGGTTCACATTTTTTTTTTTAGCCAAAAGAGCTACTTCAGATAACCAAAAAAGAGGGAACTGGGCACCAGGCCGGCTTCCTATCCACAAGAAGAAACCAGGTTACATTTCAGCACACTTATAAGTCCTGGCCAAAGGTATAATCCTAAACACTCACTTCGTCCCATTCCAACTTTAAGCCTCTCAAGAGTGTTGTCACTCTTTGTTTAGCCCAGCGGGCTACTCAATATTGCAACGCTCTCCTCTGTTAGACCCCTTTATTTCTGTTGACAGCTTTATTATAGCTTTCCTCTCATTTGCATAGGTAATCAGCCCATACTTTCAGAACCTGTTAAGATTCAAGATGGCAGCCGCTAATTGGAAAAGCAAAAGCAATAAAGCACTGTTTGAGCTTAAGTTCCCAACTTCCTCTCTTTGCGTGGGACTAATAAAATGAGGTCCCTGCAGCTTGGGACAGATTAACTTTGTTTTTTTCTGGCTTTAGATGAAACATATGAAGCGGGTTAATTGCCTTGGCCCAGCTTGTAATGGCAGAGAAATCGTCTAAAGCATATAATCTTTTCAAATCCGCAGCTCTTTCACAATGCTGACTTCAACAGCCAGGAGAGAGAGCCTCACGCTCGACCGCTGTATTGACTTGGTGTGTTTACAACAGGGATATTTACCTGACTGAAGCAGTAGAGGAAGAGAAATGAAAAATTAATTTGGACTATTTTAATAACGATATATCTGGGCTTGCCAAACACTACGGCATGCACAAAAACACATCCACAGCCCTATGGGTCACTGTTGAGTCATTTTCTACAACTACTAGCTGCATACTGATGCAGACTTGAACACACACACACACACACACGTCCGTTTGCTCTGCAGGCCACGAGAGCACGACTCATTGTGTCTCCTGCCGTCGCAGAAATGGAAATTTTAATGAACTGAGCACAGCAGTCGTTGTCTCCTCACCATTTGTGGTGCGGGAGAATGGCACTTTATCCACTCTGCCCAAAAATGGACCACTGATTTCATTAGAGATAGAGGTAGAAACCTCCCATCAGCCTCTCCCCGAATAACCCCAGCCCTTATTGTGCCCATACCATGTTAAAACAGGGGTGAATGCATCCATGTCCTCTGCCATTCAGCTTTTAACCACTTCTTTTTGGTTTTCTCTTTTTCTCACTGTCATGCTACTATCTGTCGTGATATTACACAGGGGAAGGACAGGACACCCTACTTTCAGCTCCTTAGTCAAAGCACTGTCACCTTCTGTGTCCTCTTTTTAGTGTAAAAAAAAAACCCTACAACTTCAATGGTGAATAGACCTTGTCACAGCAGCCTGATATGTTACAGAAATGTCTTGTAAAAATAGTCAAAAAGTAAATGCTGTCACGGTAGTTTTAGCTGTGTGAATTTTATTAATACAGCTCTTCATCAAAGAGTTAGTTGCACTTTTCCTTTGCTAAAATAATCCATCCACCAGTATCAAGATGCTGACTAGACAACATGACTATTGCGCAGGTGTGTCTTTACCTGGATACAATAAAAGGCCAAACTAAAATGTGCAGCTTTAGGAAAAAAATGAAGCAAAAACAAAAATGTTGTGTTTATATTTTGGTTCAGTCTTAGTATTCTTGGATCTCAGTGCTGCATTCAACACAGTCGATCTCAACATACAACTAGAAACTCTGGAAAAGTGGTTGGGACCCTCTGGCACAGTATTAAAATGGTTTGAATCCTATTTTTCGAGGACTGGGACTACTTTGTGTCTTAAAGTAATTACACATCAAAGCGGGCAACAATTACACATGGAGTTCCCCAAGGCTCCATTCTGGTGCCTCTTCTGTTCAATATCTACATGCTTCAACTGTCTCAGATCATGAAAAACAACAGTATATGTTATCACAGTTACGCAGACGACACACGAATTTACACAATATCACCAGGCGACCTTAGCCCAATAAAAGCACTGAACAGATGCAAAGAACAAATCAACGATTGGACGGAGTTGAATTTTCTCCAATTTAACAAAGAAGAAACAGAATTTATGGTTTTGGATCCAAGGAAGAATGATCCAAAGTTAGCATCAAACGGCAATGCTAAAAACCCCAAACCAGACTGGGACTGGTCAGTTGCGTACATGAACTGATGAAGCCTCTTGGATGAGAGAAACGTCTTCCTAGACACACAATCAAGTCCAGTTGCTTTTGACTGAAATTACTTTTGGGATAATGATGACCTGGACAAATAAGAACATTCACAGGCTTAGTGCTATACAAATACACTTGCCTTGCCTTACCAGTGTAGTTAACTGAAGAATTTTGGTTGGGTGATTGTCCACTGTGGGGCGGAACTCCACAGTGAGCTGAATATTTGACATGTAACGGCATTAGCTCTGTTTTAGTCTTCACCAACTCCAGGGGGAAATGTGTGACTCTTAAATGCTCTGCAGCGACGCTAACTTAGGCTGCCATTTGGCTTTAATCAAGTGTACAGGGGGGTTATCATTTCTTTTTTTGCTTAAACAGCTGGTTGATGGGAGCAGTTAGGCTGAACCAAAGCAGTAAAGTTGTGGGCAGTAAAACAAGCTGAATAACGCTCTGTTGAGCTGAAGGGAACTGCGGGTGATAATTCTGCATGGTTGTCACCCAGAGTGACCTTTGTCAGGTTGCAGATAGGTATTTGATCCATTGTTAATGTAAAGCCAATCATTATAGCAGCTTTAACTACTGTACAAATATAGAAAGCTAACATTTTCAAAGTCTGCTTTACGGTTTAAGATTTGTGGATTGACTTTTCCTGTCATTTCATTGGTTTTATTTCATCATGCATTGCAAAAATAAAACTGTCGACGCTTGTGGACTTGGGGCCATATAGCTATGACGGGAACAAAGGAGGAAGTCGAGTGATATAGCATAAAGAGTGTCTGTGTAGGGGAGAGGTTGGACTTATTTTAACTTGCGCATGTAAGTTAAGTTCATGTTGTTTTCGAAGTCACTGAGGCGTCTTTGCCAAAATCAATACCAGACTCTTTAAACTTGCCCGAGTTTCGAGCTGCTGCCATCTGAGAAAATAGGTATCAGCTATAGAACCAGCTGGATGCTAAACAGCTTCTTCCCATAAGCAATAAAAATGGTCAACTGATCAGCTTGTCACCTGTCAAGGTGAGGCCGCTGAACAGCATCTTTAAATTGTGCCTGTGTTAGGGATCGATTTGTTCTGTCCGTTTTTAGTTCTAGGTATAATAGAGATGATCATTTTCAACTTGTAAGTATTGTTTTTGTTATGATTAATTGAACGAAAAGACTGGTGAGAAACCTTTTTTTCTGTATTCAAGTACTCAGTGAAATGACAATAAAGTGAATACGAGCCAATGTTGATATAAAACATTTGATTAATCAGCTCGAAGCTTACACCCCTCGTAAGGATTTTAATGTCTGCCTCCTACGAGTGAATTTCGACCACCCAAGGGCAGAAAACCTTCAATACAGCATCTCACCACCTGTTCAATGTCAGTCCACGATTTAGTGCTGCATGTTTCACAATCCAGGTTTGGTCCTCCAACTCCAAAGAACAACATCTTTCTCTTTTGGGTCACTAGATTTTCAACTTTCTTCACCAGTGACTCGTTATCTTTGGCTCCATATTGTCTTCTTGCTGAGCACAGTATTGCCGTCTGGTGTTTGTGTGCTGCTAACTAAATGCAGGTTTATACGTTGCATTTGGGTGGAGCTGTCGACAGAAGTAGATTTCAGAAATTGCTTCAGAAATCACTACGACAGCCATTTTGATTTCAATCTTTTAGTGTCTGAGAGAGTTTTTAAAGAAAAGAGTAAGTGGTAGATGGGTGGGTGATAAGGTGAGAGATGGGAGGGTGAAGTTTGCTGTTTTGGTGCAGTGGCACACAAATACTTCACCATTTCTTAAACTAGATTTGATAATAAATGCACACGGGAAAAATTAATGTATTGTGTAATTTTGCTGCCATTTCTGTTATCCAGTGCATACAGTGAGAACAAGTCAGTCAGCGTGTGTTAGAGCACAATATATCAGAGCCTTTGACTTTTTTACATTTTGTTGTTGTTGAATTGCAGGGAGATGCTGATATACTACATCTCCAGAAAATATTCCAAAATGACAAAGTACTGTATGTATGTATGTAAAGTATCTGTCGTGATTTATACAGCACATGACTCATAGTTATAAACAACTTGATTTTAATATAACATCTCATCTCATCTCATCTCATCTTCATCCGCAAATCTGGGGTCGGGTCGCAGGGGCAGCAGCTTTAGCAGGGGACCCCAAACTTCCCTTTCCCGGGCCACATTAACCAGCTCTAACTGGGGGATACTGAGGCGTTCCCAGGCCAGTGTGGAGATCTAATCTCTCCACCTGGTCCTGGGTCTTCCCCGAGGCCTCCTCCCAGCTGGACGTGCCTGGAACACCTCCCTAGGGAGGCGCCCAGGGGGCATCCTTACTAGATAATCCCAAAACACCTCAACTGGTAATATAACATAACAAACAATATTACATTTGAGTTGATATTTTAGGAAATACACTCTTTTCACTTTCTGGCTTTGAGTTAGATGAAAAAATCAAAACCACTCATGTCTGACAGTGGTATCAGTCTACTCATCTAACCCGCTGCAAAAAAAGCAAATAAGTATATTTTCTAAAATGTCAAACAATACTTTTTAAAAATCCAAATCAAATCAAAGCACTAGCTGCAAGCAATATTGCACTTACAATTGTGGCACCACAGCAGTTTGCTAAACATGTTACGTTCCGACATTTCAGTAAAAATTTACAAAGCTTCCTTACGAGTATACGTGTAGACTTAACTGTGTTTGCTGAGTAAGAGACACGACATTCTTACCAGTGTTTTAATTGAGCCATACATTGTGTTTATGCGCATTCACTACCACAAACACTTATTTTCTCCAAACACTTTCAGTTCTGCAGGGTCTTCTTGAGTCCCCTCCCTTCCTTTTTTCGCTGACAGCATTACATGTCAGCTTGGCTACACTAGCAAGGTTTTGGTCAGGTGACATCCTTCCTAGTTCAACGCACAACCTGTGTGAGTCGGGCTGGAATCTTGTAAATGTCATTCTCTAATGATAACGTGGCAGATGAGCAGATACCACAGGACGTTTTGCAGTTGCCTTCCTTTTTGCTCGTGCACTTTTATCCTCTCTCGCTTGAAGACTGATAAAATGTCATGCTTTCTTGTGGTGTGCGTGATGTTCGTTTAAAAGCAGAACTCACAAGCAGAAACTTCGAACAGGCATTTTGCAGAAATGCTACAGTGGCACAATAGACAGTCTGACAAATGGTAAAATGACTTGTACTTATATAGTACACACACACACACACACACACACACACACACACACACACACTTGGAAGAAGTTGACATGCAAGGTGTCATCTGCTCATCAGGATCTAATCTAATCATTCCGACACACATCACATAGCTTTCAAGAGCAAATGGGGTTCAGCGTCTTGCCCAAGGACATTTCAAGAGAATGGAGGAGTTGGGGATCGAACCGCTGATCTCCCGATGAGCGACGCTCCGCTTCTGCCTGGTCAATGGCAAGAAAAGCATCTATGCCCTGTGTACAGGCTGAGGGACAGGGTCGGCTTCGTGTAGCAGTAATGAGCAGGTGTCAGCTGGGACTGGGATAGGCGTGAAGACCTGAAACAAATTGGTGTGGTTGGAAAATGGCAGAGACA
Source organism: Echiichthys vipera (assembly GCF_963691815.1). Taxonomy (NCBI): domain Eukaryota; kingdom Metazoa; phylum Chordata; class Actinopteri; order Perciformes; family Trachinidae; genus Echiichthys; species Echiichthys vipera. The sequence continues at coordinate 6,074,931 of NC_139830.1, read as the reverse complement.
GTAAAGTTCCATCATCTGAGCGCAAGTGAGACAGGTCTGAGGGGATTGATTCATGACAAAATAATCTGTCATGAATATAACCCAACAAATCATGATGGCATGTCGAGGTGATGCCATCTTCTATAGAAATCACTGTCAGTTGGTTTGTCAGTACAATATCTCCAAAAACTATGTGATGGAAAAGATCCATCCATCAGCATCATCTGGGGAAAACTTTGATTTTTTTTTCTCCAATACTTTTGCAGGTATTTGGTCATAAACCAAGCAATGACATTCCCATCAGCCTCAGCTATAGACTTTGCATTGTGTTAACTTCCAACTAACAAACATTGCTAACACGCTAATCTAAGATAATGAACACGCTAAACATCAGCATGTTACCATTTGGGGCGGTAGTAGCTCAGTCCATAGGTGACTGGGCTGGGAACCGGAGGGTTGCTGGTTCAAGTGTGGACTGGTGGCTGGAGAGGTGCCAGTTCATCTCTTGGGCAATGCCGAGGTGCTGTTGAGCAAGGAACCCCCAACTGCTCGGGGCGCCGGTCACTGGCTCTAACATCTCTCCATTGGTTGCATGTATATAGGTCCTGTCTGAGCATGTGTGTGTATTTCGGGCCTGTGTGTTTGTAAAATGAAAAAAATAATAGAGTGAAAAAGTCCCATTCGCGGGACTAATAAAGGAATTCTTCTTCTTCTTGCCATTGCAAGCATGTCAGTATGCCAACTTTAGCACTTGGCTCTAAACAGGATGCAGCCTCACCGAGCTGCAAAGTGTGGCTGTAGCCTTATTCTCTTCTTGCGTATCACCTGCTGTATACTAATGGAATAAAGTCCTTTTTGATAGCGCGATAAATAAGACTTCCTCTTCACAGATTTCTCTCTGAATACAGAGTGCATCTTCACAGTCACCGTCATCTATGAGACCTTGTGTTTTCTAATTGCTTGTGTTAAGTGTGTTTAAGGGCACTCAATTTAACTTATTCAGATATCTGAAGGAAGTAAATGTAGGATGCACTTTGCATTTTATATCCATTGAAGTTATTCATTCATAGTTTGTGTATAACACTGAGGTTTGTATAACATTAGCACCCAAGAAACCAGCCTGCATTAGTCATATAACACCGTGCACTTGTGGCTAAATGCCTTATGGTACATGTCAAAGGCAACAAATTACATAATTGTAGTTTTTTTTTTTTTTCCTGCTCAGCCAGTCATTAGTGTACATAGGGTTTTATGAGCATGATTGCCAGATCTGATTGCATTCAACAGAAGATATCTATGAATGAAGTGCAGATGGTGTGTTAATAGACCTGCATGCTACGATTTACACAAATAAGACTGAGATTCTTGAACAGAATGAATCAAAATATGTAAGGGCGCCTGGTTATGTTTTAAAAAGCGGGGAGTAAACTTGCAAACATACATAATTGTCGGTCGTCTGAGGGTCTTCCCCCAGATGCTCTTCCAAACCTAAAAACGAGAGTGCTAAAACTCAAATTTGTGATGTCAATAATTATAAATTGGACAATATGTCAAAAAGAGAATCGCAGCTCTAGAATTTATACTTGATGACATCCCCAGGTTTCTGGCTTTGAGAGTGTATCTCATGTTCACAAATATTGATTGAACTTCCTGGGCCACTGAAATGAGACGCTGAAATTCTTAATTTAGGTTCCCCCAAAAGAGCCGACTCTTTGATTCGGCTATATCACCAATGTCTCATCTTCAGCAGCTAAATCCTGTCCTATTCGGGAGCTAACATTAAGTTTGGTGACTGGCAATTAACGCTGACTCGACCGAATCAGTTTGGCATTTTGGCAACTGTAACATAACAATTCTACTTTTAGCGGATTTTAGGTTTAGCTGCAGTCAGCGGGCCAAGCAGTTTCATTCAACATACGTCTTTTCCCATGTTCTATTTTAATTTGAGCACATTGTGGCCGTTACGCTAAATTACAGGTTTCATACCTTTCTGAAAACAGTCACACTGTGGATAAACAGAATGTCATTGACTGCCAAAGCGTACTGTGGCAAACGAACAGTGACTAGTTCTACTGAACTCAAAGGGTGACCCCAAAGTGTGTGATATTACTATTATGTATTTGTTTTTAGTTGCTGAACATAGATAAAGGCTGATTCAATCTAATTACCTAATCGTGGGAACTGTATAAAATATTTTTTTAAGACAAAAAATGGGTTTGCAGAACAACTTTCCTCCCCCGGAACGGAATAATGGAGATGCATTGTTCCACTTTCTACAGTGCCTTTGATAATGTGGGTTATGAATAGGTCTACAGTGATGCGCACATGGTTGTGGTTTTCTGAAATAAAAAAAAAATCTTACAAGAAGTGTTTTTTTTTTCCAGCCTCCCACACAATCTCTGTTTCACTTAAACTCAAGCATCACGGTACTTATCAACTGTTGAACATGTTTCCTGTTTCAACACTCAGCCACTTCCACATGTAGCAACCTTTGTTCACACTTAGCTTGATAGATCTGATTAGCGAGGAGACGGGGTTGTTGCGCTGTTTCTGTCGCAGTAACGTTCGTGTCGCCGGCACCTGTGCATTTCTCAGAGAAGCAAACCATGTCCAACGGAACGGAGCTGGATATGAGGAACACAACGTACGCGCTGGTGTTTGGATCTGTAATAACGCTGGGTCTGCCTCTCAATGCTGTGTGTCTGTGGATTCTGTTACACCGCCACAGCCTCAAATCCCCCAGTGCCGTCTTCATGGTCAACCTGGCCATCTCTGACCTGCTGCTCGTCATCTCCTTGCCCATGAGGGTCTACTTTTACGCCACAGGCACCTGGCCTCTCGGCAATCTGCCGTGCATCTGTTTCACAATGCTGTTTCGCAACAACATTCGCTCCAGCTCCATCTTCATCACCTTCATCAGCGTGGACCGGCTGCTGGCAGTGGTTTACCCCCTGAGGTCACGCCATCTTCGAACAACTTCTAACGCCTTGAAAGCTGCTGCGCTCGTTTGGCTGTTTGTGTTAATTGTGAACATCCCAGAGAGCGTGCGGTTGTCCCAATTTTTAAATGGCTACAATGAATCCACCTGTTTTGAATTTCGGCACATGCAGAAAACAGCGCTGCCTTATTTTCAGCCCGCGTTAGTGCTCACCATGCTCGTGGTCAACATTGTGTCCACTGCTCTGGTGTCTTGGACTCTAGGCCGACATCTGAATGACTCTGCGAGGGTCAACAACAAGGTGAACGTCATGCTGATTTTTGCCATGAACCTGATGATGTTCACCATATTTTTCGTGCCTGTGTCATTGATTGTTCTCGTTAAGAGCTGGAGGCCTGCACTCACACCGCTTGTGTGTCTCGCTAGTGTGAACTGCTGTTTTGATCCTCTGCTGTATTACTTTTCTTTTGATGGTTTCTGGAAGAAAAAAGAGGACGTGAGTGTGGCATTAACAACATACAGGGACTAAATGGACATTATATGTGTGTTGTGTCTGTGTGTGGAAGCGTGACATGAAGGTCATAAGAGGAAAAACTGAATATTTTTATAAAAAAAATCCTTATTGATCATTAATCGTAGTCAATAACTCAAACTTAGAGAACTTGATGACCTGAAACTGAGATAGAGATTTAGGTAACATTCACAGTGCAACTTTAAGCGGTTGTTTTCCCCCCTGCTCCATGTATGGCAGATGTGTTTCAGTGAACAGCGAAAGCTATGCATGTGAAAACACTTCTTTTTTCTTTTTTTTTCTCAGTTCATACCTGAGTTGCAGAAGTCATAACAAAATTGGATCCCCAGGCATCTTGTATTGAATACACAATCGCTGCCATGCCTATAAATAAAACTTGGCCTACTGGATCTGTGTCACCGATGGCAGGTTTGCTACTTGAGCTTTAATGGAGACGTGAACACACAACAACCGATGGAAGCTGTCTCAATTCAAAGTCATATCAGCCTAAACATAACTAGAAAACACTTTTACTTTTATCATATTTGTGCAGATGTGATGCATCTTACACACAAAAAAACTTTCCCTGCTTTCTTAAAAAATTGTGCGTTATCTGAATCAAACTTGAATAATTAGTCGGCTCATATGTCGTTAACATGTAAAATCAATTAGTTGCATTTATTCATTCATTCATCTTCAATCGATTGTCCCTGTCGGGGTTGCGGGGGGCTGGAGCCGATCCCAGCTGACATTGGCCGTGAGGCGGGGTCCACTCTGGCCAGTCTATCGCAGGGCACTGAACTTAATAATATGATCAATTAATTGAATGTACATATATATTTAAACAATTCACAAATATTCCATCAGTTTGTCACTGACACAAATATCTTACAGCTGTGTTTGCACCTGTTGTTTAGAAATGTTCCCATTACTCTTAGAGGAAGCGATCACAATCATGTCTTTAAAAATCTTTTATCATGTCAGTTTTTTTTAAATTACAAAAAACAAAGGGTCTCTGGAGAGTTTAAATCCTCAAAGCATGCATGCTGGGAAGTCTGCTAGCAGTGTTGCTTTAAATATTTAAAGGTACCAAGTCAGGTTGTCTTGTAAACAATCAAAAAATGATGTTTGTTTTTCCTGGTGCATCACTACATTTGTTGGAGCACTGACAGCACCAACCCAGCAGAACAGTATTAAATCAAGGTGAAACGCATCACCCATGTGCACATGGAGGTTCAGACGCATCCTCGTGCACATACAACCACTTAAAGCGTTGCTCCATAGTGCCACTAATGATAATGGAGCCACAGGATGATCTTTTTAATTTTCACCAGTTCAGTGAACACCACCAGATCATTCATTCACCTCATTATTTCAAGCCAAAATGACGTTCTACAAATATAAACCTAGAATATTTTTTATTAATTACAAAAATATAATGCTACAGAGATGAGCTGATTCGGCACAATTGCTGTATGATGAGTTTAAAGAGCAAGACATTTGATGCAAGCTAGCTGTAATTTGGAATGAAGGACAAAGACTACGTTACTCTATTTTCATTTTATTGCTCTTGGCATTGTTTTTTTGAAATATCATAAACTCCTCTATGCTTTAGTAAGTGGCACTCAAAATGCTTATCATAAAGTTTCAATTTAGCAATCAGACATACTTATCATTCAACCATTTAAGCGTTTGCTTTGATTGCTTTTAACATCATGTGGTGCTGTTTCGTGTCTCATCTGTACGGCTGTAGGCAACTGATCCAAATAGGTTGAAGATCAAGTCAAAGCACCCCAGATGTGATGTCTGGACCTAGATTCTGGGGATCTGCTGTTGACTCATCAGGAAAACCCTCCACTTAATGGAAACTTAACTTCACAACATGACAGAACTCTGCCCTCGCACACGACCTTCTCTTTCTTGTTTAACTAGGCCACTCATGTGACACAACCCGGCCACAGAAACCACACACGTTCTTCCTGGAACGAATTTGATGCTTGGTTCACATTTCACCCAGTGCCCCCGTGTTTTGCGGTCTGTTAATATGCCTGCGCTCCAGCAAATAAAAATATCTCTCTGTATGTCTATGTTAAAGGCTGTGCCCTCTACACAGAGTCAGGTCATGTGTAGGGCTGCTACTGGCCAGATCTCCCTTCATCATAACCCTGCACAAATTGGAGACCAGTGTGGAGGCAGTTTTTTCCCCCTCCAGCAGCTCCATATATGTTTAATGTGACCTCTGCGTATGACCTCTACGGGAGGAGGTTGAATGCTGAGAGGCTGGAAAGAAGAAGAACTTCATACATCCTCACCTCTGTGTTGATTTTTATCAATAAAACACAGCAGTGCTGCAGCCTATGTTTGCTCGGTCTCGCCCTTGCTCTGCTGAGGCCATGAAGTCAAATTAATTTGAGCTGCTATTTCACCCCAACTCCAAACAACCCATGTGTATAACGGCCTTTAATTCACCGTGAAGCAGATTGTTTTGTACCTGGTTCAATTTGGCTTGATTTCAATGGGAAAATTCAGTGGGGTTTTAGACCATTTCAATTGTCTGGGGCCACATGTGAAATAGTACATATATTTGAGATGCAGCTCAGCACTGTGTTTCAAATTCTTCTAGATATAAACATTGAGGTTTGTTTAAGTGTCGAGTCAAATGTTGAAGGGTTAGAGGGTATAAGGGCTTAGAACATTATAATGGAAGTATACGATGGCCATTCACATGCAGTTATGTCTCATACGTTTGGAGAAATGTTTGGGTTGATGCCATTAGTTTAAATCAAAAAAGAAATGTTTAAAAAATTCTTCCAACACCATAGAAATATTCATGCTATGATTTGGGATTCAAAACATATGCAAGAATTGCCTTTTGGGGGGATTGGATTGTGTTGCTGAACTGCTCCGAAACCCCTTCTTGTCGACACACCTTGGAAAACCGTCCATCATCTGAATGTTCCAGGTCTCTTGTTTTGTTGCTGTAAAGTTTCATGAGGCTGTGATTATCCTACAGGTCACAACAGGTCATTTTATACAGTGAGGTGTATACAGGAGTATCAGCTTTCCAGTCACCCAGTTTATGACATTCAACACTGTGTATGGACCCCAGTACGCAGACATTTTAATACACCATTATAGTTATAAATAACACATTTGTTATGCGTGACTGCATGTTTTTTGCCCCAAACTGTCTGGTGTAATCAAAATGGGCATGTTTGTCCTCTAGTCTCATATACCAATATCTTTAGAATCAAACTCTCTACGTGCAACTTTTCAGGATACGTATGTTTAGGTTTGTCTGTCTCTGTAGTACCTTGTATTTGTGTATCAAGGGCAAGTGATATCCCAGGCCTGGAGGGACTGGAGGGTATGAATGTGTCTATGTGGCTAAGGCTGATTTCCCCCCCCCCCCCCCCCCCCAAGTCAAACCAGGAAATGGCTCTCTTTCCTCCTTTCAGACACATAAGTACAGAACAAAATGAGGCCTAAACAGGTACATTCAGGTCTGCAGGAATCACTGCTAAGACCCACAAACAAGCCTGTTGAGCTGCAGCCAAGTCTGCCTTGGACCAGAGGAGGACTGCTATTCAAAGACAGCAGCGGCTTTGGTGACTGTGGAGAGTCACGCAGCACAAAGAGCTAAAAACAGCACAGCAAAGGTAAAAAAAGGGAAGAGAAAAACAAATGCTGAGCCACTGAATGGACAGAGGAGACACCGAGGCCTAACAATCCTCCAGCATCTGAGAGAACGCAGAGATCATTTGAATAGATGGATGTGCAGGCGGAAACTAATTAATTTTCTTTTTTCGACGTGACATTAGGGCGCAGTTAAAATACATAATAAAACGATATAAATAATCAATACAAGGCTGAATCCAAAATTGCCTTTTATCTAAAAAGCAAAAGGAACGAAGAGGAAACCATTTTTAATCAAAAATACAACATGTGAATTGGGTTCAGCCTTTTTCTAGACACAGGACCGCCCGGATGACTCAGATGAGCCTTTTCCAACATATTACAACAGCATTTATTAACATCCTGGAAGACTTTAAAGTTTTAAACAAGCACTGGATCTGGGGCGACCGATGCTTCTCTATAGCTGCCCTCCTCCCTCTGGAACTCGCTCCCCAAACACATCAGAGACCAGAGACCGATCTGTCCGTGGATCTGTCTGTCTGTGTGGACAGGTTTGTGTCACATAGCATTGCAGCTGTGCAATATACAGTCACACAACTTCACATGTGGGTAGTCAAGATCAAAATGAAGGCTGACGTTAAGAAGATGGGTGTGGTTCTAGTAAGGGTGGTGGAAGAAAGGGGGTATAAAGTAGGGAAGGGGTCATTGCCCCACCACTTTATACCCCTGGCACCATGGCGATGTGGTGGTGGTTGGTGTGACCCAAAAGCAAGATGGTCTCTAGTTACTATTATACATATACATTTCTAACACCTCGGGATCCCCCAGTTAGAGCTGGTTAATGTGGCCCGGGAAAGGGAAGTTTGGGGTCCCCTGCTAGAGCTGCTGCCCCCACGACCCGACCCTGGATACGCGGTTGAAGATGAGATGAGATGAGATTTCTAACATGCATCTGATGCAGACTGTTTAGCTATAATATAACATTAGTGCCTTGAAATAAACAGGCTAAAACTGCAAAACCACTGTTATGGTCCTCTTTAATGTTTCAATGTAAAAGAGAGATAGTCAAGCTATATCAGTTTAAAAAAAAAAAGACAAAAAAACTTTGATTGTGAATTTCCATTTTCTGAAGCAGAACGAATATTTACTTTTATAGGTTTCTGTAATGGGATAGAGCGATGTGAGGTTTTAAGCAGATGACAACTCCTGGCCCTGTTCCTGCTAGTGAGGCGAGGCAGAATGGAGCCAGACTGCACTCTCGCAGCTTCAGACCTCTGCATGATGTAGGCGGCATCAAAGCCGCGCCACGACACTTCCTCAGAAAGAGCCGGGGGGGAAACACCGGGGGGATGATGGTCTATCTCTTTGCCTTTCACTGCCTCCTCTCATCCCTCCCTCCCTCCCTCCTCCAGCCTCGGCCAGCTGTCGGTAGGAGTGTGCTGAGGCACTGCACTCTGAGAGAGACACACACACACTCTAACTGGAGAGCCAGGGTGGATAGAGAGGTCTGAATTTAGTAGACAGTAGAGTGATTAGGCCCTGCATAGAGCCGAGGACAGGACAGAGGCACTGTGAGCAGGGAGGGTGTGAAAATACGAGATGAACGATGGGACAAATAGAAACATGGTCGGGTGATTAGTTGACACAAGACGACCTCTCGGTTCAGAGAAGAGGAGGAGGAATGACCATGGTTGATTGCTTATTGACATGAGATGGACAGTGAGGCTGAGGAGCTGTCTCCTGCCCAGGAGATGCGATTGGACAGGCAGGAGAATGACAGGAACAACAGCAGGGGGCCATCTGGCTTTGACCTGCTCTGCAATCTCAAGTTTAAATGTATTCCTTGGAGAGAAAAACATTTGATGTTAATGTAAATGTAAACCCAAGGTGCACTTGAAGGTTTGAACATTACTGTGTGGGGAAGAGTATAAGAAAAAAAATGCACATATAGAGCACGCACTTCTCTCTACGGTTATACACGAGGTAATGGCACACTAGACCATTGGTTTCAGCAATGAAGAAGATGGCTTCTCCGTTCTCTCCATGTGTTCGGTAAATGATCAAATTAAGATGCATGAGTGTGCTTTTCTATCTGTCACACTTGCTGTGCACAGAGGGATCTCCACCGGGGCCTGCTTTGCTGTCAGTGCAACAGCGTTTCTGGGTGTGTATTCCCTGCTGAAAGAGAACTGTGGAAATAGACTTCTATGTATACCATGCTCCTGTATTTCAACTGTCCAGTATATGCAAGGGCATGATCTTTGTTAGGGATTGCTGTTTTGTGAAAGGACTGCAGGGGCAATCAAATTGTGTCTGAAAACAAGCTTAGCGGGGCATATAAAGGCTACTTGTGTTATCAGTTGTTGAGTATGATTCTGCTGCATTATCTATAACTCGTAAATCTCTGCAAAGTGCCTGACACATAGATTAGGTTAGTACTGGCTGCAAGTCTGCTTAGTGGCACAAGCTTAATATATGCTCAGCTACGTGAAATGTCACCCAGGTGCACTGAAGGCGACTCATTAGCACCGCAGCAGCAGCAGTGTGTCATAAATGGATTTGGAACGAGCCCAAGTCAGCCTTGAGATTCTGCCTTATCAGAACAAAAAATCGATATGACACAAAACTATCGCAGCGCCTTCATTACAGTGCGGTGGATTTACAATCAAACTTTCTGCGCGAAGATGAGGTCATTTCGGCGCTGCAGGAGTTTTTTTAGGGATCTCTGATGATGTTTCGTGAGCACACAAAGCATTAGGTGACATTTGAAATCCTCGCTGGTGCTTTAAATGCTCTGGAATGGGGCAGACTCAACAGCTCCCACAGCACATTATATATTTATCACGCCATCAGTTTGGAGCTAATACCCTCATCTTCTTCTTATTGTTTCCATCATCATTAAGCCGCCTGGCTGCTGGTAATTTATGTCGCTGATATCCCTCAAAGGTGAAATACTTACAGGAGACAAATAGAACTGCACACCAAACTACTCAGCCAGGTTAAATTGCCTACAAACAGTATAAGATAAAACTTTTTTCTTTCCCAGACGGACACAATGTGATATTATTATTATCATTATTATTAGAAGAAGAAGAAGAATTCCTTTATTAGTCCCGCAACGGGGACATTTGTTTGTTTCACTCTATTGTTATTAATCATGTTACACACACACAGGCCCGAAATACACACACATGCACAGACAGGACCTATATACATGCAATTAATGGAGAGATGTTAGAGCGAAGGGGCTGCCGGTGACCGGCGCCCCGAGCAGTTGGGGGTTCGGTGCCTTGCTCAACAGCACCTCGGCAGTGCCCAGGAGATGAACTGGCACCTCTCCAGCCACCAGTCCACGCTCCATTCATGGTCCACGCAGGGACTCGAATCGGCGACCCTCCGGTTCCCAGCCAAGTCACCTATGGACTGAGCTACTGCCGCCCCCCTTATTATTATAATTATTATTATTATTATTATTATATCTTGCGATTCCCAGGGTGGTGGATATGGTAGCCTATGTGTCAATAATGAAAAGGCATTGAAAACCTTCGCAGCAGGTTCTAATTTGGAAAATGGCCTTGATGAAAAATTTAAAATATGTTTGTCTGATGCAGCTATAGGCGCCTGATATAGAAAGTGGTGTTAAACTTGTGAGGCTCCAGATGATGCATCTTGCAAGATTAAGATTAGTTATTTTGGGCCCAATTTTTCTGTGTTACCATATGTTTGTTTTTGTTTGATTAATGGCTGTAATATGGAGAAGATCTGTGGTGGTGCTGTAAAACCGTGAGGAATATATCAGCCAGCATGTCTTTAAATGTTGGTTACACTTAAGAAGCAGCATTTTATACAGGGAAATTTATTTTTAAAAGGGTCTATGTTTTCAATAAATACATACATAACATGTAAGTCATTTATTTCTTAGCGTGTCATGCACCAAAAGGTGTCCAGCCCACATGGTTTTACCACAAACATCATACATTTCCATACATGTCAAACACAATAGCAGTGTCAGAGCAGAGGTAAACACAATTATTCTCCTCGACCATTAAAGCTATAAGACAAAACCGCTGCTACTGGTATAGTGGATTGCTCCCCACATTAGCTGACATGCATGTGTGGCCACAGCGGCCATCAAAAAGAACAACAGAGGAGCTCGGATTACAACACACACACACAGAGCGAGAGAGACATCCTTCTCTGCTCAGGAGCCATTTAAAAGTTAATCAACGACACCAGTGGCCATTAGTGAGCTGCAGTCAGCATCCTATTGCTCGCGCCCACACGCTCGCACACAAGCCGTGAGACTGAACATAATTAACCGGCATCATATCGGTACGATGCTGAATTACAATCACATTTACCACAAGGCTGGATTGTTTGCAAATCACTCCATCAGCCAGCACCACAAAGCTAGCAATGGCAAAGATGAGCCACAGCCATCTTGGGTTTCCGTGAACTAGCGTTAGCAAGCAAGATAACGTTAACCAGCTAGCTGTAACTTGCTATGCGGTGTGGATCTGGCGTTGGTTGCTTCATAATGTTAGCTGCTAATTTGTAAATGGCAAGCAAGCTACATTTACCCCATGAATCTGGATGACATTAGCGGATGTTATCCACTCAAGACAGTTTTTTCAGCTAGTTAACAATTTGGCCACGTTAGCGAGCAAGCTAACATCGGCTAACGTTAGCCGGGTCATCCCTATGTTCCCCAGGTCCTATGTTCTCTGGTCGCATAAGCCTATGCCTCCTTGTTACGGTTAGGGGTTAAGGTTAGGGTCTGGGTTAGGGCCAGAGTTAGGGGGTAGTGTTAAGGTCTACATAGACCTATTTGCCGGTTAATTCCTCACTGATTGTGGAAAAGCGGGGACCATCGGACCTTTTCTTTTTAAAAAGCGTCCTATGTTTCCCAGTCACACAAAGCAGGGAACATAGGACCCGTGGGAACATAGGACCTGGGGAACGTATGCTCCCCATTGGCCGGCTAAACCCACAATATATTTCAGGTCAGTGTTTCCTCTAGGATTTTAATCAACACCTGGGCTAAAGGGCTTTGTTGTGCCACCACAACAGAGTCCACACATGCTTTGCGTCCATACACACGCTCTGCAGCAGCAACCCGTGGACCCCCCCCTGAGCCCGGCACCTCAGTTTGAGAACCGCTGCTTTAGTTTCTCTATCACCTTTTCATACACAAGCCCAGGGAAGCCTTTTTGTCAGCTATAAACCACTTAGGTCCTTTCCCAGTGAAAAGAAGACCAAATTTAATTCCATCACTGGATGGATTCAAATCTGTGCATTGTTATCTGTTTGTATTATTATTTTTTTCTCTCCCTCTAGATAATGCTGGCAATATTTTCTCTGCCTCCCAGAATAATCCTTAACCAATGGAGATAGTCCAAGAGAAAAGTTCCCTTTGAGATAGGCTACTCAGAAAAATTGAAAAAGTTATTATTAATCCTACTGCCCGGCACCAACAACAACGACAAACCCCCCACATGCATACACTTGCACGCATGCCAACACACTCCCACACACACCTTAGACAAACTCGAAAAATGAAAGATGGTAACAATATCCCTGGCAAAATGAGCCGTGTCACTCAGAGATTTTTCATTTTGCATATTTTTTTTAGAATGAAATAAGAATATTTGACATTTAAGCAGCGGTTTTGAATGTTTTCTCTGCAATAAGGAAAATAATGGGGTCAATGGTTTGCGTTCCAGTTGTATTGAAGTCTGCCAGTCTATCTTTTCCTAGAAATTTAAACTCATAGTCCTCGGGACGAACTGAAATGCAGAAACATCACTGTCAGTAAGCAGTGAAAAGAAATCGAGAATATATATTTTGGGGGGAACGAAAAAAATACAAGGTGGATGTAAAAGTATAAAAACGTAAAAATAGCATGTGTAGACTTGACCCAAGGTTGGCCTACATTTGGCTGATAATTTGTATTTCTGTTGAAGCCTGCGTAACAATTAAACTCTCTTATAAGGATCATATTATAGGGAGACAGTATTCATCATATTTTGCAAGAACAATACTTCAGAATTCATCACGTGTCTATGTATTATTATACCACTGCCTTGCATATGCTCTTTTTTATTTTTTACAACATGTAAGGCACATTGAGTTTGTTTTTAATGTGCCCAATAAATAAAGCTGCCTTGTCTTAATTGTATGGCATTTTAACTCATATTATAGTGAGTCCCCCTTCAGTGAGTGTTCTTCACTGAGTCAATAGTGGCGTTTTAACACAAACAGAGTTTTTATGAAGCATTCCTGCACTAAATGAGTTTGTTTTATTGTAAATACAGTACACCAGTAATGATTTCTCATTCTTGGGGTCAATTAAAGCAAGATGGTCAGTGATTTTCAATTGTTTCCATTACGGATCCCTCCTCAGCGTGGCGGGCTCGCTGTGAGCTGGGATATTCCAGAGATGTAGGAGATGGGAGGAGGAGAGAGGAGGGAGGAGGATGGGAGAGAGATAGAGGTGGAGGGAGAGAGAGTGAGAGAGAGAGAGAGAAAGGAGGTGGAGGTGGCGAGCGCCTGAATCCATCTCGCTCTTCCCTGTGACGTGGCACGGTCTGGTCCCGGGGTGCGCTGCTCTCCAGTCCCGTCTCAGCCAGAAAAACCACTTCATTCGCTGCCTCGTCCTGTCCACAGAACCGGCGGTGCGACGCGCGCGTCACGGTGCGTTCTGGGCACCCCGTGTCCCCTCTTCTTTCACTCCATGCTGGCTGTCTTGTCCCGCATATCAGTGAACTGTTTCCACACTCCAGCCTGCAGAGAGAGGAGAGAACCCGAGGCGTTGAATACGAGGGAGAGGGCGGACAGGAGAAGACACTGAGAGAGAAAGAGAGAGAGAGAGAGAAGAAAAGAGAAAGAAGAGGAGGAGAAGTCGCCGTAGCCACTCTCCTTTCCCGAGCTCAATCTCCACCGAGAAGATGCTGAGAATAGCCGGCGTGTTGGCTGTAGTGGCTCTGGGGTTGAGCGCCGCGCACATCAAAGGTACGGTGGGTGAAGGGCAACTTGCCTGCTCTGTGTGGTGCGCTACGGCTTTATGAGGCTGTGTGTGTGTGTGGATGCAGAGAAATGTCCATCTGAATGCTTGGGCGCATACACTATTGCTGTGTTTGATGCTTTTTCTGCAGTGTCTGGACTTGTGCACACTGGGCACGAAATAATGAGTAAAGCCTAACTGTACAGCCCCTAATGGCACGTGATGCTATTTGTTTTATCTTCCCTGGCATCCACACAGGGTAGATTCAGAGTGTTTCTGCGGTGCTCAGTACTGGGCTCACTTTGACCTTTATTGTAGCATATTTTTTGGTGTTAATCTCATGTGGCATCACTATCATTTTGACTTGCAGTTTTGTTGCGGTGTAGTGATTTCTTCTTCTTTGTTGCAGCATTATTCATTTTTTTTAGCAGCTGGATGGAGGAGAAACATTCTGTTACATTGTTAGTTGCTGTGAGATCTTTCTGGTCGGTAGAGGGAAAGTGGGGGAAATAATCTGAAGTCCTTTCTTTGAGTAAGTGTTCTGTGAGAACCTGCAAGGAAGTGGCATTTGGATTCATCCGAAGCCTTTCAACGTATTTAAAATGGGCAGAATATGATTGAAATAGTGGTGTTAGGCCTATAAGTGCACATGTGGTCCATTATTATCTCATTTTTCAGAATTCACACTGCTGTCTTCTGGAGAGAGAAGTCCAGATTTGAAAACCTGAGTAAATCACTACCACAGAAAAAAAAAATAAAAATTGTTAGCATGATCATTTTGTTCTGTTGCGTTGACTGTGAACGCAGACTTCCTCTACGGGTACCACCACAGAAACCACACTTATCTTCTTTGGGAGTGTTTGGATGTTATCAGGTTCGTAGCTGTTAGCAGCAGCAGCACTTTTTGTGAATGTGCCCAAACTTTGATCAAGCCCTCTGTAATTACGTGCATTATATGCATATGCAAATGAAGTACATGTTAGAGATTTATCAAAGGGAAATTTAAGTCACAGCTGCAATTAGCTCATTCAAATCCCACAACCCCCATAGCCACATACAGGCCTTTATAATAATCTCATCCAGATGTCATGAATGTGTGACCGTACTGTTTGCTGCTTTGCTTCACCGCTCAGCTATTTTTAGGTCCACCAGCACCCCCACTGCAGGACTGCTCAATTCTCCAGTGAGCTTGACATCTGTCGTAGGTAAATGGGGCAACAGGTTTGTGCTAATCTAGTCCCTGCAGACGGGTGCCGGCTTTTCCACAGGAAAAAAAAATAACAAGGTGACACCTGTCAGTTTCGTCTGGCGGCCCAGATACACCACAAGTGTGATAAGCTGTTTGTCCTCCATGCCTCTTGACGCAGGAAAGAGCCTCCCAGCTGCTCAACTGGCTGGCTGCAGCTACAATTATCGTGTGTGGAAGGAAAGCATATGCTAATAGACCTGTTGCAGGCCGTGACCTGGCCCCGAGGTCAGACATTTGCCTCATATGCACTTTCCTTGAAATTAGGATTTCCTTCCAAGCGAGGTGACTATCATGCTGTGTTGGCTGATCTGTGTGCTTGCATATTCTGGCAGACACTATTACCTGTTTGGGGATGTTGTGTATTAACCTGCTAATATGTTGCACAGCAGGAAATAACAGAAAAGTTGCATTGCAAGGAAGAATTTATTCTTTTTTTTTGTAGCCTATCCATAGCTTGGCTGCAAATTAAACGAAATGCTACCAAGTCAATGGGGGTGGAAAAACACACCATGATTCTAATTGATTCCCTGGGGCCCCTGTACATGCAGTTTAATAAAAGTTTATAATTGTCCCCAGAATCGGTTATCACACTGACCCTCGCTGCCGTTCCCATTTCCCGTCGCAGATGGCAAGATGGCAGGAAGCAGAACCCATGAGAAGCAACTAATCGAAATAGTTTCCCATTTCTTGTTTCTCCATTTCACTTTTTTGGAAATGACAACTGAATTTGTATCGAGTGTGGCGAAGCATCCGCCTCCGTAGCTCCAATGTGCAGAGCTGTTTTCCAGATAACTTTGAAGCGCAGCTACTCCTGTCATTTTCTGTTTAACCACCGTGTCATTCCAAGAAAGCATGGAGGTGCGACTTCCTTTAATCACTGTCACCCTTGAGTCATCCAGTCTGACTTAACGTGCATGTTCGTGTGTCTGTAAATGTGCGTGTATCTACTTAGTATGTGTTTCAGAGTAGTCAGTAATCGGAGCTGAAGCTCTAAGACCCCCGTGTGTGTGTTTGTGTGTGTGTGTGTGTGTGTGTCTGTGTGTTCGTGCATGAGTGGGGAGAGTGATAGAGTGCAGCCAACATGTTGACAGCCGCCAAGAATGCAGAAATGAGCGAGGAGGTGATGTCGTTTACAAAGGAATTATTGCATTCGCAGATACACACTGTGGCTCAAACGATTTCCTCAGGACCAAGCGTGTCGCTGCTCGACAGGGAGAATCTTCTGGCAGCCAAGCAGAAAGCCATAGAGTTTTTTGCCAGTGCTGCCCGGAGCCCCGCTTTTGTGTAATTCCAAGCAATATGAACTCTGAATTTAGATAGCTCATTACCAGCACAGTGTATTTTAATTCAGCTACCCACTGTGTGAATCTTTGTTGGTGGAACCTTTTTTGCTGCTTTATTATGTCCCACTAAACACACTGTACATTTATTTACAGTGTGTAAACATGCAAACAGTTTGAATGTAGTATTCAACCTCTGCTGAATGCCTCTCGGTAACAATCGTAAGGCTGTGGCTATAGTCGGATCCCTGCTTTTGAAGTTGCGGAATAAATTGACACAGGTCTTATAATTGTTTGTTTTCCTATATGGGACTTCTGCATGTGCATCTGGGCGTGCAAGCCGCTTCCTTTGCCTGTGCGTTTGAACAAGAAAGCCACGAGGATAGTCATTTGAGGATCCCATTAGCGAATAAAAAAGGGGGGTGACAAAAAAACCGAGGCAGATTTATGTCCCCCACCTTTGGAGAGAGGAAGTGCATTATAGGAGCACTCTATAAATCCCCCAACGAGGCTGTGACACAGGATGCGGCACAAATCCTACCCGGCCGGGAGAAGTAGGCCTCGGCAACATGGAGGAACATCACAGATTTTTCCACTTGCTTTGTCCTCCATTTTTAGAAGCTTTTCTAAACTCCGTACAGCCCCACGCCATTTGAAACGTAGAAAGGCTTAGGGGTTGCAGCGACATCCGGCCACTGCTTCGAGTACAGTCCTGCAGCCATTAGAGACAAATTATAGAACAAGAGAGTGAGTCAGGGTGGATACGTTTAAGCTTTTGTCTTCTCACAAGAAGCATATTAATCTTTAGCTTTTAGTGAACAAATGTTGGTTTTATTGCTAATGAGGAATCAAGCTTTCCCTTCTGCCTCAGCGTTGAGTTTAGAATGAGCAGTGTTGAGTGGGGGGCTGTCATAAATGAATGGAAGTTCTGCCCCTCACAGCTATTATCACATCACAGTGTAGCCGTGGCCTCGACATCATCCTCCATCTTAACTCTATATCCATTCTCTCACTCTTTTTTTGTTCTACCTCCTGTATTTTTGTCTCCTCCAGCTGCATTGTCTTTGTAGTTGTGGAGGGAGGCGGGAGGAGGGGGGTTTATGAGTGAAGCCACAGTGTGTACGTGAGCATGTAGTTCAGTAGCTTACTGATCTGGGTGCAGTGAGTGGGTGTCTCGTTTTCCTTCCCTTTTTTTTTGTGTATGTCTTTGAGTGGTCACGGCTGACCATCCTTGGCACCAGATATTAGATATAGATATCAGATATACAGACAGCCCATGCTCATTGATTTGCCCTAGAGAGAGAGGGGGGAAGAAAGAGAGAGAAGAGAGGATTCAGCCAGAGTGGGTTTTGCAGAATTAATTTGGAGTATCCTGTCTTTTTTTAGATGTGTTTGGAGAGAGAGGTAACGACTGGAGAGGGGAGGAAAGGAGCTTACAAAACGAGGAAGGAGAGGAAAAGGAAATTAAAGTGTAATTCCAGCGCATAATCATCATAACCATGGTCATTTTAAATGTCTTTTGTCGACATTTATATACATTTTTTCATTTGCCGACTATTAACAGAGAAATCTGGGAGAGTTGCTGATAGCCGACGTGGCTAACGCTGATTAGCCCGGGGCATTAAGGTGAACGCATTAAAACGGCTTTTTTTAAAACCATTAATACTGCTCATAACAACACCAAACCTCTGCAGTAGCATGATAAGAGGCCCTACACATAAAACAAAGCACCAACAACGTGGTTAACGAACCCAGAGTTAAGAGTGTTTTGAAAGACTTACCCACTGGCCCAGGTACCAGCTCCTCTCGTAGTAAAGTCCATTCAAGTCGATCAACAAATGCATCCAAATCCTGCCCCCTCCATGTTAGCAGATAGGACATGGACCGAAGTGAAAAAGAAAAATCAAAGTGCAATTCAAATACTTTTATCCCAAATAGCGCTTCTGTCATTTAAGTTAGTCTTTATCTCGCTGATATTTGGTTTAAATTAATTATTTAGGCATACTCCCAGTATTTAACCCTTTGGTAGACCTATGAGATTCACCGCGTCACTAATCAGTCATCCCTAGGAGACAGAGAACTGAACTAATGCTCTGAAAGAGACAGGCCTCCTGCTTTAAGGTTTGCAAATGACTTAAGTGTGACCTGGGGAAACTCTGTCATATTACCTTTAGCCTAAAAACATCCTTCACACTAACAGAAACGTATTAGACACAGGTGTCCAAATACTACACATACTTTTGGCTGTAAAGTTTGTATTTTTTTCTAATATTAGCCTACATTATCTCAATTGTGCGAGAGTATGTGCGTTTGTCATCACTGAAGTGCTACACTTAGTCCCGTCTGCTTCAGGATAATCAAGTTTGTTAGACGCTTTAAGTGTCTCGCCAGACTCTTACCATGCTCCTTCAGTGATTTGATTTGCTCTCATGGCCTACGGTACATGGTGAAGACACCACGTGAATTCACGTACAGCCCACTCCAGGGTGTGCAAATGACTCCTTCTGCCACCACTCCAATCCTCCTCTCATCCGTTTGCTCCTGTTTTCCCCCAATCACTTACCTCCAGTCCAATATCACCAGCGGACTCTTCTATTTTTCAGTGCAGGCTGATGACGTATGTGAGACACACACACACACACACACACACACACACACACACACAAACACACACACACACACACACACACACACACACACACACACACACACACACACACACACACACACACACACACACACACACACACACACACACAGACTGATGAGTAGCAAGAAGTTACACAGACAGATAGTTCCTGACCTGTGCCTCTCCACCAGCTGGGTCTAGCTGACCTCAGAGGAAATGATCAGAAGGAGACGATGAAGAGAATTAGAGGGCGAGCGGGAGGAGAGAGGGTCGGAGAGAAAGTTGCAGATCTCTGTGTCTGTGACTCATAAATCTTCACATTTGACAAGTGGAGCACTCTGAGTGGAGTGCAGACTCTAATGGACATGCAGACAGAGCGAGAGTGGCTGAGTAACTTATAGGTAGCTCTCTGCTTTCAGTGTTGACATTCACTTTGTGTGACTTGCGTGTATATTGTTAACATTGTGTGTTTCCTAATTTACAAAGAAACACTCATCCATCCATCCATCCATACATTACATACACATTTTTAACATGTACAGTTCTGGAATCTATCCAAGCAAACGATGGGTGACAGGTGGGAAAAATTACAATTTGATCGGTTGCATTGCTCTCAAATGGATATGAAATCAGCCCTTACAAATATCAATTATGACTTTGTTTAAACTAAACTATTTTGTGGCGTACAGTTTATCTACCTGCAAGTTATCCTTACTGTGCATGTGACCAAACACTGCCCTTCATATTAAACATGGAGTTAAAGGAATTGGGACTATGTGTCTAAATAAGAGATAATATAAGTAATATAATTGACTAAATTCATATCATTAATTAGTCTTTTTAATTAACTCAGCATGAAACGATGAGGTGTATTTCCCAAAATGTTGAATAATTCCTTCAAGGAACACTGGACGACATGATTGTTATTACTATGCTAGCTTGCTAACAGTGCTTGACCGAAGCCAAAGTACCCCTCCATAGTCGGGTCAACCCTGCATGAGCATCACTTTCCTTTTTCAGCACTGACATCAGCAGCACTTCCTCTTCATTGTCAGTCTACACACACAATCCCATTAGCGGCATGTATTTGCTAATGGTTTGCAAGCGCTGGGCCGCCCGTGCACACACAAATTAATCAAGTGTTAATTTTTATTTTCTTCATTAGTGTACATCCCTCTCAAAGCCCGACATAAACACAAATACACACTACACAAGCTTTTCCCTGTGTGATTCTGCCTTGATGATTGTTAAGTGCTCATCACTTGCGTGTGTGTTCTCCTATCTGTACTTGATTTCAATTAATGCGTCCATTTCCCCATGAAGGCAACAGTTGTCAGCCCATATGCTTACAGGCTGAACAGGAGCTGGCAGAGATTTTATATATATATATTAATCAAGTGTTAATTTATATAAATATAAAATTATATATATATATATATATATATATATATATATATATATATACATAATCTCTGCCAGCTCCTGTTCAGCCTGTTAGCATATGGGATGACAACTGTTGCCTTTTATATATATATATATATATATATTTATATTTATATATATATATATATATATATATATATATATATATATATATATATATATATATATATATATATATATATATATATATATATAATCTGTATATATATATATATATATATATATATATATATATATATATATATATATATATATATATATATATATATAATCTGTATATATATATACAGATTCAAAATTAGCTAACAAATTATAAATACTAATATTCTAATACAATGTTGTTTTTTTACTGTTCAGAATTTGATAGCATGTCCACTGTGGCTATACCACTGCTGCACTAACATGTTTTTTTTTTTTTAAATAATTAAGGTACTTCAACAAAAACCTTTATTTTGTGAGCAAAGCAGCGAGCAGTGAGTAACCATTGTGTCAGAAGAGAGGGTTTTAAACAATGTTTACTTACAGCTATAGGATTCAAAAATCAGGAAGTGTAGAGGCCACGGCTTTGAATGACTTCAGCACATCTGCGCCCACAGGACATCACTAGTTTCTCACACTGCTCTGGTTTGATCTTGGTCCGTTCTTCTTCAGTCTCTTCCACAGTTCGGTAACTGTAGTGGGTTTCTTAGACATTACTGTATTGCCAAGGATTTTCCAGAGATTCTCTATGGGGTTTAGTCGAAATTGCAGCTGATTGGGACTCAATTGCAGTGCAGGTATTGCATGATGCAGAAGGAGGTTCACATAAACATTTGCATTCACCCTTCCATTTGGCTGTACAAGAGGCCCAACTCCTGCTGCAGAAAACATCCTCCAAACCATGACATGACATTGCTAAAGTTTAATTTATTTGGGTCTGATGGGAAATATTTTGTTCCGCGTTGTCAACGTGTCTAAAGAAGTCAAGTTAAATGTGGAGGAGGAAGGGTCAGAGTCCAGATCTAAACCTCGTAAAGAATCTCTGGAAAATCCTCGGCAACAAAGTAATGGCTATAAAACCCACTACAGTTACTGAACTGTGGAAGAAGAATGGACCCAGATCAAACCAGAGCAGTGTGAGAAACTAGTGATGTCCTGTGGGCGCAGATGTGCTGAAGGCATTCAAAGCAAGGGCCTCTACACTTCCTATTCATTCATTCATTCATTTTTTGAATACCATAGCCCTGAGAAAACATTGTTTAAACATCTTCTATTCTGACACAATGGTTACTGTTCTCTAATTCTGTTCACTGATTTTCCCCCACAAAATAAAGGTTTTTGTTAAAATGCCTTGATTATTTAAGAAAAATCATGCTAGTAAAGCAGTGGAATAGCCACAGCAGATATTCTATTAAATTCCATTCATTCATTCATCTTCAACCGCTTGTCCCTGTCGGGGTCGCAGGGGGCTGGAGCCGATCATGGTTGACATCGGGCGTGAGGCGGGGTCCACCCTGGACAGGACGCCAGTCTATCACAGGACACATAGAGACAAACAGAGACATATAACCATTCACACCTACGAGCAATTTAGGGTCATCAATGAACCGAACACCTGCATGTCTTTGGATTGTGGGAGGAAACGGGAGAACCCGGAGAAAACCCACGCAGACACGGGGAGAACATGCAAACTCCACAGAGAAAGGCCCCAGCCGGGATGCACGAACCTGACACCTTCTCGCTGTGAGGCAACAGTGCTATCCACTATACCACCACGTAGCCCTTCTATTAAATTCCAAATATTCAAAAATAACAATATTTCAGAATAAACCAAGCATTAATAATGAGTTCTCTAATTATGATCTCCAGTGTATTTATACAACCTAGCATTCCTGAACGCACATAAACTGCTACAAACAACACATGCAGTTGCTTTTCCATGCTCTCTTTACATAGAATATAACCACATACCAATATCACCATTTTCTTCTCCACTTGTAGAGGCACAGGCCCATTGTACCTGCGGCCTTTGAGCTGTTAGAACTCCATCAGCAGGCAGTCCACAGATGTCAGCCCTGAAAAAAAGGCATGTTATTTAGTGCTTGTGGTTGTTATGAGTTACAGTACTAGTGTCAGCGCCCCTGGCGTTAGTCCAGCCCGCCGGCAGATGCTACAAAGTCTGTCACCCCTCTGCGGCGGTTATGATGGGTAGTGATTGGAGACAAGGTCTGCCTGGCTTATGTCTGTGTACCTGCATTATTTCTGCTATTATCGAACCGCCACTGCTTTCTTTTCATCTTTACTCAAATATAAGTCATTATGCATTTCTAAAACAAGAAAAGAGCAGAGTGCCAAACATTTATCTTGCTTAAAACACTGCATGTATATTTAATGGATGTTGATGCATCCTAGATTACTATAAGGCTTTTGAAAGCTGCGTCAGTGCTGTTGTTTTGATGGCAGAGAGGGCTGTTTTTACTCTCCGTTAGAAATACTGCACGCTCACTGCAAGATTACAAGACAGCAGAGCACAAGCAGACATGAAGTGAATGCCGGGCGCTGTCCTTGGTCCTGAACTGAGCCAATGACATTGAGGAAGAAACTGCAGCAATGGAGCTATCCATGGTGCTGAAAACAGACTTACTGGGTGATTTTGTCTTTCCATTAACTCGTGCCTCAGTGTGAGTGGGCATTTGCATACACCAGTGTGTGGGAATATTGGAGGGGCGGAGATATGTGAGAACACACCAGGGACCTGACAGCCTGTCACAGCTATGATAAGATTAAGCAGTGATCGATGACTGACAGATGGATGGGTGAAAATGGCTGGGAAATGTGCAGCATTTCAATGATGATGCCTAAGCAGTACTGTTTTAACATTAACTCTTACGAAGTCAGACCATAATGGTAATGTAAGACTGGATCATGGGATGTTCTCACTAATTTTAAACGTTTTCACAAGTGGCTTCTTACTATGAATGATGAAACACACAACCTTTCTGCCAACGTTAGTACAGTTTTGCTTATATAACATGTGATATCTTTATTTGGGTTGTTGACTGATCTCCTTTCGCTGTTTTTGTGGCTTCAGCGGGAGTACAGCAAATCTTGTGAATTAGCTTAAGGGATGTCACTTGAGTCGGCAGAGGTCGGGGCTGAAGACTACACGTTTGAAAATGAGAGGAATCCTGGCGTGGTTGACTTAGAAAGACGTGACCTCTGTAGCCCACTCCTTGTCTCAGCTTGAAGTTGGAGACTCAGGGCTACATTTCCTGTTACTAACTCACTCCACCCAAACTGTCAATGATTCAGTTGCATTGTGGGTAATGTAGGCGCCATGTTTTCATATGAATATTGAGCCTGTCCAATTTGTATCCATCTTTAGTGGATGTTATCAAAGTGCAGTTATAAGCCCTTATAACCCCGAATAAATAACAACTGAGCATTTTAAAATCTCAACCTTATTCCCCCGTGTATTTTTCTCTAAGGCCTCTATCTTCCACCCAGTGCGAAGACCCAAGCAGCAAACCTGTCATTGCTAGTTTCAGAACCAACACAGTTGTCATTTTCACGTCCAGCAACCATGTTGTGTAGGCAGAAAAGTACCTGTGCCCATTGGTGTGTTGGTGTGGTCAGGTGTTTTTCGGGTGAAAAACACTGAAATCTTCCTGTTTCAAACTATTTTTAAAGAGCTTTAAACTCTATCAATATACGGATGTGAGTGCATTATCCATGACTCTCCAGCATCAGTGCCACAGAGCCAAGAAACATAAAACATCTCTAAATAAACACTGTTCCAACGGTCTGAAGTGTATTGAGTTGTGGCCAACGATTCTCACATACCGGCTGCTCGGCCATATTTTCCACCTGCTATAGGAATCTCTGCACAATGCTCCATGAATCCTGCAAGTCCGTGATGGTTTTGTGTGTGTGTGTGTGTGTGTGTGTGTGTGTGTGTGTGTGGGGGGGGGGCGTGTTTCGACTTATGAAAGGCGATGGCTCCAAACTTGAAATATAGCCATGTGATATAGTGTCCTTCATTCCAAGACATCTGTAGCGATTGTTTGCACACACACACACACACACACACACACACACACACACACACACACACACACACACACACACACACACACACACACACACACACACACACACACAGGTGGAGCATCTGAAATGAACAGGTGGGACCAGCTTTTTGTAGAAGGCTCACAGATGCAGCAATCTTATCATTCCGCTGTAACTGGGCCACTGACACACACGCATACGCATAGTGGCACACACCGCAAGTTCCTTCTCTCCCCTCTGTAAAGGTGCACCCCAGTTCCCTGTGGCTGTTGCGCAGGCTCAGTAATTGCATTCTCAATCGTGTGTGCATTTGTCTATGTGTGTGTGTGTTTACCTGCGTCTGGGTCAAATCCTGAGGGACATGAACTCTCTATCGGTTTTGTATCATTTTTTTAACAGGACGCTCAGGGCCTCATTTGTCCCTGTTTGTTTAGGGAGAAATCACCGAGGTGCTCGCTTCTCCCTCCCCAGGAAGACAGAGGGCGAGGGAGAGCGAGAGAGAGAGCTTTGAGAGTACCTGCCAGCTCCTAAACAAGCACAACAAGCTCCAGTACTAATCAAAAAACATAATTTGTCACAATTTGATTGTTTTTCAAGCTCGGATGTCCCCACGTTTATTGTGATTTTCGACCAGCTGTCACACTGTAGCTGCTGCTTTAGATGATATCTGTGTCCTGTATCTCTTCATCCTTTTGCTCTGGTCCTGCGGCAGACAGCAGCCTGGCTGTAGCAGCTCCCCCCTGTGTTACCAGGAGGAGGATCTGGGTCACCATGTACCTGCTCCTCCCACCGCTTTGCATTCTCTCACTCCCCCCCTTGTTCACCCTCTGTTCATCTCCCTCTCTCTTACCCCTTTACATGCTTTTCCTTCGTCTGCCTTTGTCTAATCTCGGCGCCACTAATATCACAATCAATTCAATCGCTTCTCTTTTTTCATGTTTTTGTCAATCTTTCTCCCTCATCTTCTTTCGTGCGCCCGCTAGGATTTCCTGGTGTAGCATTAGCGTTGAGGTAATTACCGACGGCCAGGCTTAGCAAGGTCTTATCATGCTGTTCTCTGCTTCCCTCAGGATGTGTCAGTTTCTGCCTCTTCCAGGGCCCCTTAGAGATTCTCATTTTGGAAAGACATTGGGTTAAGGACAATTAAAAGCTAATAATTTAAGCGGACTTCTGTTTAAGTTCTGCCCTCAGAGTAGCTTTTGTTGCCTTTATTAGGCCGCCTGGGATTCATCAAGGCCAAACGTACCCTGAAGAGAGAGTGAGAGTCAAGCAATAACAGGCACAATAACATTTCTTTTCCTTCCTCATATGCATTCACATTCGTACATTTTCGGACATTGGGGCTAGAATCTAATAATAGAGTGGTGAATAATTAAGTTGCTATGTACAGTCATTAAAAATTCAAAATTGGTTGGCAAGAGACACACAAGCTCTCTCTGACCTCCCCTCCTCACCCCCTCCCATTCATTCCCCCTGCCCTCTATTTGAATATCTTGTCTGTGTGTGTGTGTGTGTGTGTGTGTGTGTGTGTGTGTGTGTGTGTGTGTGTGTGTGTGCGCGCGCTCGTGTGCCTGTGTGCGTGTGTGCGTGTGTGCGTGTGTGCGTGCGTGCGTGCGTGAAGGTCACTCATTTCTCTAACCAGCACATCATTATTAAATCATGAATTCACCTCACTCCCCACTCCTGTCTTTCACTGTTTGGTTCTCGTGTTGGGGTTATGTGTTTCCTCATGTGTGCATGTGGCAGGTATGGTGTTCATGCATGTGTGTGGGGTGGGGGGCTTGGCCCCTGGTGTCCTCATTATGCCGAGAGTGGAAGGCCGAGCCCAGCACCAACATCTGTCTCTGAGAGTGGAGGGGCCCCACACTGAGGTCCTCGGATGAGAGGCCGCTTTCTGCTGCCTAAGAATCGCACCACTGTACCTCGCTCTGCGGAAAGGTTGACTTCTCTGTTTTCAATCAACTTTTAAATTGACATATAGGATTTCAATATTACACTACTAACAAATAAATGAATCGGTATGCAGCATTTAGTACTTTGTGCTGTCCATTTATTTCAGGTTTTTTTTTATTAGCTTTTAAATTAAAATTTCAATTGTTTTTACTGAGTACTTACTCTAATATGATACCACTAAGATATATACTGTATATATATATATATATATATATATATATATATATTTATTTTTTTTTTCTTTGACTGTCTGTGTGTGTGTGTATATATTGTTGGACAGGTGAGGTGACAGAATACACAAAGCGTTCAAGTTGCTTCCAGTTGCAGGCTAGTCGGCTTTACCCGTGCCTGCACTCATTGTGGGTCTTCCAGCAACACACACCCCCTGACCCCCTGACCCCCTGCCCCCGCCCCCTGACCCCTGAGATCTGCGTAATGTTTCCGTGCTGCAGGGAAAGCTGTGTGGGACATTTCACCAAACTGCCACGAACCACAACGTTTACGTGTTTTGCTGGAATAAATCATCAATGGGCTGCTTCCTTTTGGATTGACTTTGGTAATCCACTTGAATGGATCAGCTGGTACCGGGGCCAGTAGGAAAGTCTTTCAAAACACTCTTTTAAACACTCTGTGCTCACATACAATGTTGTTGGTGCTTCCGTTTATGTGTAGGGACTCTTCTCAGTCTACTGCAGAGCTTTTGGTTGTTTTTTCGGGGCAGGCTGTTGCCGACTGTTAGCGACTCCTCGGAAAATCTACGTTAACAGTTGTTACATGAAAAGAATTGTCTTGGAAAAAAAAGACCCTGGGAGGATTTTACACGGGAATATCACTTTAAGGTCAGGGAACGATAATGGTCATGGTTGACAGTTGACAGGATGTAAATCATTGAATCTCACCCCAAGACGATGATCATATTAAATGCTGGATTCTGTGAACCACGCTGCTTTACGATTCATCTCTGATTCCGGTTTCCGAACACACCGTTGTACTCTGTGTGAGCAAGTTGGACTATCTTCATCACACACCCGTAGAACGGAGCATTGGTGTTTCTTAATGAGGCTATTTTACATCAACTTCAGTCCTATCTGTGCTCTCTACTGGCTCCTAGAAACACCAGAACCTGCAGCACCCGCGTCAGCAGCCTTATTATGTTCAATGTTCCTCAAACCAACACCGTGTTTGCTGAAAGTGCTTTTAAATATTTAACACCCCTATCTTCGAATAAACTACAGGATCATTTCAAACTGGAATCCCCTCATCAGCACGGACCATTTCAAAAGCAGGATTAAGGACTTTTTGAATACAATTTGCACATGTAGCGTCTCTGAGCACTGATCTCCTCCTTTTTTATTTTTAATGCTGTTTTATTTTGTTGATTTATCGTGTTGAGTTGCGTGTCATGTTTTGCTGTGTGTTGTTTTGGTTTTAAATGTGAATCTTGTGTGTGTATGCTGCTGTCTTGCCCAGGACTCCCTTGGAAAAGAGATTTTAGGAATATTCCTGGTTAAATAAAGGGTAATGAAATAAATAAAATAAAAATATTAAAGCTCCAGACCAGCTACTAGCGTTTACAGCCATCATCCCGGTTTATGTGCTTATGTGAAAAAAAAAGAACATCAGTTGATGCCTTTGTGTTTTTGTTATTTGATCATTATTCTCAAGTATCAATATTGGCATCAGCCTCTAGTATCCAGGCTCTGGTTTTAACAGGAGACTGACTTTGCAGAAGGACACAGCGTTCAACATGTGCTAAAGCTTTCAAGCCTTCTAACAACTAGAGAGAGAGAGAGAGAGAGAGAGAGAGAGAGAGAGAGAGAGAGAGAGAGAGAGAGAGAGAGAGAGAGAGAGAGAGAGAGAGAGAGAGAGAGAGAGAGAGAGAGAGAGAGAGAGAGAGAGAGAGAGAGAGAGAGAGAGAGAGAGAGAGAGAGAGAGAGAGAGAGAGAGAGAGAGAGAGAGAGAGAGAGAGAGAGAGAAAAAAAAAAGGAAAAAAACAACCTTCCAACATGTTTGTCCTCTTGACTAAAGACAAAAGAAAGAAACTAACCACAGTGACACGCACCAGAGAGCGAGGATACATTTCGACATCGTCTTTGCAACAGGGAAAATGAGTTTTTGGAAAATGTGTTCTTAACTCGGAGGAACACAAATGACTACACAGAGAACTTTTAATATTTAAAGAGATTGCATTAAAATCAAATGACAAGACTGCGCTGGGAAACGCTTGGATGTGAGATCTGAGCTCGGGCTTTCTCTTTTGTTTTTCGCTACATATAATAAGATCTTAGTGTACTCTTCTTCTTTTATTTATCAAGGGTGCAGACGCTGAGCACACTTACGGTTTGTTGCGGAGCTGACTTGCTGTGAAGCTCCAAGCGGCGGTTGGGAATTGGTTTCCTTGCTCAAGTAGCTGATGAGTGAGGGCAGTTATCTTCTCAACCGTAATTTTCAAGTACTCCTGCTAATGAATCTCACATCTCATTCATTTATTCATCTTCAACTGTTTATCCCAGGGTCGGGGTCGCGGGGGGGCTGGAGCCAATCCCAGCTGACATCGGGCGCGAGGCGGGGTCCACTCTGGACAGGACGCCAGTCTATCGCAGGGCACATAGAGACAAACAGAGACAGACAACCATTCACACCTACGGGCATTTTTTTAGAGTAATCAATTAACCTGCAAGT
Source organism: Echiichthys vipera (assembly GCF_963691815.1). Lineage (NCBI taxonomy): Eukaryota > Metazoa > Chordata > Actinopteri > Perciformes > Trachinidae > Echiichthys > Echiichthys vipera. The sequence goes on along the minus strand of NC_139830.1, from coordinate 6,045,581 downwards.
GCATGTCTTTGGATTGTGGGAGGAAACCGGAGAACCCGGAGAAAACCCACGCAGACACGGGGAGAACATGCAAACTCCACACAGAAGCGCCCAGGCCGGGATGCGAACCTGGAACTATCTCGCTATGAGGCGACAGTGCTAACCACAAATTTAAAAAAGTCTCATGCTTTGTCACAGCCCTTGGTGACTGACACACACACACACACACACAAGGCACCTATAAGCATTTATATGAGATGCACCGGGCTTTCAACTAACTCTAATGTAAGAGTAAGTGCTCTGGCAGTCAGGTGACGTAGTATAAAGAGTGACAAAGTCTGCATAGGGAGAAAGTCTGGGAGGATGAATGGGTCAAACAAACACAGGACACCGCTGTTTGTGTCGGTGTGAAAGCAAATGTTTGTGACTTCTTTATAGAGACTGCTTACGTATCTAATTTGAATTCACAACTTTCGCCAAATGTTGAAAACTGCGGTATGCTGAGCGCCGTAGGTACCAAATACATTAAAAAGCGGAGCCAAGGGATCCTGACCAAGGGTCTCTATGTGATTGTTAGAATCAATATTTGAGTTTATCTAATGAAATATAAACATTCTCAGTTGGGCACGAGGCTTTTCTATTGTAAAATGCCATTAAAATAATGTTTGAAAATGGGTGTTATCTTAGCAAGGGAGCTGGAAGTAGGGAAGCCCCCCCCCCACCCCCACCCCCACCCCGGATCGATAAATGTACAACATGCAGTCACAAAACTTCACAGGTTTGTAGTTTAGATCAAAATGAAGGCCGCGTTCAAAGATAGATGTGGTCCGAGCAAGGGCGGCAGAAGTGAGAAGAGGCAGTTCCCCCACCACATCACGCCCCTAGTACCATTTGACGTTGTGGTTGGTGTGATCCCATCACAAGATGGTCCTTTTTCTTTTTCTCGGTTTCCCATGAGTGATGCTCGAATAAATGGAGAAGATATTAAACGATCCGTCTCTGCCTCATAAATGCAAAGAAATATCTGCTTTCCACACCTCAAAATCACACTTTTATGTTTGCGTAATACACACAGCTGCTGCCCTCCTCTCTCTCTCTCTCTGTCTTTCATCTCTTCCTCTCTCACTCACTGACACACACACACACACACACACACACACACACACACACACACACACACACACACACACACACACACACACACACACACACACACACACACACACACAGGACATGCGCCATTTAAATATCAGTGAGTCATCTCTTATGCTATGTGGTGGTCTCCAAACAAACAGATTATGTCAGGCTGTGTGTCATATCCCTGCTGGTATTTTCAGGAGTGTTGGTCTATCTGATGCTCAGCAATGTGTGTGTGTGTGTGTGTGTGTGTGTGTGTGTGTGTGTGTGTGTGACCCTCGGCCATGCTGTTCTCCGCCCTTTGAGCCTTTCTCCATCCTGGTGATTCTCCCTCCATCCATTGAATAGTGACAGCGCTCCTCTGTTGCCTACAGCAAACAGTACTGAACACCTGTAGAGAGGTGCCACAAACACATATTCTCACACACACACACACTTGCATACAGACACATGTAAAGTCTTGATGCACTCTTTTTTTTTTGCCCCCATTAATTTTCACTCTTCACTTCTTTTTATTTACCTACCTCCTAGTTTGTACCTTTCACTTTGTGCGTACGCCGCTGTCTGAGTGTTTGTTGTTTTGCTCTGCTGTGTAGCAAATGACTTGTCCCGGCTGGGTGGGTAATTTTCCAGTGGCATTGGCGCTTTCATCCATGCAGTCTCTCGGGGTGCAGTGTTTATGAATTGACATAGTAATCACTCCTTTGCTGCTCTCTCTCCATTTCCAGCACCTTGGGAGTGCAGGCGGGAGGGTCCCAGGTTTATATGCAGATGCTGTGGGGGGGGGAAAAAGATGGAAATCTGCGACTGACTGTTGCTGGAGGGCAGGAGAGGCAACAGCAGACAATAGGTGAGCGGCTGACTGACAGGTTGAAATTGAATGAGGAAGAACACAGTAAAGCCAGAAGAAAGAGTAGCGAAGCGAGAACGCACGGCTTGGAAAGAGGTTCGGCAAATTGGACGGAGATTGTGTTGAATCACATTTAGAGATGCTATCTCTTGCATTTTCATATAAATAAGTGTTTTAAATCTTATGTTTCTGGCTGGTTTTGAATAAACAGAAGAACTGTTCCCCCCTTCTTCCTCTTCTTCTCTTGACATTTACCATATGGAGCTGTCAACGGACAAAAATACCACATCCCTCTTTATCAAATCATGTGTAGAATAAGTTTTAAATGTTTTAAATATCAACGAGAAAGGTAGTATTTAGGACTCTCACCTTTATGCATTGAACATCACCACATTTCATTTGTTCGGCATCCATCTGTTTGTTGAAGTGCGGGTGATTGACATACAGAACCATTACCAGAATGACATACAGTACATATGGTCAACCACATAAATTTTTAAAATCCTAGTTACCATAATGTTGTGTTACTTTTCGTGGATCAGTCCAACAGCAGGAAAATACAAGACTAATGTACTGTGCTGATATGTTTTAAGGAGTAGGCATGTGGGAATGCTTCCCAGCATGCAATAGACTACTTTGTTTTTGAAATTGTCAAAAAAATAGGTATTTTGAGTGAATGCGGTTAGACTTGCCCCACCGATAAAATGTACAATGTCAAAATTTTGTTGCTACAAACCCAAAATTCAGCTAAGCAGATTTTTTAAAACTTACATAAGTGTAGGGATGGGTGTGAGTGATCGATTCCTTGAAGAATCCTTTTTTGCAAATGAACTTGATTGGTAAGCAATGGCATGCGCGTGCAGCACCTCTTGCTTTCTGCTTGATCCGAGACACACCTTTGTTTTTTCAAACCGGCGCTCCGCCCAGAGGACATGGAGGGGGAAGGCAGTGATGTTCGGGGCCGCAACATTGGGGCACTAGAAACCCTCTTCCAGGAGGCCTAGTTCAAAGATATGGATGTCACCGAGCTAGAAGCTTGTTTCAGTGAGCCATGCAAATCCTTAAAGGGCAACTGTGACTTTTTTGATTGAGCATTAGGTGTTGGGGAGGCTGTATTGCTGTGCATTATTATTCCCGCAGGAAGATGCGTTCCAAGAATAGATTTGAAAAAACGAGTACTCAATTGGAATTAACTACTCGTGCTCATCCCTAATCCAAGGTCGTCTGTGCAAGCAGCTTGTTACGTCTAGGGAGGCGCCCAGGGGGCATCCTTACTAGATGATCCTGAACCACCTCAACTGGCTCCTTTCAACGCAAAGGAGCAGCGGCTCTACTCCGAGTTCCTCACGGATGGCTGAACTTCTCCCCCTATCTCTAAGGGAGACTCCAGCCCCCCTCCTGAGAAAACCCATTTCGGCCGCTTGTACCCGCGACCTTGTTCTTTCAGTCATGACCCAGCTTTCATGACCATAGGTGAGGGTAGGAACGAAGATTGACCGGTTGATCACAAAAATCACCTTAAGTCAAACAAACTAGTTTTTTTGTTTAGGTACTGTATAAGTACGTGTTGCACAAAATAGACATTACACCCCTTTGTTGTAATTCATAGATTAGGAAATGTTTTGATTAGCCTTTTTACTGTTGCATTTGTGTCCCATTGTAACAGAAAAGCGTGACTTAATTACTTGAGTTTAAATGAACTAAAACAGATCACTGTTAATACCGAATGATAACAGTTGAATGACGTTAGAACATGTGACTGTGGCTCAGTAGCAGAGTGGGTCGTTCCATTCGAGAGATTGACGGTTCTATCCCCATCTCCCCCGGTCCACGTGTCAAAGTGTCCTTGGGCAAGACACTGAACCCCGAATAGCTCCTCGTGCTGCGCATGGGTGTGTAAATGTGGTGTGAATGGTTACATTAGATTAGATGGTATGGCCGTTAGTGTGAATGTCTGTGTGAATGGGTGAATGTGACAAACACTGTGAAAGCCCCTTGAGTAGTCAGAAGACTAGAAAGGCGCTATATTAGTACAAGTCCAAGTCCAACATGTAACTTTTAAAAGAAGAAACAACGCATCCGTCCTTACAGAAGGAAAGTAATTAATTAGCAATAAATCACATGCTTGCTTAATTCAACACACTCATGGGTGTTGTTGCTACAGCCTTACTTTGTGGGGAATGTGTCTAAATGTGGGAACATTGTCAAGCACAAGCGGCACAGAGACATCCAGTTGCATGCGTAGAAGCTTGTGCATGCATAGTTTGTGCATACACACGGTTGAAAATGAGACCCTAGGATCTTGCAAATCATCACTTGGACAAGGGTAAGTACATGTGTGAGGATTTATGTTCGGTTGAATAATAAACATGGGATGTTAAAAATGTCATATTACATGAAATACTGATCATATTCAAAGTAGGGCAAGGTTGTTTGCATGCGTTTGGTGCAATACTGAGAAGGAAGGTTTCCGTTCCCAGTGGGAGGGCAGTTGGATTACCTTTGTTTTTCAAATGTGCCATGCCACTCCTATAGCTGCTGCAGCTGAGCCTTCAGTAACAACCTCGGCTTTGTTAGCGCTCCTTACGTTCAAACTTGTTTTCGTCTGTCCCGTATTCTCTCGAGCCTCTGAAGCTGCATGATGAAATACAGAGGTAGCGGTGTTGAAACGCAGAGGCTACGGGAAGAGGATTAAAACCTTCGCTCTGTGACACTTAAGAAAGCAGATGCCTTTTGATGTGAAAGCAATTGGCTCATACTGTGTCGTACAGCAAAGGGAATGAAGGTATAATCATACTCATGATGTCTGACACCCTGATATGCAAACGCACACAGTTTAACATGGGAAAAATTTCATTTCCTCTCCTCTGATCTTGTTCTTTGTCTTCCTGTTTCTCTTTATCCGTCTGTCCTCTCCCAGTCAGCTGCTTCAATTCGAACTCACTCCCTGTAAGCACAGCGCTTTATTGTTTGCAACAGAATAAAAACCCTTTAGTCGGAGGATTACGGTTGTTACGATGCACTTTTTTTTTAAATTTATTTTTGTTTTTACCTTTTTCCACTCCTCTTCCAATGTCATGGCTAAAGTGGCAGAGAATTGAAGGTCTCATTGCACAAATACAGTTAATAAAATGCCACCGAGAGGCAAGAGAGAGAGAACATTTAATAGCAGAGAGGATTTGAGCTGGAAGCAAGAGATTAGGGTGCTGTGTTTTACTGGGCAATTCTCTCAGCGTCGTTCTCTGTCCCCTCCATTCCATCTCCTGGGTTTATGGACAGGAATGTGTCCATAAAGTTACATGGGTGAACGGACTCAGGATGGAAGTGTGTATCTCCAGTCTGTGTGTGACTATGCGGTTGGATGTGTGTGTATTCGCTTGCCACGGGGTTCAACCATAGCAGGTTTTTCAAGGCTGATACTAATGGTCCCTTTTCATCTGAGATTGCTGACGGCAGATATTTCATGCCAATATTCAATGTCATTAAAACTTATATTTAATGTTTAACATTTTGGGGCGAGTGGGACACTTACATTTGAGTAATTGTGCATAACAGTATCTGGGCCAATAATATAATTTCAGTTCAAGGACATGCACAAGGCCCTGCTAAAGTTGCCTTAGCAAGAGCCTATTTGCCTCCTTTGGCTGATATTTGCTGTTACATAAACATGAGTAGCCCATATTGCTAAAGTTAGACCAATTCAAATCACCATATCATCATAATGTTTAGGAGGCATGCCTCCGCTGAACTGAGAGATGATAAAAAATAAATAAAACAAAAGAGCAACACAAAGCGGTGCGCTATCCCCCTTGTCATGTGACACTGCGGCATCCAAACTTCATATTGTTGTGACTGAGGGCTCCGGGTCAGTCTGGTCGTGGAAATGATTAAAAACAAATGGTTGTTAAGTAACAGCCCCTCAAAATGTCTGTGCACGGCCCTGGTCAGAGCTACACCTGCAGTTACGTCCACACGAACAGAACATTTACACAATATAACCTCTAGATTTATTGGGAATTTGTTAGCAAACAGTTGTTAACACATCCAGCAGACCCAGGGAAACACTGCCATTCATTTGGAGTAATGTTTGTGTCCACCATATGGATATATGTCCGATATTCACTCTGTTTTAGATCTCCACCGACGCCTGAGGGAAATATCCGGCTCCTGAGCTGCTAAATGCTCCACTGTTCACGAGCTAGTCATTAACTTTGTCTGTCTGCTGTGCTGAGCTGCTGGTGTTCAGTGGGTTTTTACAGCTCTTTTTTATCTTTCAACCGAAATCAGCTGCCTGCTGAGGCCAAAAACTATGTTAGGTTTTGGGCTTGACGGATAAAGAATGAGCCGGAACTCATTGTAAAGATCCGTAAATGCAAGGGGAGCTTTGTCACTACGAGCATTTGATTTCACGTTGTCACATTGTCTTCGCATTGTCATTTGATCAATTATTAATATAAGAAATATTGTGTTATACTGTTTTAAGTTGTAGGGAATTTTGAGACATCCATTGTTTAACTAAAGCTTCTGAAGCAGCAAGCAGATATCACAAAAACTCTCTATCTACTAATAAAACACATCGATTTTATTTGTATGTACATTAATGTCCGGAGATAACGTTTGTCATGATTTAGCACTATAAATAAAATTGCATTGAATTGAATTGAATTGAATAGTAAAAGCAGAGGTAATAAATTACAACATTTATACAAATTGCAGATGTATCAGCTATCTACCTCGTTGTCATGGCCTTATTGTTATTGCATCTCACTGTATAACTGTCATGAAAAAGTGTTCTACCCAGTGTGCACTGCTCTCCTTTAACACTGGTGTCACATCAGCCAGCCCAGCTTTGCCACATTCAGCTCAACTGCATGCGTAGTGTATCGCTTGGTGACCCACCATACTGCACTATGTTTGAGCCATTGCAGTAACCATTACCAGCACAGGCTGCCAGGGGCAACCGCCGCCCGGCTCCACGGGATTGGAGTGCAGCTTTATGTGTGTATGTGTGTGTGTGTGTGGGGGGGGGGGGGCTGACAGGCAATCTGTCGCTTGTTTACACTTTATATATCACTCTCTGGGTGCTGTAAATCTCCATTGGTGTCTTTCCATGACCATCTCCCTCCTAGTTGGATTACATCTGCTTTTGTCTCTCTTTCTGTCTCCCCGTCCTGCCGTGTGTGGATTATACCATAAATCACTGTTTGACACGCTGTAGCTTCTTCATATGATGTCTTTTTGTGAGCGAGCTCCGGATCACTCCCTCTCCTGACATCCTTTAAACTTTGAGGGCCTGCAAGAGTGAAATCTCTATTGATCTGCGTAATGGAGGGCGTGATGCTGCTATTGGTGTGCTAATGTCATGGGATGAGACACAGGCAAACTTACAATCTTTCAATAAGGATGGGCTGCCTAGAGACACCACCTATTTTATCGATCCATCACTTAGGTGTCACTTTTTCCACCATCGATCTGTCCACCTGAAATCTGGCCAACGACCAGAAAAACGCCCTGAAATCAAAGAGGAGAGGAAGATGCTTTTCATCCATACAGCTTAATATCTCATGCCTCCTTAACAGGCACACTTCACAGGTCATAGAGAGGCCAGGGCTGTTATCATGAAAAGCTCGCTACGCTTACAAAGCACCATTTTGCCAAATGACAGCGATGGCTCCAACAGAAAAATCAATGCCTTTCCACCCCCATCGGGCCGAGTACCTCTAAAAGCATTTTCTATCCTGGTTTTCAGCAGCATTTATTAATCTTTCAGCAGCTGACTCTTGTCTCCCTCTCTATCTTAACATCTGGGATGAGGCTTAAGTGGTTACGAGCCCCCCTCACTCTCCTAGGGGAAAAAAAAAGGAAGAGCTCACTGAAACCAGGTCTTTTGCTTTGCAGGGGCATATAATTGAGCTTTTGTCATAGATATGATGGGTGCGGATTGTTTGCTAATTGATACTAATTTTAGTACTGTGCTTGTTGAGAGTAAACAATGGGGAATTGCCACTTCTGTGTTTAGTGAAATGTTTTGAATAGGGAAAAACGCAAACGAATATAGCTGCTGTCTTGTTAATGAATATTCAAAAGCGTTCTCGCTGTCTGGCCAAAATAACTAAAACTCATGCAAATGTCGAGTTTTCCAAACCCTTCCTCTCGTCTTGAAAAATCCACTGATACAGGCAACTGGATAGGTCTTGGAAAACGTTGCGTGTATCTTTTCAGTTGTAAGGGATGAATGAAGGAACAGAAAGACGAAGAAGGAGAGACGTGTTTTAAGAGCTTCTGGCTCTAGGCCCAGACGGCTGGTTATGGGCTGTTTGTCTAAGTTGTCTGATTCAGCCGTTTCTGGAGGTATTATTTGCAGTTGGAGTAAGAATGAATCGCAGCAGATTGTGTGGAGTACAAGGGATTTTCACAGCTGCTGGCTCATGGGAAGGGCTAAGAGGAAAAAATAATCCCTCGACAAATGCAATATGGATGAAATCCTCGATGGGGAAATCCCATGTTTACTCGGTCATACAATTCCACCATCTCCATTACTGCTACGTTTTTTTTTTTCTTTTCGGGAATGAACATGGTGGTTTTTATGATTATATATATATATATATATATATATATATATATATATATATATATATATATATATATATATCCTCTTTGACATATATGATTTGCTGAGAACAATGAAGAGTAGAAATGCTCAAGCCAGGCTTAACGGCATGAACCGTTACTACTTATAAAGCTTGTGCTACATGTTGTAGCACTTTCTCTGCCATGGTAAAAGCCACCAACTGGTTTACATTAAGCTTAAAGCCACTCAAGCTACCATTATGCTCAAAATCAACCCGTTTTTCTGATTTGCTGCATGACATCCGAAAGCAAAATTATTATAGCTGTTCCAAATTGTCACACTCAAAGGCAAGAGCCTGCCATCATAAAGTGTTGCCATCCACCTTCTTTATGGCTCATTTATAATTTGCACACTCAAAAATCAGCTCCACCAACAGTTTATCTCAATGACCCTAAGTCTTCTGTTTGCGTCACAGCTGTGTGATGAATTTGCACATCGGTATATTTTTTTCAAACTGTTGTTTTTGTCGTGATAGGTTAAACACAGGAGGCAAGATACAGGGCGATAAAGCGAGGAACAGGGTCTATTTTCTTAAATTTTGCACTGAAAAATACAGGCACAAGGATTGTAAGACAACAATACTGAAGCTCCGTAGTCCGATGTTCAAGATGCCAACTTTTACTCCTTTCAACCTTGACAAAGGCAGCGCATGGCAGATCCATTCCTTCAATTCTTACTTTTCACAATAAAGCTACTGTAACTGTTGAACCCAGGTGGCAGACTGACCATGTTGCCTGTATGAATATTTGTAGGTGAGCATTATCACATTTTGGTGTCATTTATTCGCGTATAAGAACCTTAAATTTCACAACGTAGAAAATGCGTTTCCCTCAAAACGTTATGAAGATCGCAGTTTCATTGTATGGGAACACATTTTTTTAGGTCATAGGGTTAAGTTGGTTGTTGACAAGGAAAAGTGACAAAGGTGTAAAAATCAAAAATTAAAAGAGATTGCTTAACCACCTTCTGTACACATTGTTATTTGTTGTGTAAAGTGGGCACGATTGCCACACTGTCAGTTTTGGAAGGTTACAGAAATTGTTGAAAGCTGCCCTCCGTATTCATTTGTGTGAAAGAAGGAGATTTCCAATGCCGTTCAACGACCTAACAAGCATACTGACAACTTCAGAATCCACCCCACCAGGTAGGAACTAGTGGTTTAAAAGAGAGCAAGCACGTCAAAGGAGCTTCAGGTAAACTCAGCTCATTAATCAGCAGATTGCATTATAGCAGGAGAAGTACACCTCCGCCTGTTTGATTGATTTAATGACATGGCATTAGGCAGCATAGAGAAACGGCTCAATTTTCCTCTCTCATGGTTTCCATGCAAGCTAATGCCACTCATGATGATCTCTATTCTATATTAAATAAATGATTACTCCTGTGGTGAACCACCTCTGAAGTCACTGTCATTCAGTACAAAATCACAACTAAATCCATCTATTCTGTAAAATTGTACCTCTCCATTCCCAGCTCATGGGCGGAAGTAGCTCAGTCCATAGGTGACTTGGCTGGGAACCGTAGGGTCGCTGGTTCGAGTCCCCGTGTGGACCATGTATGGAGCGTGGACTGGTGGCTGGAGAGGTGCCAGTTCATCTCCTGGGCACTTCCGAGGTGCTGTTGAGCAAGGCACCGAACCCCCAACTGCTCGGGGCGCTGGTCACTAGCAGCCCCCTCGCTCTAACATCTCTCCCTAATTGCATGTATAGGCCCTGTTTGTGCATGTGTGTATTTCGGGTCTGTGTGTGTAACACGTATAATAATAAGAGTGAAAAATAAAAATAAATCCAATTTCCCCGTGTGGGATTAATAAAGTAATTCTTCTTCTTCTTTCTTCTTCTTCTTCTCATAATGAGCCGTTTTTCCGTAAATGATCCAAAAATCAAGTTCAGGTGCTTGTTTGGTTCAACCACCAAGTGTGAAGCAGTGGGAGTATTTTCTTCACTTGACTCTGCTGCTGGCATCCTCTGCTAGGTCCCTGCCATGTTGTTTATTACTGTGGCTACTGTGGCCGTGGCAGCAGTGACGCGGTGAGGATTGCGAGGGTGTCTGGGGAGCGGCAGGCGTGCTCTCGGTTTAAATGCTGCAGGGCCACCGGGGATGGACGCTCACGCTCAAAGTGTCTTTCAATGTCAGGCAGGACAAGCTGTTTTGTTATTGGGCAACTAAAAATAAAAACCTCTGACCTTGACTGCTGCTGATGACTGAGTGAAGGAGAGGCGATGAGAAAGATTGTGTGTGTGTGTGTGTGTGTAGAGACAGAAAGTGAGGGAAGATGAGGAAAAAAAGGTTGGAGTAAGCAATAGATGAGGAAAACAGATGGCGATGTCCTTGTAGAAAAGGGGCTTAAACATGATAATTGGAGACCATGACAATTGCGGGACCTCACACATTAGCAGTGTGTGTTTTTTCACATGCACCGCATCTTCAGTTTCCCAACTGAGCTTGAGAGGCCATGTCCAATCTCATGTATAGAAAATTAGACATTTTCATCTCTCTTTTGGGCTTCCATCCACAAAGCATTTTCCTAACTTGAAAACACCCTTTTCAAAATTTCCCCCAGAATGGATGACTTTTTTGTTTGTTTAAGTTGTCTTTCTTTGTTGACGATGTACGCCTTTGGTCAGGAGTCAGGCCCCCTGTGTTTGTCACTTTCTATATTTGCGTGTCATCTTCAGAGGTTTTAGGAGGCGTGGTTATGCTGTGTGAATGATAAAAATGCGCGTCGCTGTCAGAGCGACTTGCATAAGCAAAATTAAAGAGGCGTATGTGAACACAGCATAGAGAGGCTCGCTGTTGAAGACGCTATTCAGACCACACAACTGTTCAGGACAACACCTGCACTATTGTTTTCAGGGATCCAATCAACAACAATCTAAACTGAACTAAAGTAACACCAAAAAACTTGACGCTCACAAGAGTGATAGCTACTGCTTTCGGAGTCCTGTCGGAGGTATGCAGCCGTCTCTCAGGTTTGAAAGACCCATATGTTTGTTTTTCCTCATAATCACCCTCTTCGGCTCACTCCAGGTTAGGACTAGTAATAAGAGCCATAGCTTTAAACCCAAGACCAAACTAGTTTGTAACACTTTAACCAAAATATTAACCTATTATATTATATTATATTATATACTTATTACAATTGAAAGGAGCCAGTTGAGGTGGTTGGGGCATCTAGTAAGGTTGCCCCCTGGGCGCCTCCCTAGGGAGGTGTTCCAGGCACGTCCAGCTGGGAGGAGGCCTCGGGGAAGACCCAGGACCAGGTGGAGAGATTATATTTCCACACTGGCCTGGGAACGCCTCGGGATCCCCCAGTTAGAGCTGGTTAACGTGGCCCGGGAAAGGGAAGTTTGGGGTCCCCTGCTAAAGCTGCTGCCCCCACGACCCGACCCTGGATAAGAGGTTAAAGATGAGATGAGACTTATTACAGTGGTAATTTAATAATGCCCACTGTGATGAGCTAACATCCAACACCACTTCAAATAGTTATATTACATATATAAAAAAAAACAATATTTACATCGCACAATCCTGTGCCCTGGCTTCCCTGAAACAAGCCTGGTAATAAGTAGAGGCCCTGTTGTTACTACAGTTACTAAATCATGGGGAGATTAAAGAGATGAATGCAGCTAATAAACCAGGGAAACATAGAGCGAAGACCATACTTGCTATATTTCTGACTATACACTGTGGGGCTGTACAGTCTGTACTTGAATTCCTAGCGCTGTGCAGGACAGGGAGCATAAAAGGGAAGGTACAAATTCTATTTAAAACTTGACTGACAGTGCCAGAGGATATACACAAAAGACAGCAAGGAAATAAAAGTGAAATATGTAATAATGTAAAATGACTGTAGGTATGGCAGAGAGTGGAGGAACACATCAGCGGTGAATGTGCTCTTCACAGTTTCTTTCATGTCACAAACTGTAGCCTATTATATATAGTAGCTCCTTCCTGGCTCTCTCGCCCATTCTGTGGCTAATGCAGCCTTCAAAGTCAAATAGAACTGGGTTACTGTGAGTCGGAGGGGCTGTAATGATGTCATCTGTCTCCTGTCATCAGTGACAGGAAAAGAAATGTGCCATGGCGCTGTTTACGGAGGCTGTGCAGATGTTGGTTAAAGTTTTATGGCTCTTGATTAACATTAGAAAGATTAATTGGATTCACTGCATCTTTTTCTTGCCAGTTGTGCCGGTTGTGGATTTGTGTGCAGACGCCGCACCGATGTGTGTCTGATCGTGTTTGTGAACGCCTCAGCATTGATACGTCATAACCAACAAGGCTCTTGTCATTTTTAATAATGTACATCAGTGGCTGTGCAGCATAAACTCTTGGGAACAATGTAGCGATACATGTTTGGGTTTTGGTGACACTGACAGAGAACACAATTATAGTCCTTCCTATCCCTCTCCATACACAGCCAATCACGTCATTTCCACTCCAGTAGCATATCATTAATGCACATTGTCAGCTGCCTGGTATTTCTGCCCTCTTCTTGACATCTTTGAGACAATCTTTCATTAAAGATGAAACACTTGTCAGAGCAGGGAAACATCGACGTCGAGCTGAGTCAAAGGAGAATTTATACTATCAGTGAAAACTTTTCAAACGATCGGAGCTTAATGGAGCTTCCTCTCTCTCTGGACGGTCTGGCCATGGGATGTGACTAATGTCGGATGAAAGTTCAGCACGAGAAATTCACCAGTAAACGACAGATTCTGTGATATTAGCAAGAAACCTTTATTTTTTTGTATCTCTATAAAAAAAAAATGCAATCTGAGGAATGCTGAAAAGGCTCACTTTCCTTGTACCGTAGCAGATTTTTCTGCTAAGCAAGTGGACTCATCAAATACAGTTAAACAAGGGTCCTGTCCTTGCTCTCACTCATCTCCTGGGAGGGACAAAACCTCCGAAAATGTGCATGTGAAGCAAATGGGCTATCCTCCGCTGTGCAAACGACCACTAGGGTAATTGGCCTACTGTGAGAATTAATGTGAAACCGTGCGGTTCTCCTCCTTTTCCTCAATTGGAGCGACAAAGACATCAGCCGCCCTTTTGTAATGGAATTAATGGAAAAATTGAAAATGGCCCCGTTTGAGAATTAAAGAAATGTGATATGTGGTCTACAGTAATTAGGGCCTACAGAGTGCCGACCCTAACCCTAACCCCAAGCCAAAGCCCAACCCCAACCCTAACCCTAACCCTAAGAAAGTGGACTCATCAAATACAGTTAAACAAGGGTCCTGTCCTTGCTCTCACTCATCTCCTGGGAGGGACAAAACAGCTGAAATGTTCATGTGAAGCAAATGGGCTATCCTCCGCTGTGCAAACGACCACTAGGGTAATTGGCCTACTGTGAGAATTAATGTGAAACCGTGCGGTTCTCCTCCTTTTCCTCAATTGAAGCGACAAAGACATCAGCCTCCCTTTTGTAATGGAATTAATGGAAAAATTGAAAATGGCCCCGTTTGAGAATTAAAGAAATGTGATATGTGGTCTACAGTAATTAGGGCCTACAGAGTGCTGACCCTAACCCTAACCCCAAGCCAAAGCCCAACCCCAACCCTAACCCTAACCCTAACCCTAACCCTAAGCAAGTGGACTCATCAAATACAGTTAAACAAGGGTCCTGTCCTTGCTCTCACTCATCTCCTGGGAGGGACAAAACCGCCGAAAATGTGCATGTGAAGCAAATGGGCTCCGCTATCCTCCGCTGTGCAAACGACCACTAGGGTAATTGGCCTACTGTGAGAATAAATGTGAAACCGTGCGGTTCTCCTCCTTTTCCTCAATTGAAGCGACAAAGACATCAGCCGCCCTTTTGTAATGGAATTAATGGAAAAATTGAAAATGGCCCGGTTTGAGAATTAAAGAAATGTGATATGTGGTCTACAGTAATTAGGGCCTACAGAGTGAGGACTGAACACTTTGTGTGAGGCGATGCCCATGTGGACCAGCAATAATTATGATGGGATTTCTGCCTCGTCTTCCTCCCCCTGATGAAAGGTTTTATTGTTTCACTGCTTTACAAAAAAAAAGACAGGAATCAGCATCGGTTGATGAAAGGAAGCTCTCTGAAAAATGCTTAATTTCATGTGAGAACAGAACCATCACTCTGCCATTCCTTGTCTTCCTCTCTTCCTCCGTTCTGCCGCTGCCTTTAACTCCTGTAGACATACAGTAGAACCGCGTCAGAGGCCGTATAGAAAATTCACAGGGAGGTGTATAAAGATTTTTTTTTGTCATTGCATTGTGATCTCCCGGGATGCGCTTCACAATGGGTGTCAGCGCTCCGCGGAATGAGACTGCTGCACGTCGTGTTGTTTTGCTGAGCCTTTAAGAAATGTTTTTGTGTGTCTGAGCTGCTCTGCATTATTGTGCGCTACTTTTGGCCGACAGCCTGCTCTTATGGGATGTGGCATTTCCCACTGTGGTGTCTGTTTCAGGAAGAGCATCGTAATCCGGTATATTTGTCGTCCTGCCGCATAAAAGAGGAAAGTCAGGGAGAACTTTGCCAAAGCCTGACAATGCTATCTGAATTCCAAGCCCTAGTTCACACTGCAGTATGAACAAAAGCACCAATGCTCGACAAACTACAGTACCCATAGCCCAGTCCATGAATACAGGGGGAGAGAGACAGCAGCAGTCAGCCATGTTGTACCATCAGGCTAAAAGTCAGCATCTGGACCGGAACAATGTTTACAGGGTATATTATAATGATAAGCATCATTAGACAGAATCTATAATGGAGTCTGCCACCTCAAATGACAACTCTTTAATATGTGCCCATTACTGCTTCTGGCTCCACTGACTTGCAGCATCCTCTCCTCTATCTTTGCATTTCAAAAAGTGTTTGTAATGAACCTGCACAGCGCACCGTTGGCAAGAAGTATTGACAGAAATAAAGTTAACAGAGTTAGATGCCGTTGCGGAAAAGCGCTTATGAAAGGCACAGTGCCAACTCCCTGCAAGGACGCAGGATGTTGCAGGAGATGTTTAACATTTCAAACAAAGACCAGGGAGAGCTAGAGTGTCAGTTCGGGCATGTGTGTTCGAGCAAGGCAGATGCTTCGTGTGCTGGAAAGCAGGGTATAAATAATCCAAATATGATGCGGGAGATGGTTACCAGAACTAAACTTAAAGGGTTCATGGGTTCATTCATTTATTCTACCTGGATAGTAATGAGAGGATGGTTCCCTGCCAGAGATTTAAAGCACATCTCGGTGTGAGATGGAATTATAAGCCTAGAGATGATTTATGTGTGTGATTCATTTGTCTGCGCCCACTGGTTTCATAACTCGTCAGTCTGAGTCAAAGGCTAGAGAACAGAGCAGTGATCTTGAATTCTCCAATGAAGCGCAATGCTGACCTACCCTAGTCTTGGCTGGACATGACATGTCCTTATTTCACCACATTGATGGAGGAATAGTGACCACTGTTTAATTAATCCTTAGAGAATGTTTCCCTTTTTATACGTGGTTCTTTATATTGTCGCTGTCCAAAACGGCCTTTATCAGGAAACTCTGTATTTTTAAAACAAATTAACTCTGCGTCGTCAAAGTTGGTATTGTGTCTTTATATATGGTCATATTTTGACCACAATCAAACTCAAACGGAGGTTTTTGAACAGCGAAAACATGGAGCTACGTGTTTTTTTCCGTCAGTGATTATAACAGCCCCATCTGAGGCTGAGTGCTTCGCATGCCATTATCAGCAATGTACAGCCTACAAAGTTTAGTGTAGCTGTGTGTGCACTCGTTTTTCTTGCAATCGAAGACATTTGACAAAAGTAGAGGTCTGCATTTTGCGGCGTGCCCGCGGGACCCACAGTTCCCTTACAGTTTTTTGCAGGGCAGGGTTTGTTTTTATATAGTTGCAGGTGGTCAGAGGAAGAGAGAGCACACTTTAGTTTAAATTTCTGCTTCTTTGCAGAGTGATGTTTGTACTTGCGTGTCTCGGACAGAAATGCTTATGCTGTGTCACACTAACCTGACTCTCGCCAGATGAATATCGTTCCGCCTTGCTTCACTCATCCATCTGGGATCGCTCGACTGGGAAGCGATTTCAGGAGGCTGGGCCTTATCAAAAGTCCTTGCATATGATTGGATAAACCACTTGTCCGTCATCTTTATTGACGTGCTACTTCAACCCCTCACATCGAAACCATTCTGTGACGCTGATGAGAGCGACGGGCGAAAACATTGTTTCCACCAACAAAAAGCCTTCAGAGCTGTTCTCTGGTATTCTTTTAGAGAAGAAATATGCGCTAAATTGGACAACACGGATGAAATAGCAGCATCGATGTTGACGCCTGCTCCTCGATGTGAGCAGCCATTGTTGTCTGAATCACAAACAGTTGCTTCTCTGCTACGTCACATCTATAAAACACCGCCCGGCGGTCCTGATTGGCCTGACCATTTTTTGCGGACCCTGAAATCCCTTGGCTATGGAGCGATCCCAGATGGTTGAGTGGTGCTAGGCGGAACGAAAGTCATCTGGCGAGAGTCAGGTTAGTGTCATGCGGTAAAGAATTGTGTGATTTGCGTCAGTACAGTACCCTCATCACCATCGGGCTGGTTGTGGTTCAGAATCTTACGGGTTTTGAGTTTGCTGCTAACTGGCAAATTTTAAAACTTTTTATAAACAGCTCCCCTTACCTGATTGATGAACTCGCTTCGTAAAGTAGGTGAACTGTCAGCTGGAGCTCGGCCGTTTTCTGGCACTTCATTACGAATAGAGGGGGGTGTGGAGCTTCGAGGTTTTGCCGTCAGTTTGAGGATCGAGTGGAGTTACAAGGTTTATTCACATCCTTTTTTTAATACTTAAAATTGCTCAAAACTTTATAAAAACCCACACACAGAGGTGAAGCGTGACCAATAGCACATATTTATAAAAAAAAAAAAAAAATGTCAAGAAATAGAGATACGAGGTTTCCGCCTGACGACATATGGCTTCCTTTTTAATCGTGCACTGTGATGTAAAAAAGGACAAGAACAACGTGTCCTCACTTGACGGCACCTGACATGTTTACAACACTCCTCAATTATCTGGATTTCTTCTTTACAAAGGGCTTGTTAGTGAGAAATGGCAGGTAGTAAAAGACTGTATGTAGTCATATTGTCACATGCTCGTTTGTGAGCAAACCTTTATACGTATCTGTCACTAAGTGCCGATGTTTATGATGGATTTGGAATCAGAATAAGATCAGAAGTAATGGCTCTGTTAATTAAGTGAAGTCACTTTGTATCCTGGCTTTCAGGTGTCTGTGGCTTTGCTGTAGGCCACGGCCATTCTTTATGGAAATAGTCTGTGATATAACATGACATTTCAGATTGGAAATCTAAATATGTCCTTTGAGTGAGATTAATTTCCTCTGAATAGGATGACTCAGTATACCGCCCACCTTGATCACTCCGAAAGCCCTCATCTGTACTAATTAAGCATTTTAATATATACTTCAAAATCACTTCAGGTGCCAGCCAGAGCAGTCACTACAGCTACTTAACTTCTCTTTACCTTCCACCAGCCCATTACCTGTGGCCACAGGAGATCAATCTAAGGAATCTGAGCCCTGACTGCTGCGATAAAACCTGTCTCTGCATCAGAGCTATGACTTTGACCCTCCGTTCATAGCAGGTGTCTGTTGAGCGTGCTGTCTCACTTCTCGTCTTTTCATCACGGCTGAAAAGAGAGGAGGATGGGGCGGTATTTATCTCCTCTGGGGACAGATGAGGGCTTTTGTGCCGGGGTTGGTGACACTCAGCGGGGCTAGGAGACGTGCCTGCCCGATGTCTTATCAGATCAAACACGTCCTCTGCATTACCGCTCTGGAAGCAACCAGCGGCGTGTTTTAATACTCCCCAGCCTGACCGGTAATTGTTTGATTACTGATGGCTGGTGGGTCATTAGAAAAGAGGAAAAAGATGGACGAGTCTGTTAAGCAGGGAAAAGTAGAGAAATTGCCCAATTGCTCTTTTATGTAGACATCACTGTAGACTGCCACAAAACGACAGTGAAGGGTATTGTGAATGTGACTCAGATCAATGTGAGGCAGTAAAAGCACTTCAAAGGACAGCATTAGCTTTAATGGCAGAGAAATATGTTTTTATTATTATTTTATGGCCTTTGTGTTTTGTCGGATAGACAACAAAGTGAGAGTCAGCGAGAGGGAATGGCATGGTCTCTGACCTATATCACTACAGCTGTTTGATGCATATTGCTCCCAGAGGAGCAACTTCCAGCTGCACAATACTGCTGCAAGAGGCAAACTTATCCGTCTTCAAGTATGCATATAAAGCCAAATACATGAGAGTTAAGCGCGTATGAACTATGTGTGGTCTGTGTATTTTTTGTGTTGCCATAAAAAGCTGAAAAGCTCCGTGCACCTCAGTCGACCTCTGATTGACAGTGACTCAACATTTTGTCTCGTGTCACTGCCAAGCCTCATATTCTGTCAGCCGTTTAGTAGAAAAAGTTGAACCTGGCCTCGGCTTGTATTTTCGGTTTTCTTCTCAATTTGAGGTGGACGGGGACATTTGTGGAGGCCAGTAAAGAGACACCCACCCCACACAGGTGCTTAACCCCCAGCCAGTAATTCAATGAGTCAGGCCACTCACCCTGGCCATTGAGCTGGGAAGGAAAAGAGGTGCCCACTATAAATGATGTGTGTTTGTTAACAGTAAGCAATACGCATTACATATTAAACCTGATTCAAAACTGAAAATCCTAGCTCCTTTTATACCTACATGTGGGCAATGTATCCTAGGGACATTTCAACTTAACAAACTGCCAGAACTAAGTTAAAGTTATGCAAGAGGTTTTTTTTTTCAAATCAACATGAACTGTTACATAAAACACTTGAAACTACTCAACAGTGTTGAAACTAACTTCAGGATCGGTGACACTTTCACTGCAAGTAGACAAGTTAAACGTTGAACTCTGGACCTGCATTTATACAGTGCCATTCTTCTCACCACTTAAAAAGGGCTTTGACCAGTCAAAGCATTTTACAATACATGCCACATTCAGACGCTGATGTCAGAGGGTGCCGTGCAAGGTGCCACCTACTCATTAGGCTCTAATGTAATCTAATTACTCAGGTGCACATTCACACACCAGGGGCACAGCCATTGGGGTTTGGGTTTGGCAGTCTTGCCCATGGACACTTCAACATGTGGACTTGAGGAGCCAGGTAACAAACTACCTTCCGATCTAAACATTAGCCACACTTAAATCCTTCTTGACTACTGGAACTGAGTTTATTTAATTAAGGATCCCTCGGCATCCCTTCAAATGTCAGTATATCCCAGATAAAAAATAAAACAGTCTGTGATAATCTATTATTATTGCTTTTCTTTGCTCTATCGTTTCAACACTTTACTCATCAAAACACCATTTCCCCCATGCAGGCTGTGGTCATACTTGCCAACACTCACGATTTCCGTGGATTCTACTGTTTTTTAACTCTTTCTCCCGCTGTGCCCCCAAAATCAAAAGAGTTTTTTCTCATGTGTTTCTGTGTGGAATATGCCGTGTTACCAGATCACATTGGAGGACAGTGTGAGCTCCTTCACACATTACCATGTGCATTACACTTCTCATCAAATGAGCCTGTCTGACTGCGCTAGCTCTGCCCTTTGCTCTGGATGAAACCAGATCTGTTTAGAGAGAATGCATCTTGAGGGCTCTCTTTTGATAAGCCCTTTTTTTTGCACATTTTGTAGGCAGCTATAAACTTAAGACCAGCTAATTAGACTCATTTTACTTTCACATCCTTGCGTTTATTCTATTTATCTGTAAACGTAGGGTTATTTTATGGTGGCGAGGGTGTTGCGGGAAGGCAATTTGCTGAAACCGCGGAAAATAACCCTCTTTTCCTATAACCTAATGTTGGCAGATAAGTGTAGTACATAGAGGGGATCTAGTGAAACTGCTAGCTTTAGGTCTCTTGGCTATCCTTTCTTTCTCACCTGCAGTATTCATGACTAGTTTGTAAGGTGCTGGTATCATTTACGGTCCCAGTGTCGTTCCACCCCGAAGGTCGACGATGCGCCATTACTGCAACAATGCTTCTCTTGGGACCATTACACACACAAAACTATGGACACGAGCGTATGAAAACACACACCTCCGCACACACATATACACCGCTGAGATGCTTTAAAAGTCCCTGGAGAATTGGCCGTGATTATTGTGGTTACTGTGATTGCTATCATCGTCTCCCATCATGGCCATTATCACTAGAGCATTTCCCTGTGCGCTCCTTTCAGCTCAGCACTCTGTTTACCCTAATGTGAGCTGGGGGGAACATAGCAGAGAGGCGTCTTCCATAAACACCTTGTTATCTCTCACTCCTTCTCTAATTTTCTCTCCATTCTATCACTTTTGCTCGTTTCCCATCTCTCAATGGACTCTCTGGCTGAAATAATAATAAAAAAAAAAAAAGGTGCAGGTTATGTATTGCTTGTTTGTTTTGGAGGCTCATGGCTGTTTGTTAGCCAGCATCCACAGTTGTGCTGATGCTTGCTTTTGCTGGAGCTGAGCAGTTGTTCAGTTTTTCTTTATTTATTTTTTTCCCCCACCATCTCCATAATAAAAGATGCCGGCAACCTATTTACACTTAAAGAGGTGCCAGAGAAGTAGCGTGTAAATAAGTTCTGCCAGTGATGCCCACACATTTCGGCTCCTCGGCTCAGATTTTTTATTATCTGTCTCTTTCTTTGCTCTCCCTCTCATCTGTGTGAGGCAGCTTTAGCCAAAGCACTCAGTTAATTCTGCACAAATGGGATTCTTACAGAGCAAATAGAGAAGATGGAAATGTGGAGGCACGTGTTTGAAGGGTGTTAAACATGTCACCCAGTTAATGCTTCCTCAAACAGAAAAAAAAACAGAGAGATTCCAAGTCATATTAAAACTTGATTTCCAGGGGTACAGTCTCCGCCTGCTCTGACAGGTAATAGGCAATAACCTCCTTGGCGCTTCATTGCTGGATAAATACACGCAACTGTGGCCTGGATCAAAGCTAAGCTTTCTTGCTCAGATATATCTGTGATTTTATGAGCACCAAAGCCTGAATGATTCCTGAGTGATGCTTACCGACAGGTTGGAGGAAGAACCAATCTTGTGTCTCTGTTATTTGAGGATGAATGCCGTCTGTGCTGGCTGCAAAATTTGCACAAACCTTTGCGAAAGTTTGGCTCGTGAGCAGGTGGACTTGTTGGTCAAGATGGCTTCAGTGTGTGTCTGTGTGTGACATTTCATCAGACTGCAATCTGTCATGTTATCTCCCCATCGGTGCTGGAGACATGCACGTCGGAAGGAGCCGCATGTGTGTAAGAATGTGCGAATGCTTCATGACGGGAGGTGTGAACCTGCCGTACCACAGAGAATGTCTGGCTTGTGTCGTTGTGTCGGTGCTTTGTACTGTCGGAGCTGCTGTTCCCTATAAAACATAGGGAACAGTGCGCACACGCACATGCACATACACGCACACACACACACACACACACTACACTTCACTTCACTTCACTTTCCCCCCAACCTTTCTCGCCCAGAGCTTTTATCAGCAATTCATTTCCCAGTATCTCAGCCATCAATCACTCCAGCTTGTCCTCAAATGCAGACGTCCCCCCTGCAGATGAAGAGGGGGAGCATGTATACACAAGGAGACACAGGCTCAGACAAGCAAAGAGAAGGGCAGGTTTTTTTAATTAAGATCGCAATCAACAGGCACTTTTAAGGGACGAAACGTTGCCTCATTTTCTGGAGCGTTTGATCCTGATTTGGCTGTAATAAGTCTGACACTGGGTCCCTTTTGTCCTTACGGCACTGAGTGACTTCAAATGAGGGACACATTTGAAGGCCATTTTAAAGGGTACTATTGATAAAGAAGCAGTCCCTGTATTCTTTTTCTTACCTTTACTACTTTTCCTTTCATTTCTTGTTGACAGAGTTTGTATGTCTCTGGGTGGCTCTATTTTCTTGGCGTATTCAGTCAGGGCGGCCATCACTGCTCATGCTAGCTACCCACTTCTGTTTGTGTTTATTCCCAACAAACCAGAACAGTTTCAGTAGAGTAATCCGGCGGCTTCTTAAACCTCAACTAAAAAGCAGCAGAAGTCTTTTTTTTTTCTTCATGACGTTTAGTCAGCAAGGTGCAATAAAAACAGGGGCACTGAGCACAAACATTGAGCGTCTAATATGAGCATAAACCAGCATTCAGGGAGCGCACTCTTGGCCTGAACTGCATCGTTGACACATTCTGAGCACTTTTTCTCGTGGGCTTATTCAGAGCATTGTCCTGGCAGAGCAAGTGAGAGCGTTCTCCTGACACGGAAGGCAGGGAGGAATAGTAGAAGAGCAATCCGGTGTTTACAGTGCTAATGAATGCATCCCAGCTACCAAGTTCAGTTGCTACTAAACCCGACCCGTTCTCATATTCATGTCAAACAAACACAGGACTTTCACCCACAAGAACACTGTTCGGGTCACGTCTGTTGGGTAACATGTAAAAATAAATGCAAGGCTAGTTAACATAGAGTATTTATTTAAAACATCTCCGCAACCCCTCCCTACAACCTTCCGCTTGTGTCCCCAGGGCAGAGAGAATGCTGCTCACATTCAGCTTGCCATTAAATTGCCGTGATATACTGTCTGCGTGGAGTTTTGGAAACCATAACCACACTTTCGGCATTCGGCTCTCCATTGCCCTGACTCATTGTGATTTGAAGACACGGGACACCTGGGCCCTCTTGTTTAGCACCAACTGATCTAACATGAACTGGTACTCATTATTACCAATGTAATTCGGTTGCTAATCTTAAAAGTGCCTAATTCGGTACCCAACCCTACAAATGTGAACACAGAACCTACATTAGTTATGTACATAAGTTACGTACATAAGTGCCTGGAATGAAATTGCCCATCATTCAAACACCTATATTGGCTCCAACAGTTACTTTTAGGTAGAGATCATTATTATGGTTAAGATAAGATAAGAAAAACGTTATTGTCGGTCACAAGTGACAGAAATCCGTCTTTGGCAGGGCAGGTTCAATTCACACTAAATAAATATATAAATACATACAAAACAGACAGTCCCAAACAATGACAATACATATATGCCAAAAGATGCAAGCAGTGCAAAGGGGTGACTGAGTGGAGTGAGATATGTTGCCTAATTGACACTGTTCAGTGTGGGGATAAAATATTTTTTTATAGATGTTCTTTCATGCCAACAGGACCTTGTAGCGTCGACCTTATGGCAGTAAGTCAAAGGATTGGTGGAGGGGGTCCTGTGTGATTGTATTGGCTTTCCTGAGTACTGACCGGGTGTACAGTCGGGGCAGGGGGGTTTGGGGAGAGCCAATTATTTTGCCGGCCTGATTAACTATACGTGCCAGTTTTGTTTTGTGCTTGATGGTAAAGGTGTTGTACCAGGCTGAGATATTGAAAGTAAAATGCTAATAGGTCTGTAATGAGCAGCAGTTTCTGTGCAAAAGTTGGATGTACTTAACTCACACCAACTACTCCAGCCTATAGTATCAGGTATCAGTATGCCCAAAGCAAACCTGTTAGTACGATGTGCTATTTTACCACACCTGAGTGTTTGTAATTGTTCTAAACGGCCAGGCTCGCGGCGGGTGAACAGCCTGCTGTCGTTGCCTTTCAGACAGACATTTATATCCAACCATTAAGTTATACACACATGAAAAGTGTCAGAAGCTACTCTGTGAAAGAGATCATTTTCAAACCTTTTACTTTCTCGTGTTAAAATGGAGAGAGAGGGTCTATAGCTCACCACTAAAGTAAGATTACCTTAAGAGAATACAATGGTGGAAAATGACCTTCTTTCTGCATCTACAGGTCATATTTCAGAGGAAGCCGGGACATTCGGATACACCTTTAAGTCGGTGCTGTCCTTCAGCTGGGGAGGGTGTCAGCCTTCCATAATGACAAAAGGAAGCTTACTCTCATCTGTCTCCATTTGTTCTTGCTCCCTCATTCTTTGTCTTATTATCGCGGCAGCCCATTGTTCCCTTCATCTCCCTGTATTATGTTTTGTTTGTTCTCAGAGATCTGTGGATTTCAACTCTCTGTTCCCACTGTTGAGAGACATTAGGTTTTGATGTCAGTCGATGCTGCATCCGTGAGTGCACTCTGCAAAACAAATTATGTTCTGTGGGAGTTTCTCCTGGAGTTAAGTTAAAAGTGGAAGGAAACTTCAAACTTCAGTAACAATGTTATCTGCAGCCCTTGGCTGGTATTATAATAGTTACAGCCATGCTCCTGTTTTATTTTCTACATGCAAACAAGTCTCCATCTTAGGTGCTAAATTTACTGTTCATGCGCCGCATTTCCCACGGATCATCTGGCAGTCAAAGAGTGTGACCTGTGTTGATGCTGACATTTACATTTGATGATATTCGGGGCAGTAACGTTACGTACGTTAACTTATGTACGTAACTAATGTAGGTTGTGTGTTCACAATTGTAGGGTTGGGTACCAAATTCGGTACTTTTAAGGTTAGCACCTGAATTACGTTGGTACTAATGAGTACCAGTTCACGTTAAATCAGCCCTTACCCACAGAAGTTCTCAAATCTCGTAGACATCGGTACCGTCTTTGTGTAAACCACCTTTCTTCTTCGCGGTTTGAGGTTTTTTTTCCTCCACTGTTTGCCAAAGCATGGTAGAAACATCATCATGATGCCCCATTCAATCTCCACAGATACACCGGAGATGAGCAGCTTTATTCACACATGAACCCAGTCGGATTTAAGCAATCCTTTTACTGGGGACCTTGAAAGGGTAAACTCTGTTTGATGCCTTGTCCTACTGTGTCGTGTATTTGCATTCTCATATTCAGCCCCGCCAGTTAATGTCTAGATAATTTCAGATTTGCATTGCATGTGTAAATAAGGCTTCAGTGAGCTTGAGAGGTGCTGCGAGGTGGTTTTTGTTATGTTTAGACAGAGCCAGAAATTATCCAATAGCATAATTTTCCACAAAACAGAATTCAGAGGTAAGGAATAGTCATATTGGTGATGTGCAGCCATTTTAAGTGTACTCTGTGATTAAGTATCATTTAGGCTATGCTGTCTGGATATCTGGCAAGTATGCTGATCTACCATCCTTTTTCACCATTGACCATGTGAGTGGTTTTAGCTTTTCATTTAAACTTGTGAATTTGGCAGCTGAACTTTTAAACACAATTCCCAGGGGTTAGGGGGTGATCAACCCTGCAGTGGGTAATGTCACTGAAGGCCTACTCATAAAACACAATGACTTCCCTGATACTGAATCACACTCCTAACCAAATTGAAAAGTTGGCAGCGCTGGAAATGAATATTCTCCTCTATTCCTAACCTAATCTCTGGTTCACTGATTCAGTCTCTCCACAGGGATCCTTCACATTGCAGTTATCTAATATATTTGTGCATCAGTCTTGCAAGTAACTACTGTACAGCATGTTATTTTTTTTCAAAATCGATCTCTTTTCACATGTTATCTTCCATAATTTCATTCAGAGTTAGTGTCTTATGGCCAACTGTCCTGCAAATCATTTAAATTCAAACAGCAGCACTACCATCCATCCATCCCACTCACTGACATACAGCCGAGCAGCATCAATAAACCACAACACAATTGCTTTATTCCAACAAGGGTTGCTCCAATCAGAAAAACAGCAAACAGCACCAATAAACCTCTTTATTACTCACTTGAAGTTCTCAGCTACATCAAAGAGACCTCCCCTAGAAATGCAATATGTTTTTTTCAGGAATCAATCTTAGTAAGGGCCGGATAATTACTGTAGTAGGCACAGGAGCCAACCTCTTTCACCATGGCAATTAACAAGGCTTGTTAACATCAAAGGCAGAAGAAGACCAGAGGCAGACTCACAAGCAGAAAGTGTACTGAACTCACAGGGGGATCAGCTTACTTTGAGACTATTTAAATGTACTTGACTTGGGACCAGCTAAAGGAGATGGAAATTTGAACCGAAAACTGTCTGAGTGTCTGAGTTTACGCGGAGTGAGGGGAGTCTGACAAAAACAACACGTGAACTAATTTGCATTACAGCATCAATTTGACATACAATTCTAATTGGTTTAACGTAATAAGTAATTGTTCATCTATACTGTATTTAGTGGAAAACAAAAGCCTTTTTCTGTGTACATAATTAATCTTACGGTAATTATTCTCTCCACGCCTTTGGCAGATGCTGAACATCACTTAATTAAAGATACTGTTTTTTTTTTATTTTTAAACACGCTTTCTAATTCCGTAAGTGTTGTTAAAGAAAAAACAACATGTTACGGTCACCGCATTGAGGAAAAAAAGAACAACAAAGACATCTTGGAGCTGTCTGGGATCAAATTTGTTGATCAAGTGCTCGTTGTTTTGATGTTCTCCATGAGCGAATCTGGCTCCTTGCCAAATCAATTTGACAGGAACACAGAAAAGCCTCTTTTCGTGGAACCTCCATCACTCATGGATCCGTCAAAAACTTTTTGCTCCTAGACACGTTTTCATCTAGCTTCAAGTTTCTCTGACGGAAGGAAATGGGTAAATGTAATCCCTTTTCTGATGGGCGAACAAGCTAATCTGCTTACTCTCCCCATTGTGGATTGACTCGGCGATGGCGGAGAGGCAGGTGATAAAAGAAAAATACAGAAAAAGAGGTTTATTTGACTTTCTACACTTCACTCTTCCCTGCTCTCCTTCTCTTGGGAGGCCGACTAGCTGCCGCTGGATTATCCTGACGTCTCCTATTCTCCATCTCTCCGCATCCAATCTCTCTCTCCCTCTCTCTGCATCTTTTCCTGCCAGAGTCGGCATTGATCCCCTGCTCCTTGAAGTTTCTGCGTTTGTTACAATGTAGTCCATTTTGTTTTGACGCCTTATCTTTCACAAGAGTGCAGCGAAGGGGAACGCGACCTTGCCAGTGCGTCGCCGGCTTGCCAGGCTGTGGGTGGTAGATAGAGGTGCTGTGTACACACACACAAACACACACACACACACACACACACAAGATTCACTGTTTTCTATTTTATGATCGGTTTTTTTAATGTGAAGTGGACAATGTACAGAAAGCATAGAAACCTTTATTTGTATGACTCAAAGGGCCTGGGCGGTCGGCCAACTAAGGACATTCTGTCTATATGGACTAAAGGTCAAAGAAGACATCAGTCACATGAGTATTTTATCAACTCTGCACGCAGCATCATTTTGTTGAAATCTCTTGAAGACCCTTCATCTCTGCCACTGACATTACTGTCTCCTGTGAAATAGGCAGATAAACTCCCCAATCGGCCATTTCATGATATATAGCGTTACATGCATCATTCACAAGTTGCCTCTATGCACCAACGGATGCATTAAGGTGGACAAAAGATAGTGATGTCATTTGGGAACAGTAGATTTAAAGATCTCCAAAAGATCAAAGATCTAAAAGATAATATTGTTCCAGACTAATAGGCAAGATAAGTTGTTCATTAACCTCAAGGTTCTGTAAGAAGAATGGAAACCTCAGGTGATCTTTAACAACTCAGGAAACATAATTAACGTTGTTTTATCGCGTTGATTCTTCACGAGCTCTCCAACATTTTCAGATAATTGCCATAAATCTGACTTTTAACCAATGCCATATTTGTAGTCGCTTCCATGGAGGTATCATTATCTGTGATTGGTTTTGACCTTACGTTTTATGCTGTACATCACAATTCCAGGTCCATTCTGATTTCTGTCATTTTCACAGTTGTCTTGGGTCTAATTGACCCAAGACACGAGTAACATCACTATGTATGATAACTATCATAATTGTCTGTCTGTGGGTGACTTTGGCAAACAAAGGGAATATAGTCGGTTTCAGGGTTGCTAGCAACCAAAGGTTAGAAGTAACCTCCCTCAAAATATCTTGCAACAAAATTAGAGAATCATTTTGTAAAAATGTAAGAATCGTTTAAAGAGACATTTACATTCTGTTGCTAAAGCTTTTAGTTTCTGACCCTTTTTTTTACCTACCTTGCCCTCAACCTATCAAATACCTGTGCTGTCTGACTGACGTCTACTGAGATGGCTTCTTCTTCTATCTGTTTTATGGTAGGTGGCAATCAGCGCTAAAATGCATTGCAACCTAGACTGAGATCGCTGATCTGCAAGGTTGCTTAAGTTAACCCATTTACATAAAAAGGAAAACACTGTAAACGTTCTGATGTTCCCAAGTTCTTATATCATCTCATTTAGGGACTGTGTTCTCTACAGATACAAAGAAAATGTGTTTGTCATTGTCTGAATTATTAAGATGGAGAAACATGTAAAAATATATAACTTTTGAATGAGTTAAGCATCCTCTGATGACATAGAAGAGCCTTGAACTATGTGCCAAAGAAGAGCCCTGGCTCAGTTTGACCCCTGGTAGGACTTTGTAAGGAAAACACATTTAGTACAGTAATTACAGGAACTAAAATGACCTGTTCAAGATCTAATAGGTGCTTTTACACTGGACATTAAGACTGTATTTGGCTGCCTTTCTTGCGTCCTGGTCCTTGAATTCAGATATACCAAGGTATATTTCTGGCCTGATTTAGCACCCTAATAGGATAAACCGGACCCTACACGTACTGGTGGCTCGATTTCCATATAAATAGAGTTGGTGGCACAGGCATGACTTTGGCAGAGGTGTTGATGGCGATCCACAGTCGGGAGTTTTAAAAGCAGGAAACAGCTGATCACAGGAACAAGAGGCAGCAAATCATCAACCGTCGTGATGAGTGGCTGAAAAACCTGTGAAATCTGTGAGATGGCGACCATCATGGCAAAGAAAGTCCTGAATCATCAGATCACAGGGCGAACTTCTTCACACGCAGATGCTGGACGTCACTGTTTGCTCGACTTTGTGCTTCACGACACGTCAAATGTTTACGCCTATCTCAGAAAGCCGTTGGTTGGGAAAGGAGGAATATTAGGCTTTAGTTTCACATAGACAAGATGTCAAAATGCAGCCTTTTCCTGGCCACATATGTGAGGTATTATGTCACCCCACCACCAGGGCAGGGTCATGATAAGATCCAGTCTGGTGTCATTTACATTGGCCATGTTTTTTCTTGGCATTGCACAATTACTCCTTATTTATTCAGAGGCCCATTCAGCAGTATCAGCTTTGAAAATAGCGTGAAGCTCAATAAACTGCACAGGGTTTTACTCCTGCCTCAAGGACAGGAAGAGATTGGGGGGAGAGAAGGTCAGCCTAGAGATGGCAAATGGATGACCTGCAAGAAACATAATAACAATATGCGAGAAGATAGAGGGAGGAACTGCGGCAGACCAAATAAGTCCAACCTAAGTGGCTGTGACACCTTATTGTGCAAATCACTCACTTTCTTTTTGGATTTTTCATAAAAATCTAATGAAAGTGGGGCTGTAAATTTGAGGAATGGCGAGGTCTCAGGCAGTCAAGATAAATGGGCTGTAGTGCAGCTGATCAGATTTAACAAACCATCAGTCTACAGCAGGGTTTTTCAAATGAGAAGATTGGACTGTTTTTAAATGTGATTCATGATGCTGCACTTCAGGTGGCTGTAATTCTCTCAGTATGTGTACATCTATTTAGAGAAAAGTGCTGCTTTTTCGTGAAGGATACATTTCCTGGTGTGAGCGTGCCTCCATGTAGGGGTTCGGCAGCTTTCAGCACACAATTATCCCATTGAGGACAGGCTTGAAACAATCCAAAACATTTCACATCATGTTGCCTTCATTTATGAATACATTATGCTGTAGCAGGTAATTGTAAAGTGCCCCTACAATGCTTTAGTAAACACACTCCCTGACAACGCAAATGAGTGTCGATGTCACCCGCCTTCTGGGAAGTGAAATAGACTCTACTTCATCTAATGCTAATGCCAGCGCTACTCCCTGGGTGGCTTATTTATGTTTGTATTTATAATTTTTTTATATTGTGTTATAAAATGATACACTGTGTGAATATTCCTCCAGTGAGACCTAGTCACACCGCCATGTGCTGTAGAGAAGATCATTTAGATAATGACTGAAGGAGTGAAACCGAAAAGAAAAAGGAGAAAAGCGTAACAAGATTAGAAGAATATACCCTGTGGGTCATTTTTATGACCATATAATTATATGTGTGTGTGTGTGTGTGTGTGTGAATGAGAGTCATACAGCAGATTGGACTAAAACTTTCTGTATCCCTCCACAAAAATGTGAGGATATTCTAATGAGGCGTGCAGCTACACGAGGACACTGAAGTGATAGCCTGTGTTTACAGGAACTTTGAAAATTTTTCAGAGCCCCTAATTTGTTTTTGTTTTTTAGTTTTTAGTGGGCAACAACTGAAAAGTCAGACATGGACAGAAAATAGTCCAATGCCTGCAGAATATGTCTTGTGCCAACCAAAACTATGTGGTTTCTGGTGCAATTATATCTGGTGCAGAAACTTTTTTGGGGTTGATGTCCCTTAAAGTGCTTCGTATAATTGTAACGACTTGGATTAGCTTGTATAGTTATTCACCGATATGTGCACACGTTTTTGTGCAAAGGCTTACATCTTCCTCAAACTACTACACTGAATTACAGATGTCAAATAATGCTAACCTATTAAGAATTCATTATTTTATTAGTAGATTCATTATTTAACAACATTTTGATTCAGTGCCAGGTCAAATACAGACCATATTTCAACCTGTTTTACTGGGTAATAAGTTAGCAAGCTAACGGTCAGTTTATGGAGCTAGCTACTAAACAGCTACACTTTGCAATTACAGGCTGTAAATATTTAATCACAACTACTTAACAATTAGAAGAAGAAGAATTCCTTTATTAATCCCGCAAGGGGAAATTCAATTCTGTTATTATCATTATTCATGTTACACACACACAGGCCCGAAATACACACACATGCACAAACAGGACCTATATACATGCAATTAATGGAAAGATGTCAGAGCGAGGGGGCTGCCAAATAGCTCAGCGCCCGAGCAGTTGGGGGTTTGTTGCCTTGCTCAACAGCACCTCGGCAGTGCCCAGGAGATGAACTGGCACCTCTCCAGCCACCAGTCCACTCTCCATTCATGGTCCACACAGGGACTTGAATCGGCTCCCAGCCGACTCACCTTTGGACTGAGCTACTACCGCCCCTAGCTTGATGGTGCAACCGGTTTTAAGGTGTATTTTTGGACTATTGTTAGTGTTTCATATGTAATTCCTAGAAAAATGGAGAAGGCTGTGAAATCAGCTTCGACAATCAGGGAGTGAGATTAACTGATGTTTGCTTCTCTGTCCGCTTCTCTCCCCACTGAGATTTTAACAGAAACACTGGCTCTGATTTTCAAATTAACTATTGAATAAAATCGAACGTTTTTTGATGACAAAATGCATTTTTTAAGAGAGGCCCATTATTCCTGGTTATACCCATAAAGCTACATTAACAAAGTCCCTCCCTGTCATTCAGCCCATATCAGGATGACACAAACTCACACACTGGATATGCTCATGTGTATTACCCTAATGCGCATTGTGTCAGGGCGAGAATGCACCTAGACGGCTGTAGACAAGCGTGCTAATAATACTAGCAGACTTTAACGACCAGGAGGGAAGGAAAAGTGAGGGGGAAAGGACATCTGCTTTTTAACGCTGCTCCCTGTCATGTTTTCTCTTCATCACCAAACATTATGCAGTTGTCTGGCGATCTGCCATCTCAAACAGATATTCACGTCAACATGTACGAATCTCTTGTGGCATGCCAGTGCGGAAGCCAAATCATCTGTGGATACATCCTAAGCTTTAAGCCTCTGAAGTGCATGTATGCGCATCAGAGCCTCGCATGTGTGTGTGTGTGAATATATGAATAAAGTCCACAGGGCAATGGCGTTTGAGTACACTTACTTTATGTCCTCAAGGTCAATCTGAGACCAGAGTGAGTCTTCCATAACATCACACACACATATGCACAGAGACGTATGGAGCAATAGCCTCTCTCCCCTCATGCTAACCTTGTTACCTGGAGGGCCTTTCTTGTTAATGCTACCCATTACTTTCTCTCGCCTGCGGTGGATGGAGCTCCTGTCAGCATCACGGTCTCCCATGTGGAGCATTTTGGGCTAAGTAGTCCGAATAACATGGCTCTAAAAGCTTTGAGAACAGCTTTTACAGCTTGCCTTTTACCTTTGGAAGCCTCTCCTCTCCTGGCCACTTTAGCCACAATTTCCTCCCAACTTTCCGCCTTTTAACCGTGTTAGAGGGTCTCTCTCCCATCTTGCATTGCAACGTTATCAAAGTTGACCACCCGCAGTTTGTTAATCACGCCGATTGGGGGTGTGAAATGGAGTCTTCACACTTGGCAAAGTGGTGTGCTAGCCACGGCAGCCTTTGTAGTTTGGTTACAGTCAGCCATTTTGCATAGTGTAGGTGACTGTTTCATGTCTCGGAGGAACAAATGATCTTATACAGTTTAATTAGAATCCCTTAGCTTATCTGTTTTGATGTTATTGCACACAGTTTATGTGGAAAACACAATTAATTTGTAGTACTAAAAACAATGGGCAGCAGTTTCTGGCAATGCTCAGCCATAATTTAGCTGTATTCGTTGAACAAAAGTGCTTCTGGTCATAAACGAGAGAGGGTTCTAATTGAAAAAAGAAGCAGAAAGAGGCCTGTTTCTGCTTCTTCTGTGCCATTGGCAGTGGAGTTGCATTTAAGTTAAATCAATGTCACTGTATTGCCCCCTCCTGAGTCCTGTTTTCTTTGCTTTTATTTCACAATATGTAATCACAACTACAAGCCGCAGCTCCAAAGTTGTGCCTGCGGTGATTGGAATGAGAGGGGTAAACATGCTGTCAATAGGACTAATTTAACACACGCCAAGATGACTGGCCTCGGAAAGCACTGCCAATTGTGCCCAGTTAGGAAAATAACAAAGACGGTTGATTTGTTTTTAACCCCCAGCTGGCACTGCTGTTTATGGCCAAGGGGCGGACGGCAAGCTTTAGTCAGGTCATCAGTCTAAAAGCTAATTTGAATTGTCCCCCCATTGGCTTTAGTGTGTGTATGTGTTCATGTTGTGAGTAAGGGGCCTGGCAGTCTCTGTCTAGATGTTGCTCCCTCTGAATGACAGAGGCTCCTAATTGCACATATTTGGACATTCAAATAAATCCCCCTCTTCTTGGATGGAATTACAGCGACCACAGCTACAGCTGGCCGGGAGTGATAACACTTCATTTACCACGAGGGAAGTAATAGAGGCACCCAAAGTCACTCTGAAAACCTCTCTCAGGGTGAATTAAAGTACCCACCTTTTTAAAAATCTTCGTTTGCACAATGTATATCAGCATCAAGTTATAGACAGTTAGAGACAGTGTTAAAACACACAAATTTCTCAAAATGTGATTCAAAATCATGTGAGTTGGGGCGGCTAGTGGCTCAGTGGTAAGGGGAGTCGCCCCCATGTAAAGAGGCTGAAGGTCCTCAAGGCAGCGGCCACGGGTTTGACTCTGACCTGCAGCCCTTTGCTGCATGTCTTCCCCTCTCTCTCACCCCATTTCCTGTCCGTCCTACACAATAAAGGCTTGAAAAACTGCAAATAAATATTCTTCTATTCTATAAAAAAATGATTTGTGATGTGATTTGAATCTCACCCTGCTCTTAAGACTGAAGGTTATTAACTCCAGGCCAAAGTGAATTTCAATTAGAAGTTATGATCACACCATCATATTCTCAACTCTTCAAGGTTTCTGGTTCCTTTACCCTCAGTTGTCTGGTGCTGGCAAACAGCCATGAAGAGTTTAATTAAGTGTTATGTACAGGATGGCATGGATCAGTGGCGACCACAACACACATGATCAAAAATGCTACATGGTATGTTGCACAGTGTTTGTGTGTGCTTTGTTTACATTATAATTGCATCTAAAATAGCACATTTTATGATGCAGAAGAGCAAAGAGTTGTCTTGAAGACAATAACACATTGTTGGCAGGGCCTAAGCCTTTATAAATATGAGCATCACGGCACCAAGCAACAACCTTACCTCCCTGAGCCTTATGGTGTACTAAGGTGGGGCTGAGCAAAACTGGGAGGTCCCCCTTAAAAGATGGTCCAGTGAGCCTGAGCCGAAGTTGTCGCTAGCTCCGGGACTAACTCCCTTCGCTTGAATCAGACACGCGGACTTGGCTAGGGTCTTGAGGAGTTGTAACATTTATTCACCCGTAATAAACTATACATAGGGTTGTTCTGAGGGCACTCTGTCAATCAAGTGTATATATGCCAGTTTTACAGAAAAAAACAAACACAGAAAGGCTGTCAGTAAAATCTCTGCTATGTGTCTGCTGATGTTTAGCTTCACACCTTCATATGTATGCCTTTGCTGTCAGTGTGTCAGGTTTTGGAAAGATTGTTTGTGTCTGTGAGGCCCCAGATAAATCTGTCTTTGTAAACTGGTGTCAACGTGTAAGCGTGTGCGTGTGTGAGCGTATGTGTGTGTGTGTGTGTGCGTGCCTGCCTGCGTGCATTCAGACCCGGACCACAGTGCGTTGTTGACAGTCGAGTGGAGTCAACCGTTTGTAGTCATGAGGAGTCGTCGTGTGTTTCAGTGTGTTGATGTGTGTGATTGGGATTCCTCTGCACGGCTTCGAGTGTATCAACAAATTCACATGCTGCACTCTATCAAGGCTCCGTGAGGTTAAGAGTGCAGCAGACAGGTTCAGAATCATTTCAGACGAGGCATGCAAGCTTGCACACACGTCCATGTGGCGATGAATATAAATGTGTATGGCTGAGCTGAATGTTACATTAGACATGTGCACACATTCACATTTCAGATATAAACAGGTGCTATTTTACATCAAGTATGGTATAATACATGTAAAGATCAGGGCCATGTTTCCAAAAGCATCTCAAGGCTGAGATATTTATAAAATCCCATCTTACTAACATTTTTAAGATGGAGGAATGTTCTTTGTGCACCTGCAGAAGGTGAAGAGCATCTTAAGAGGCTTCACCAGCGTATTGATGTTTTCATTGTGTCCATTCATAAGCATACTCTTATTACATTTTCAGGAGATTTAAGAGTTACGGTTTCCCCAAGTTTGCTTTGTTAAACTTCCACTCAGAAACCCTGACTATTGACTGAATATAAGCATAATTTCAAGGTAAAATCTTTTTTTGTGTGTTCATTTTAGACAATTGAAAATGCCACGCTACATTAAAGAGAAAAAAAATACAGTGTACTCACAGTTAGCAAGTAGTAATTTCCAGGTGAATGCAAGGTGCTTCAGTCAAACTGGTCAGCTATATAAAAAAAAAACTTGCACCGAGCAAAGGATGTAGTTAAAATGCCTTTATTATCCGAGGGCATAAAAGTTAAAAAAATCAATCACAAAGGAGAACACCGACCAGTTTCGACCCACGCTGTCAACTCCAATAAACATTTTAACTGCATGTTTGGCTCAGTACGTGTGCCTGAAGTAATGCCAGTGCCTTTTCTTGTTCTATACATTAAAGAGCATCCAGAATTGTGTTCAACACAACAGACAGCTCACATTTATTCCCTCCTTTTGTTCAAGGGAAACAAATAAGTCTTACTTTTCTAAAGACACTCATTATTCCATTACACTGTCTTTGAATGGGCACAACTTTAATCGAACAAACAACCTTTAAGGAAACCTTCTTCTACATAGCAAATATTATTTTTTGAAAAACGAGTGCTTCAAAAGCCCTTTTAACCTTTCAACACAACATTTAGAGAGCTCAAAATGACATCAACAGAGCAGATAAACACTGGCCGCTGCAATTGGTGAATATCATCTTTTTGCTCGTCAACAAGGAAAATCAGCAATGAATCAGTGAATCCCTCGGCCTGAACCACTGTGCGTTCACAGGTCTCGGGGAGTACTAATGTACAAATCCTTATCATAAACACAAGGCAGAGTGGGAACATAACATCCATCCACAATTAAAAACATTAAAGATTGAACTAGTACTGGTTTCATAACACTTGATAAAGCCAGTTTGTGCGTCTCTGATGTCAGAGGAAGAGTTCCCTCTTAGTGTACGTTCGACCCCTCCCACTGTGTCTAAAAGATCAGTCTAAGTACGAGGATATGGCTGGATGCCATGGATGCTAATAAAGTTACAATGTATGAAAAAGGTCAAATGTTTGATCCCATTACCCTTCATAAGGAAAATGACAGTGATGGCTGGCCCCCAGTGGCCTGCTGAGAATCAAAGCAGCGAGGTGGCACCATGAACTGCGGCGGCTTTGCCTGGTAATAGGACCTTAAATCACTTTATGATCTGCATTATTTAACAAGCCTTCAGCTTCTGATGCCGTTATGTATCAGCTGATAATAATTTACATCACAGTCTTCGTGTTTGATGTCCTTGACATTGAATAGCTCGGACTAGTCTACACCCTGCTGCAGCAGCTGATAAGACACAGTCAATATTATCCTCATTTCACTGATGTACCTATGAATCCACAGTGAATGTACAGTAAATGTCTCTGGTGTTGCTGTGCCATCTAAGCTGTGCACTCTTAAAAAACCCTTTTCCCATCCATCTTCTCGCTCTCCCACCGGATCTACCGTTAATCCTACTGCAACCATTTATAATTATCACCTCAGCTTTCCCATCAGGTCGGGAGAACATGCACATTGTTCCTTATAGGCTGCACAGGGAAGGGTAGATGACAACACACTCCTGACACATCCATTTATCTGGCATCTCATCGCCGCGTTGCAATATTTCTCTGACAAGAAGACTGCGATTGCTTGAGCACCAGGGGGAGGGAGGAAGCAGGGCGAGAAAGAGAGGGAAACAGCAGCTTTAATGTGGCAGCTGATAAGGTAAGTGAGTGAATTCAGCCCACATGAACCCCTCAACCAGGATCTTCCCATCTCTATTTTTTTCTGCTCTCCTCCGTCTCCTATTTGGAATTGCAAATGTGTTTATTTACAGGTGAGGTGGGAGATAAGGATCGTGTTGAAGATATCAGCAACCTGAGCATATTTTTCATTTATTTATTTTATTCCTGTCATATATATATATATTTTTTACCTCTGTCACTGTGTGAATATGGTTTCTTGTTTATGTACACATGCATGGGAGAGGAGTCTGGCTTGTAAAACGTGATAGAGATGGATAGCTTGTTTGTGTGTGATCCAGATCAGATTGCATTGTATTCAAGCGTGCACGCAAGGGATGGGTGGGTGGAGAAAATTCCTTTCCCAGTAATGCTTGCGCGCGTGCTTCCTAGAGGTTTTCTGTGCAGTGCGTTTCTGGGATTGTGAATTTTCAAACGGATCGAGATGGGAAGGGTAGGGACAAGACGGTGACACTTTGGGTTTTGGCTTGAGTCAGCAGTGTCGCCTGAAAGACGGTTTCCAGGAGTCAGTCACCCTAAACAGATAGACATGGAGACAGCTGAGCACAGAGATGGTGGAGAAATCTAGATAAGATGTACACACACACACACACACACAAACGTGCGCACATATACTAAAGCTGTAAGGCAGTGGAGGTGCAGTTGCAAAAACCCCAAACTCAGTTTCATCATGAACAGTAGAGAAAGGAAAAGAAGACCTGGCGGACCTGTAACATCTGAACAGAGCCTATGGGCAAGATTTGTTAAGACATGTTTTTTGGATGGTTCAGTGTTCGCAAAGAAAAACACACTGGGAGTCAGATTGTGTTGGTAGAATCTGAATCTGCAATGTCTCTTTTTTATTCATAATATTCTTTGTATTTAAACTTTCATCAGATGCTCTCACAATAACTGAACCCAAAGCAGGCAGCTGTGTACTTAAGGCTTTCATATCTTAGAATAGTTTTATTTCTCAAAAAATTAGCATACACAGGCCTTTTCTTGATCTCTTGCACAAACTGCTCCCGGGTTTTAAACACACGCACACGCACATGCACACACACACACACACACACACACAGCTTAAGCCTCTTTGGCAGCACTCAGCATGCCATGTCCACTCCACTGCTTTGGTGCCAGGTCTGATACAAGGACGAGCCGTGCCAAGCCACTTGTCCCTCGAAGGGCGGTGTGAATCTGGGCATCCAAAGATAGGTGTGAAAGTGACATCATCACCATGGTAACTGTCAAGTAACACCACCACCCCCAGTCCTTCACATGACTCTCAACAATAGCCAAAGGTCATGTCTCGTGTACTTGTTCTGTCAGCAACATTCAAAACCTGCAGGAATCCATGTCTTGTACACACACCCCTCACCTGGTACTAGTTCAGATTTTAGTCTACATTGTTTTTACATTATTTGCATTATTCAACCTTTCAATGACATTAATACAGACCTATTCCCACTTTTCCAACTATTCCGAAGACTTCACCTCCTTCTTCATTTAAGCCGACAATGCGGTTCAGTGTCAGCTTTTCCTTCGCATTTTGTGCAGGAAATTTCCTTTTATGGTTCAAATAACGGTTTGAGACTTAAATAGACTGTACAAAACTTTACAACAAAGGCCAAGATAAATGAACAGTCCAAAAAATGAATACAGAGTGTACAGCAGCAGGACTCTCATTTATCATCTCAAAGCCCCTCAGGACCATTGTGTCACCCACAAGAGGTTGCCCAACCTGTGTGGGAACCACTGGACTATACTCTATGACTGTATATAAATAAGTTAAAACTAGAACAGTACAATGTAAACTACTACTTGTGCTTCGGTGTTTCCCTACTTGCAACTTAATAATAAAATCTCTCAACATCTTCCACACTTTTTAATTTTGATATCTTAAATACATTTTCCTGATTCTGCCCCTGTTCTTTTACTTTAGATTTTGCACCGGTAATTTAACTTACATGAAGGATCTGAGGACTTCTTCCACTGCTGCAAAACAGCTGTATTAATATGTGGGTCCTGAGTGTGTGTGGATTATAGTTCGGTTGGGCCTCTAAGGGCGCACTCACACTGTCCTTCTGCACCGCGCCCCGGGCTTTAGGGTACTTGTCCCCCCTCCCTCTCCCCCCGCGCCCCATGCCCGTTTGTACTCACACTGCCTGGGCGTGATGACGTATGGACAGCAAGAAGCATTTGCGCGAGAATGCTTCTTGCTGTCCATACGTCATCACGCCGTAACACGTCACACGCATTGATTAACGTCATCGCGAGTTTTTGTGCGTTTTGTCGACTGTTTTTGAATATTTTCATCGACCAAATCTGCAGTAAACACTCCACCTCCGCATCACACCAACGTGAACCTTTCACCACCATTGTTGTTGTTGTTAAATGTCCGCGCATGGTCCCTCCTTCTATTTTCTATGTCCCAACAGGCGCACATAAATGACATCAGAAACGCCGTAGGCATTGTGCTCGTGCTCGTACACGTGCGCGCGTGCTTGTAAACGTGCAAACATGCTCTACAAAAGCCCACCTCTCTCAGGCGGGCCGTGGACGGCCCGCTGGTCGCAGTTATGCGTGGAGCGGGTGCACTCACACTGGTCAAACGCATTAGGCTTTAGCTGAAAAAACGGTTTTGGCCCGGTGCGGAAGGACAGTGTAAGTGCGCCCTAAGGCAGGGGTATGCTTGTATTATAGTTAGTAAGACCTGTTATCCGAGCACTTTGTGTCATCAAAAAGAGGCGTGAGACACGATAATGGTTCGAATGCAGATAACAGGGCAAACTTTCTGATTTTCTTTTTCCTCAAAGGCATTCATAGTTCAAGTGGTTGCGTGAAGAATGAAAAACAGGACCTGAGAGAGAGATGTCTGCAGTCTCAGTGTAGATAAATGCATCAAATCTCAGTCCTGTTTTGGAAACATTTCAAAGATTAGACATCATGTTGACGGGACGACTGCAACTCCCTGCTCTCTGGCATCTGTAAAAGAGCTCTATCTGCGTTTACAGCCGATTCAAAACTCACAGCAAGTTATACGTCTGATCATTCAGTCTCTTATGCTGATCTTTCATCCCCAAAGATGACAGTCTTTCAGGCTCCTGGACTTTGGAATGACGTTCCTGAGGAGATCAGGGCAGCAAACCCTGTATCTTCTTTTAAATCGCTTCTAAAATCTCTTCTTTTCCAAATAGGGTTTTAATGGGAACAGCATTTTTATGCTGTTTCGGCTTGTCTTATTTACTGTGAAGCACTTAAGTGCTTTTTGATAGAGGTATTATTACCTTTTCTCATCTGTACACCTGTCCAGTCTTTGTGTGAAGTGGGCATAGTTGTTGGATTCTTTGTTTTCTGGATAATTACAGCAATTATCAGACAAAGTGTCCCCTGTTCAGACATCAGAAAGGTGCGTAGAAAAGGGATTTCACATGCAACAAGCACGCGGCATTGAGCTATGAGTCTGTCACTCGCGGCAAGAATATGCCAAGCCTATCACAGGAGAGAAGTGGGAGTGACCAGAATGAACTTCCTGCAGGACAACCTCCAGAGTTTAGTCCAGAGTTTCTCCAGGGTGGACTGGCTCCAATTTGAAACCAAATTTAAACTGAAATCAACAAATAATTGATTAAAAAAGCCAAAAAAAATCTGTTCATTTGTATTCCTTGTGGGCATTATGTGTGATTTATGCTAATAGGTAAAATGATTAAACACATTCTTCAATGTATCCCTCCTGTTTATGTGTACGGAAAACAGAAAATTCAAAGCTGAATAATGTAATGATCATCTGACGCATAATTCGCCTCAATTGCCTGCTTTTATTTTCAAAATTATTTAAAATAGTGCCATTGTGCCTTGTGTAAACACTAACATGTAGACTCCACGTGTGTCGGAGACGTTGTGTCGATTGCAAATAAAATTCTCACATTTTCTAATTTATTGAGGTGTTTTAAATGTTTTCTTCCGACTTATTCATTGATGTAATATCGTGAACAATCATTTTAGAATCAAATGATGCTCAGCTGTGAGAGAAGGGGAGTCCCATTTTTTTACTTCTGGAAATGCGTGGAAACATGCGCAGAACGGAGCACTGGTACAGTATTTGACCTCACGTTAGACTTGACAATGTTTTGTTAATTTAGTTTAAAATGAGAATTAAACAGCCAAATGAAGTGGTTGCACTGTTTAGATTTGGACTGCTTGACCCCTTGAGTCCTATGAATAAAAGCAGGTTATCTCCATGGATGGAGCCTTGGGCCTTGATTGTGCAATAATCATCTGATCCCCCAGATCTTCACACTACATATGTACACAAAAACGTTGCCACTGTCAATCATCACCCGCAGACTGTTTTAAATAAATCTGTTATCTCAGCACACTTTGCAGCGTCGGTAAGCAAAGCCTTTTTTCATTTTCCTTTCTATGGAACATGGGAAGCAGGTTTTCTCTTTCTATCCATGTGTCAGCAACGTGTGTCACGTGCTTTGAAGCAGTTACATTTGTGTTGGCAACTGTCACCTGCTATTGCGAAATGCACCAGCCGTGTCTCTACAGCTGAGATGACCAATTAAATATCTATAGGCTATAATTGGGCATGAAGGCATTTTCATTTTTTCTGTTTATAGTGCCAAATCCTAATAAAAGTTCCATATAGACCACACTCTTTGATTTACAGATGTGTTTTACAATTCCCCCATGAGCAATGACAACAGTGACAACGAAAGCAGGAACGTCAGACAGACCCTAGGCTCATGGTGGACAGCCATCTTTCTTGACCCGTTGGGGGAAGCGGTTAGACAGAGAGAGAACGAGAGAGACCCAGAGATGCCTAGCAACCACAATAACAACATTAACAACTATGATTATAATAGAAATATGACTAATAATAGTTATGGCAGTGAATATTATGGAACGATAATGCGAGGGTTAGGAAAGAAGACACAAGATCAGCCTTCACAAGACCGGCCTGTACTTCCTGAACTTCCCAAGGGCCAGTCCACGCCAGCTCTGCTCCATTTAGGCATCCATCTTTAGCCCTCTCAGT
This sequence comes from Echiichthys vipera, assembly GCF_963691815.1. NCBI lineage: Eukaryota > Metazoa > Chordata > Actinopteri > Perciformes > Trachinidae > Echiichthys > Echiichthys vipera. Next base: position 6,003,071 of record NC_139830.1, on the reverse strand, counting down.
TTTATCATCCTTCTCTCCAAACCGCTTGACAATTTCCCCCACCCAGCCCCAAATCAATTTCTAAACCCAATTAGTCATTGCATTAAACTGTGATGGAAAACACCACTGTGCACTGTAGCCTGACAAATGTTTGGCTGTTGCTGTTGTTTGTTTGCCACGAGAAAGCTATTGATCAGAGGGTTTGAGAGCGATAGAGGAGGGGAGTTGGAGGGGGGACCTGGTGGAGATAAGTGTTATTGTAAAGTAAATGTGAAGCACTTGTCTATTTCAGTGGCGAAGGGGAGTGAGATAAAAAGGATTGATAGGCAGGGACAAAGTTCTGCAGGGGGTGAGAGGCGGGGGATCAGACAAAAGTGCAGAGGAGGCAAACATCTGGCAGCAGCTGGAGGAAAGCAGGTGTGGAAAATAGATAAAGGAGGTTCAGTGGGGGTGTAAAAGACAGAGATTTGGGTAGGCTTGGAGCCAGAGATTAAGGGAAGGAGAGCGGCACAGAGCGAGTGTTATTGCCTGAGGTTGAATGTGTCAAAAGCAAAAGTGATGATGCCAGGCGCGGCTGGGGGGGCCGCCTGGCTATCTGGCAGTTTCCGCAGCCAATGGTGCCCACTCCAAGATGCCAACATGAAAAATAGTGAATGGGATGGATGGATGGATGAGAGGCAGGCAGAGAAGGAGTGGAGACTGATTCAGAGGGGGGTAAACAAAGAGACTGATGAGGACAAAGTGAAGGGGGATCAAAGGGCCGAGCAGCTTTACAGTTTCACCCTGAAATCCCCCAGGATGCTTTGAAGGTTCTCATAGCTCTAGCAAAGCCACAACAGGAGTTTTTAAACCCATTACACTTCAAAAATACCCAACAGCATGTTGCTTTGGGCAACAACCTAGAAGGGATGATAATACAATAACATGATATGACAGCATTTATTATTCCAAGGGAAATTAAATTCAAGGGACAGCGCGGTGCTAGAGTGCATATCCATAACGGTTTACAATAGACAACATAATAACCAATTAAGAGCATTAACGCGGACGGCGGAATTATCAGAACACAATGTACTCATTTATGTGCACAGAGCTTTTACTCATGCATAAATCATCTCATTTTCAAGGGGTCCCCAAAATGAGGCCGCATGGTAAACAATACCCATGATTGCATATTAGATATTCAAATGTATACGAGTACACAAACAAGCAATAAGCCACTGGTTTATTTTGTAACTCTATTCTATTTTATCCATTTCTGTTGAGAGGTGAAAATATTATATTTGAGAAAATCCATATTGTTAGTATTTCCTCTTATCTCATCCCTTCTACCCTTCCGTGTCACCTCGTCTCCGCCTCCCTCTTGTTTGTGCCATGATTTCCCTGTTCCGTGTTGCAATTTCAACATTTCAATATTTCATCTAATATTTCCAGAGCGGAGAGCGGCGTCGCTGAATTATTTAGCGCCACCGGAAATCTGGGTGAAGAAAGCCTGACACACTAACACACACACACACACACACACACACACACACACACACACACACACACACACACACACACACACACACACATACGCACACGCAATACTAATAAACACGCAAACACACCATCGATTTATGTCTCTCGCTGTGGACTTTCACCAGCGAAAAGTGTGAAATGGTCATTCTTGAACTGTGACCTGGGAAGGAGAGAGGTAGATCAATCAGGAGAAGTGATCCCCCCCCCCCACCCCCACCACCACTACCACCATCCCGTGCTATAATCACCATCCACAGCCCTGTCCTGAGGCTGATGGATGGCTACTCTCTAACCTATCTTCTTCTTTCCCAGCCAACAGATACTCACACACGTGCATACTGTACACACACATACACATATCGACAGTTACTTATAAATCAGCACACTTCCTGAGACGAGACAAGGGCTTCTTTCGACATTGAGGTATCCTGCAGGAATTTAACTTGTAGCTTCTTAATACACCATCAGCATCTTGTGTGTGGATTGTGTGTGTGATGACGGGCCAGCATGACAGCCTCTGTTCATTTGCCGGAAGCATCATATCGGCCTTTATGCACATGGGCACCATTTGCATGAATCACATACTGTATCCCTGTTACGGCCTCCTCCAGTATCTGTGTTGTGCATCTATGCTAAGCAGGATGTGGGATCCCTTTCCGAGGATTGGCTTGCACGAGACCTGCCTACTTCCGGGTTCTGCCGGTGATTTGATTGGTGCGGCATCTGGCAATCTCCCTTCAAGCACCTACCCTCCTACTTCCTGGTTCTGCTGGTGATTTGATTGGTGCGGCATCTAGCAATCTCCTCCAACCACCTACCACCTTCCAGGCTGTCCCTCTGCTTAAATAGTTGCCCTCACTGTGATTTTGGCCCTTTGTCTTTGACCAACTGGCCTGGTGTGTGTTTGTCAGTGTGTAATGCTCTTTGAGTTGCTTTGTGTTAGCTCTAAAATTGCGGTAAGGAAATTGGGCAAGGTTTTAGTGGGGTTTACAGATACCAACCTGACACCTGTAGTATTTTTGATGTTAGAGACACTAGGTTTGAGAGAGTGGGTTCATATGTTTCCCTCATCTTTCTTCTGAGTCTGCGTAAAGCAGAGGAGAGGGAGAAAGAGAGAATTATGGACATAAGCTGTGCCGCCATGTCCGGACAAAGTTAACTTTTTCCCCCATCGTCAAAGAAGGAGCAGGTTATCATTATATGGACCACTTGTAGAAGGAAAATGAGAGAACTGGTTGATAAGAAAGAAAGGGAGGCGTGAGAGCTGGACAGGTGGTGACAAAGGTAAAGAACCAGAAGACATGACAACATTACCCCATGATGAAAGAAATAGTGAGAGAAATTATACGCTGCAAGAAAAAAAAAAGCGTGGCATGCTGCACAATACCAGCTATGATTAAATTCCATTATATTTATGATTCACTCTCCTAACAATGAACGAGGCAGAAAGTGCTTTTTTTTCCTTTTACAAAAGAAACAAGTGTACATTTTGGCATCAATTATCGCCAATTTCTTTGATTTGCAAATGCAATGCAGACAGGCGGAGAAATAATATAATCTGCATGTCTTTGCTTGATTACATCCCTTCAATCAAACCGTATTCAAAAGCTGCACTGAAGGAGGTGAAATGAAAAGAAAATCGAGACTGCCCAATGCCCTCCAACAGGACTGGGAGGTGAAAAGAGCTGTGGAGGCAGAGTTTATGGCCAGGTTGAAATACTGCTGTGGAAAGTTAGGAAGTTGTGGTTTAACTGAACAGGAATAGTTTACTGCCCTTTCTGGTTGAAAGTTTCAAGCCTGTTTCCGGACTGTTGCACCCAAAAGTGATCTCACAGGGTACACAGTTTATGTTAAACATCAGAAGAAAAGATTTTCAGAGAGGTTGCTCTTTAAAGATGCTATTTGTGCAATACTTTCAGGGTTGTAGCAGCATGCGTCGTGCCTGCCACTAATGTTTAACAACCCAAAGTGGGAGTATCAAAGTCTGAAATGTCAAAGTATTATTCAGTGGCTTTCAAGGTCTCATGAAATTGCATCATTACTTTCCTCGTGTGAATTTGTTTCCTTTTGAAACCAAATGTTTGGGATTGGAAATCAAGCACTGTTAGCTGTAAACAAACGGCCTATCAGCAGTAATTATCTGATGACTATAGGACTTTTTCTTGTTAAAACCTCTTACGCAGCATGATGATCACATGTGAAGATGCACAACGCATTCTCATGAAGAGGTTCGTAGGATGTCGTACAAACTGCTGTGCACAAATTTGTATGCTATCTTACGAAACAGTGAACGAAATTCGGAGGAAAGACAGCGACAGACTGGAAGTAGGCCGATGAAGTTGACCGCTAACAGCCGACGCACTGCTAGTAGCCTTCAACAACAGAAGAAGAAGAAGAATTCCTTTATTTGTCCCGCAATGGGGAAATTCAATTTTTCACTCCATTTTTTTTATTTTACACACACACAGGCACAGACAGGACCTATAGACATGCAAGTAATGGAGAGATGTTAGAGCGAAGGGGCTGCCAGTAACCGGCGCCCTGAGCAGTTGGGGGTTCGGTGCCTTGCTCAACAGCACATCGGCAGTGCCCAGGAGATGAACTGGCACCTCTCCAGCCACCAGTCCACGCTCCATTCATGGTCCACACAGGTACTCGAACCAGCGACCCTCCAGTTCCCAGCCAAGTCTCCTATGGACTGAGCTACTGCTGCCCCTATCGATGCACCAAAAAGACTGTTACGTGACCGATTTTAGCCTACAAATGGTGACAGTTAAGCATGAAAACCACTTTGTTGGAATAGACAAAAGGCCGTGGTTTGGTGTGGTACACCAGGTTCATAACACCACCTGGGAAATGAAGATCGCTACCCTACCCCAGGTGAATGTCCTGTGTCATTTGGTTGGTGAAACAGAACTACTTGGTAAGGCTTAGAGCAAGATCATGGTTTGGGTTGGCGTTAAATGTTATGTAACTCAAGTTGCCTACGTAAGTTTCATACGTGATGTAAATATGTTACTTATCTTACTTAAGTTTAACTTAAGTCTTTATACTACGTCAACTGACTTCTTCCTTTGCTCCGGACGTGATTATTACAGCCACGAGGTCGTCACCTAACAATAAACAGAAATATGGCTCGTAGTAAACTGGTTGATCGAAGACATTTGTGGCGTTTTTCTCTCTGGGTGAGCCAGGTATTGACATTTTCACTGGTGTCTTTTTGCTGCACCAGAAACCAAAACGTCCCATCGCTTAGGTCATCTCAAAGTTTTGAACTATTTTGTATTTCTACCTGCCATATAAAAAAATCACACCAACTGTCTAATGTCCCATCCCGATAGCTTCCATCACATTAAGGACATAATGAGACCCATCCAGAACTTCTAATTACATTTGCTTTAACTTGGACAACTTCAACTCGGGTTTCTTTTAGTTTAATTACTTTTCTCAATTAACTTCTTGCTGTGGGCGATGAACTTACTGTTGAAAATACCTTTTGGGGGGTTGTTTTGTGGTTGGGCTCAGTTGGACAATGATTGGTGTTGGACATTGGTGATATCACTTGAGATGAGCAACATTTGAATCAAAATGAGTGATAGTTGTCCAGGCCAACAACAGCCACAATGTTTGAGTATTAAATTCCATCTCATTTGAAGAGATGGTTAATTGGTGCTCAGCTCTGTCAGCACTAACACTTGATTACACCTTCCTGTCCTCGGTCCGTCTGTGCTGAACCTGTAGCCATCTTCTCTTTTTACTGCGTGCTGTCTTATTGTGCTCTTGCTTTTATTGTGTAGCATGCATTCTGTATTTGTGCTTCTGCTTCGCGCCTTGAATGATGTTTTCTAAATTGACGTTATAGATATGCTTCTTTGTCATGTTTGTTAACTGCTGTGCATATTTTGTAGTTTGCCCTGGCTCGTAACTTTTGTTATTTTAATCTAATTGTTTCTATATTCTATATTCTGTTCTTTTTTTTAGGGCGACTTTAACATCTGTCTAGGGACTACAGATGAAAAATAGCCTCTTGGCTAATTCAGGCGCATTTACAGTAATGTTATTAATGTGCACTGTCCCTGTTTTCAAATAAACTAAACCTAAACATCTTAAAAATTTGAACTAACTGCTTTGGTCTCTCTTTGTCTCGACCCTATAGTTTAGAGAACTACGTTAGATCAGGGTTTTGAGTTTTAATGGTCTATTGTATGGGCTAACCTTGTATTTTCTAAATTTCCAATAATAATGATTATTTATTTTACCACACTTGTTTTTTCTAAGTGGGCGGATTAAACCTTTACGTAATTTAAATCCACTGATTTGTATATATTTGGAGCCTTTTGCACCACTCCACAAAATCTCTTAGCTGAGAAAAGGCACTACTAATCCAGACCTACAGCAGGACCACACACATCAGTACACTGACTGATACCTCACTATTGACTCTCACCAGCTTGGTGTATGTGTGCCTGCTGAGCCTCTACGAAAGTGTCTGATCAACTCTCTAGAGCTGAGCTGAGGCATACCACGATCAATACCAGGCCTCCAATACTATTCTTCATATACTCAGCAATGTCTGAGGCATGGTCCTCTCTTTCTCTTTGTATCTCACCCTTTATTCTGCAGCCTGTAATACAGCTTGCTTTTACAATAGGAATCAAGCATGATAATAAGATATATTATCACCCGGCTTACCAGGAATTCACCGTGAGCCTCACAATCTCCCTATATTTCTTTTGTTCTGCTCCCTCTTCTATCTTTCTTTGCATTATTTTTACCTCTCTCTCCCTCGCTGCGTCCATTCTCCCTCTCTTTTTCTCTGTACCTACCTATTACTGATGAGTCGATTTCACGATCCAGTGATGCAGAGAGGGTACAGTAGAACATGCAGTGTGCGGGTGTGAATAACAATAGCTGTCTATGCCTCATAAGAGAAAACCATAATTACATGCGCTGGAACAAAATCACATGGCTCATAAAAGCGCAAATGATCAAAAAAGTTTCTGTGTAGATAATTATTCTTGGAAATCACCAAAGGTGGGTTCTTAGCGGTCCTGAGCAATCACACCTTTGTCTGTACTTTTTACATTTCTGAAGAAGTGACACTTTTTCTTCTTGCTTAATATTTGTGTGCTCATTTAAAAAAATGTCTGCTTCTTATTCTATTTGTATGTGCACGTAGAAATAGATGAGTGTCATCATAGCGTAGCATAAAGAAAACAAGTATTTGGGATAATTAAATCCAAGCGTCGTCATCATACCGAACTGGTTTCATTGTCCTCCCTTTGTGCTGAATTAATCAATATTTGGATCTGTAATTGAAGTGGGAGTAATGGAAGTGCATGGCAGACATTTTGAACAATATACAGTAAACTTCAACACACACACTGACACGCTGCGTATTCACATCTCAGTCAGGGACTTGAAATGAGTCGATTTGTCGCCTGTTGCCATAGAAATGTAAATTGATTTATATAACAGCATAGCAGCATACACCACAACCGTAACACATTTGCCCATTACTCATGCAAACATATAATTTGTCTCTCTGTTAAACATGCGATATAGAAAGCAGCACGAGAGGTGGTTGGGACGAGAATTCAAAAACAGCCTTCGAAACTGCCGAGCAGATAACAGAGAGGGAATCCGACTTTGGAACCATTTTTTTCATTACAGTTACAAGGGTTTCGAGCTTTGACGTATAGGCCACTGTTTCAACATCTATTCATTATGCTTGCTAGGTAGCTTTGTCTGTCTCCTGCTCTTTGAGAGTGGGCTATTACAGCGCCATTGTCCTGATAGAAGAGCTGTCAAAAGGAAAGTTAAAGCTGACTTTTTCTTTATGTTTTCTGTCTGGTGGATGGCTCAGTGGTGGGGCAATAGGGGAGAAGTCAGAGAGGTCATAGAGCTGATCTAATGTTTTGTTTTTGCAATTTCAAATATCCAAATAGCATCGAAAGCAACTGATGTATTGACACCGGCAGACGCACATACCTGTACATGTTCACATGATGCTAGGATTAAATGGAGATTGAGTCTCAGCATTCACTGTACTCTTTTTTTTTTTTTTACTCTCAAAGCTTCACTCTCTTCATCCCTGCTGTGCTACTCGAAGTCATAACAATATGTTTATAGTCCGCTTCTCTTTCTGCTTTCTCCCCAGCCTTTTCCACTCGTCCTTCAGGTATAGTTTGACCTGTCGTTCTTTTCTTTTCCTGGCCTCTTTCTGGATTTGTCTACATCCGGTGTTTGCTTTCTCTTTCACCATCTCACCTTCATCCAGATCACTATGTGTGTGTATGTGTGTGTGTCCGTCCTTGAGGGCAGGAGTGAAGTTTGCAGTGTGTGACAGAGGATCCTCTTGGTGACATTTGAAGATGCTTGTGCGTTATGACTCTGGGTTATTGTTATGGAACGATGGCGCTGCTGTGCCGCAACCCTCCAGCATGCCCTAGGAGACCTAGATATATGTATACACACACACACACAAAGATATATTAACATTTTTGCGGACATGCAGGCATAAAGTCAAAGCAACCCAGAATTATGTTTTGATTATTTGCAAGTTGAGATATATATAGCCTAAAATAAAGATTTTGTTTTCGTGCACTAACACACTTCTCTGTCATGAGCTGAATACTGTATACTTACTGTATAGGAACATGCAGATCAGACTTTGACCAAACAATGGTTCCCGGGGCTTGGGCCGATATAGCTGAAAAAAATCCGGGCATTGCAGACCTGTGGACACTGAACACACACTCTCTCACACACACAGAGCCATAGAAAGAATCAGAACTGCAGATGTCATTCCCCAAATGTAATTCATTAAATGGCAGACTCGCAGGCACACTAAACTTTCCAAGGATCATCAGATTCCAGCTCATTAAGGGACAACAGGATGACAACAATTGTAACCATCCTCTGCCTAAAGACTGCAAACACAGAGTGACATGCTGCCGTCAGTGTTTTCCTCGCACTGTAATCTCCGTTGGCTGCTGCCTTTTAATAGGCTGATGGAAGACAAATAATTGCTTTGAGGGGAGCTGAGCTCAGACCTAATTCAATCTTCTCACCACCCAAATCCCTACTCAAACACACTAATGCACATTAATGAGATTTCATAGCTCTTAATGGGAGACAATTGTCGTGCCTGGGCAGGTTTTTCATGCCGAGTTTTTGCTTATGTTTTTGACTTTATCAGATTTGTGTGGTGTCTGTCTGGTCTAAATCTGTTTTCATTCACTGTTGCATGAGCTCATGCATACTCATCCATCTGCTGCGGAGAGATGCATGCACAGTGAGCAGAATGGACACATACAGTAAATTCACACTGGGTGTTGCAGAGAGAAATGCAGAAACAAACATCGGTTTATGGACTTACTTACTTTTAACTCATCCTCTACCTGGGTGCTGCTTTCAGTCTTTTTATTTTTGGTCTTATGTCCTTGGTGGATGATAATAAATCTAAATAATAAAGCGTAAATATATGTATATGGCTGGGAGATGTGTAGTATAGAAATGGTTGTCAGAGCTCCTTAAGTTATGGAGGCATTAACATGACGTTCCTTGTTGCATAGAGTGATTTACAAGGACTTTGTCACACTATGTAAATCAAATCCAAGTCATTGGTTGGGAGGGGACAGTATTTATTCCAGTGCTTCTAATCTCAACAAGGCTGCAGCATGTTAACGTATGACTTGACCTTTGTGTTTCGGCATTTAGAAAGGATTTCCTAAGAATCTGCAATGGACAATGCTGAACTAAGCAAACTAGGAACCTGCATGTTTTCTCTTTCATCCACATTCCCAAACTCTTTCACATCTGCACAGCAAGCCTAAAAAATAATTTTCCCATAGAACAAAACAACATTTTCAATTACGTTTTAAGGACAAAGGGAAGGTAAAGATGATGGTATTGGTTAAAATAAGTAGGTTTGTTGCATAATTTAAGTTATGTAATTGAAATTAAGGATGTTATGTGCCTGATGTATAGGTTAAAGGTTGAATATGGAGAATTAGCAAAACACCGCCATCTAGTGTCTCAAGATTGCAGTTGCAACAACAAAAATAATGCAAGCAGTTGGGTTGCCATGTTCGTTGCCCAGTAGCCTAGAAGAGACCGGAGTCTATTTGAGCCTGTTTGAACCCATCCCCACCAGAAAATCGCACCATTACAATCAAGTAAGAGTTTGACTGACAGTGACCCCTAGCCAGTACAGCTAAGTAAACATGAAAGTTAGCTTACGCGGCCATTTTGGCATTTTAATGCCGTTGGACTCCTTTATTTCAGTCCATCGAGTGAATGCTTGGCCTATATTGACTCTCGTTTTTGCCCGCCTGCGCTGAACAACACACAACCCTGGCAACCCCCTATGCAGGCTGCTATTGGCTGGTAAAATATAAACAGAACGTGACAGAAAGTCATTGTCAAACCCGTCAAAAAATGTTTAAGATATTAATTCAGAATGAATATATTTTTTTATGGAAAAGCAATACTTTCATTCTGTACCTCTTAAAATGCCCAGTGGGTGTATTATTATTATCATTATTATTTTAAATATAGCTTTTAATAAAGATTCTACATATTCAACCTTTAAGTACGTTTCATTAACAGGTCAACCTTGAATAGCGGCCTCCTGGGTGATAGCGGTGTGTTTGCTTGACCCATCCATCAAAATATTTTCAGGATCGAAACAATGCCCCTTTTTTTTTGTTGTGAATATTTTCAAAATTATTTTGGAAGTAGAGTTTAGATCAAATAAATCAGATCGGTTTGCTAATTATGCACAGACTGTCGTTAAATCATTACTCATAACCTCCAGCATGGTCGTGATCTTCACTGTTCATTATTATACTGTCGCTCTTTCTGAGCAGTGATGAAAAGAGCTGGCCTTGGGTGCAGTTACAGTATCTACTGATGAGAGAGAATCCTTTGTCCGACTTCTCTTGTATCAGCTTGAATGTGAAGAAAAACAGTATACACAACCTTTGTCCCATGTTTGGTCTTTGTTCTGTGCTCCTCTGTTCATCGTTTTCTGTCTTTTGTCTCCTCCCTTTTCCAGCTTCTTTTCTGTTTCTACAAACAGCCCTTTTACATGAAGTTCAGGTTTAACCCATCACAATAGCATGGAGGATTAGCCAGCTAGGCCCCAGTGCCCGTTGCTGCAGGTGTCATCTCACACACATGCCACACAAAAGACGCCCTAACACGGATTACACACCATACCAATCACTGCTGCTCTAACTGAGTTATTAGGCAGTGCTGATAGCTGAAGCATAAACCCACTGTCTCAATCCCAGAGCCATTCCACAGAATGTATACGTGTGTGCAACATAGGTAATGCTCTTCTGACTCCTTTGCCGAATCCACAGCTTCATCATCATTAGATGGCTGCATTGATAAGACAAGATGATAGAGGGATGAGGAGAGAGAGAGGGACAGAAAGAGAAAGAAAGTGATTTGGTTCTGCAGCAGAGGTATCAAGGGGATACCTTCACAACGCCCACCTATCTAATAGACTCTCTCACCAGGACTAATGACAAACACGCACACACACGCACACACGCACACACGCACACACGCACACACACACACACACACACACACACATTCCTTTTTTGAGCATTAACACTTCTTGGGCATGTCCTATTGATGTTTTCTCATTAAAAATATATTTAAGTGAGTAATATGAAAGCCAAGATGGAGCTTCCTGGAGTGTAGCACTACTTAAGTGCCAAATGCACATCTTTTTGGCTTATAGATGGAACATAGCTCATATATTCATAACTCATAACTCATATCTGATATATGCCTTTATTAACCTGCAGCCTCATTAGGGTTCCTCGAAACGTTAATCTCGTTGAGAACAATCGAAGTGGACTTGCTCCGAGACTCCGTGTAATGTACGGAAAACGACGGCAGTGTCGTTACATTTTGAAATTATTTTCATCTTTTCATTCTTAGTGTGTTTCATTTAAGTTATACTTAATCCACTCAGACATTTAGCTGCTCCTCAGAGTGGCTTGCATGAGCTGACATGTCAGGGATCAGTGTCCTGCTAAAGCCTGGGATCTTTAACACTGTTGCTAAAATCATAAGCTCACTATAAATGAACTGAAAAATCTGGACAGCCTTCCATCTGGGGAAAAAGGTGAGTTGAAAAAGGTCATTCGGAAGATGGTGTATTGAGCGTGTGTGAGGTAATCTGATACGGCTTGTGTGTGTACCTTCATTACCATATTCATCAAGGTTGTTTTTAGCCTTGATTCTTATCTTCTGTCATTAGCCCGGCTACGCTTCCCCAGTCCTTGGGAGCGACCTCTCTGTTTCCTACTCTCCTTCCTCACCCTCCTCCTTTTATCTCTACAGAAACAGGCAGAGACACCGTGCTGATGTTTAGACCTTCCATCATGAAGCCGATTGGTTATGGCGCTTGACAATGATTGGATTTTAATTGATTAGTCACAGCTTAATTGGCTGATAGGCAGCAGCTTAATAAAAAAACGTCTTGAAGGCAACTTAGCCTCAGTCTTCATCTGTAGTACTAGAGAAGGCATCCGTCCGTTTTATGCTGTTTATGCAGTGCTGGGTCGTGCTGCAAGATAGTCCAGACGCCCTCCCCTAGGAGCGTCTTTCAGCTTCTCCAGGGGCGTTCTCAAGCTAAATGAGATGTATAATCTCTTCAGTGCGTTTTGGGTCGACCCCAGGGTCTTCTTTCAGTTCAACATGGCACATTAACAAGCTCCCTTCTGGATGACTGAGCTCCATACCGTCTCAAAAGGTGAGCCGGCCAGCCAGTGAGGAAACTCATTTTGGCCACTACCCAAAGCTTCTGATCAAGGGTGAGGGTTGGAGCGTAGGTCAACTGGTAAATCAAGAGCAATGCCTTCAATCTTCACCGCAGTAAGGTGTGATTTCCACATTATTGCAGACGCCAGACCGACGCTCCAGTCGATCTCGCTTGTGAACAAGACCCCGAGATTTACTTGGGGCAGTGCCTTACCTTAGAACAATCCACTATTTCCTGTCAGAGGACCTGGGGTCAGAACTGTAGGTGTTGACTCTCATCCTGACAGCTTCACACTTGGCTCCAAAGCACCCCCAAGTGCAAGCTGGAGTTCACAGTTTGCTGAAGCCAAACACATCACCTGCAATTCTGTGGTCCCCAAACCAGAGACTCTCCTGCCCCCAGCTGCATCTTGAGATCCTATCTACGAAGATCACCAACAGAGTCAGTGACAAGGGACAATCATTGGGGAGACTATCACCTACTCAAAATATATTTGACTTGGATCTGGACACAGTTCTCACTTCACTGCCTGACCGGCCGATCGTTCAGTTTAATATATGAAGGAGACGTGTACCAAAAATCCACTTTTCCTCTTTGTGGAGCAGGGTGGGATTCCTTATCTGTGGACATCAAAAAGGTGCATTTATTCATTATGCAGGACTTGGTGGATATGATATTGATTAGAGATGGTGCACAGTAATCGCACACACACACACACACACACACACACACACACACACACACACACACATATAACACAGTAATGTTGGAATGCATGTATACATTTGGAACCTGTTTCCAGTTTCCTTTTGATGGCCTTGATGATTATGAGGAGGATCTAAAGGACGATGATGTGCATTATTTTCTTCACCACAGTCTTCAGAAGGGACCTATGCACAATTATTGGTGTGACATTTCCATAATAATTTTGAAACAAGTGCTACATAGCTGATGTCAGTGTGACTGGCCTATAATTCAATTTCACATTTACACTTTGCTTTCACATTTTTCCTTTCCTTTTTCCTTCTGATGAATTTGAATGTGGTTCTGATCATCACTATAAATACTCTTTACTGGAACATATGGAAATTTTAGCCTGAAATTAAAATGTTTGTTGATTGAATTTTACATCATCCAGCTAACTAGAGCGAAAACATACAGTGTATCATTAACTGTTGCACATTGTCTGCTTGTTTCTCAGCAGGGTCATGTCTAATAGGAGATTTGATGTAAGTGTGTCACTCTGGACTCAGGTTTTGATCCTCAAACACTCAAAACATGTGATGCTATTTTTTTCTGCAGTCTCTCTGATAAATAAAGATCTCATCTCTTGGTAGTCATTAAAGAGATCACTATGTGTGAGCAGTAGGAGACATGGGGAGGGAAAAGATCATGGGGCTCTGTGTAGAGCAGCAGGGAACCTAGAGTAAAGGGCACAGACTGCTCACAGCATGCACGCTGGTCCGTCTCTTTGAGAGGGTGTGTGTGTGTATCTATGATCTCTGCTCCACCAGAGGTTTTGTACAAACCTTTTGGTAAACTCTGTGTTGGCAACAAACACACAGGAGGCAAACTGAGGGTTGCAGTTCAAACGGAAAACTTAATCTCTTTCAAGATTTTGACCATTTTCCCAATGATGCGGGTACATTTGAAACCCATGTTTTTTTCCTCTTCATCTTCGCTTTCCATTTATAGCCAGCTGCTATTTTCCACTCTCTGAGGTTTTTTGAAAACGCTCTCTGAAGTGAATATACCTGTATATCATAATGTATTTCAGATGGGTAAAAACAAATACTGCGAGACTATAAACCTTTCACCACAATGTTAAGGAGCCTATTTCTTGATTTTAGATTTTCAGAATAAGAGTCACTGGTTTCATGATCATTGTTCAATAATAGAATCATGTAAAGACACATACAATTTCAAACTTGTGTTAATATCTATCAAGCATATAAGGATGATTTTAAAAACCCACAGTCGAAAGAACCGAATATCACTGTAAAATGTGTAATTTGGGTTCTGGGTCACCAACACCAGAGTTTATTCTGCCAGCTCCTTAGTACAAAGATCTGTGTAGTCTCTGAGTGAGCCTATGTGTGGGGAAAAAATAAAACGCTTATTTTGCAGAGAATTCACACACGAGTGATTGGGCCTGTCGATGACATTCCTATCATGCCCCCACCCAAACTGGAAGAAAACAAACCTCTGAGGGTGAAAAAGAAAGGGGATTTACACAAAGACATCAGGGATTATGTCTAACTGGAGAGAGGACAAGATTCAGGAACTTCTACCAGAAACCACGTTAAAATCGTCAGACAAATTCAAAGAACGGCACTTCGTTGTTTATGACCAAATTCCGAATTGGCTCTGCTGTTGAGGTGTTATTCCGGTTGTGTCCTCCTTCCTGTACGTTCAAATCAGGCGCCATCTTATATTATTTTAGTAACTGAGAATGCATCTGATGTGTGAAGGGGGAATTCTGGATAATGGTCGCACCTGATTCTTGGGGCATTACTAAAGATCATATGCAAAAATGGCCTATATGTGTGCACAGAGCCAAGTGCATTAGAAACACAGGCGCAGAATGACTTGTAGCTGCACACAGTAGGTGTGCTTCCATCCTCACTATCCTCAAAGCAATTTCAGTCAAAAGCAAATGGACTTGGTTATTTGTCTAGGAAGACACCTCTCATCCAAGAGGCTTCAGTTCATGTACGCATCTGACCAGGCTGGGACTGGACCAGGACCAGGACCAGGCTGGGAATGGTCCTAGTAACTGGTGTGGAGATCCTGGTATTTAACCTCTCACAAGGCCGATGATGTCACTGGATGTGCCAATGACCGTCGTTAGAGTGGCAGTCGTTGGCAGTTGCTTTTGACTGAAAATTGCTTTGAGGATACCGATAACCTGGACAAATGAGAATATTCAGAGGCTTATTCCATCCTCACTCTGTTCCCAAATCTCCTCCCCGAGCCAGCACCGTGCTGCCAGTAGTAAAATATGGTTCCACTATGTTCATCTTTCCCATCCTCACCCCCCTCCTCCAGCTCTACTCTTTCCAGGGTAGCTTTCTTTCTTTTCCCCCGGAGGGGATTAGTGTCTCCTCTATGAAGTACAACTTGACCTTAACCCTCCCTCATTCTCTACTGCACTGCCTCTACCACTCCCCTCATCACCATTTGATGTAAATGCAAATGATTCATCTTCCGATTCCGTATAAGCAGCTCATGACTGGAGCGGGGGGAAGAAAAGGCTTTTTATGGAGTCGTTCCCTTTTCTGACAAGTCAAGTACCTCACAGGGGCTCTTTTAAACACTACTGGAACATGATTTAATGTGTATACACTTGAGATGACTCCAGAAGTGTGTGTGTCTTGCTGTATAGTTAGGTCTCAAAATACCAACCCAGCTGACTTCTTACGTATAATACCCAAGTGGTAATTTTTATTCTGATGCTTTTGCTATTTTCACATCTCTCTGCCCCCCCACACCATCCCAACACACCCCACCCCACCACCCTCCTATGTGGACAGCGAGCATTCAGTCTCCTATCAGTAGAATCAGCCAAGCACAGCCACTTTTGGGCTGCAGATAGGCAGGAATTGGCTGACAGCGTGGAACGGCTACTGAGAAAGAGAGCGATATAAAAAATGAGGAGGGGCAAGGAGTGGGAGCAATGAAGAGAAATGATTAATCGCCAAAAAAAGAGGGGAGAAAATTACGTGTTTGTCTCCTCCATAGAAAAATACCTGGAGATAAGATAGCACTTTTTCTCACTATCACAACATCGGGTGCAGTCTGTCTTTCTTACGGAATAACATCTCCCACACCATCTTACAAAAACTGGCAAGCAAGCGTTTATATGTGACTTTCAGAAATCCTTGACGCTCAATCGTCTAACTTTTCTGCCTTAAAGTTAGATTTAAATAAAACAAGTAGACATTTTGTTAAGTCCCCCTACAGTAAATACTCATTAAGTCTCAGCTCATTTGGAAGTAAGATCACATTACAGCTAATCAACCAGGAAGCTGATGATTCCCACCTGTCTTCATCTCCTCCAAGGTAAATACACTCAGTTTGATGAGGTGGCTTGCTAGACAAAGCCTTTAAAATATCAAATACTTACACAGCAGTGCAGTCAAAAGGATGTCAATGAAATAGGAGTAACATAAGCAAACTAACATAAGTTTCCCATCAGGTGATGTCAGTGAATGTGTGTTCAGGGATTATGGGAGATTAAAATTGCAGCTAAGGTGTTAAGATACCTAATGAAAGGGTAATCACACAGGGTAGGAAACTGCTGATGCTCTATGGCTTGAAAACTTCCACGGTTGTTACAACCTAGTCAGGGTAGAGTGGTTCAATTACACCAAATAGGTAATTGTTCTCCATCACCGTGATCGTTTTTGTCAGAAAGTTCCTCTGAACTACCTTTAAAGTTTCTCGCTTCTCTACGAGTATCTGAGTGTGTCTTGTTATGTCACGGTAATAACTTGAGCAATAATTACAATAGTAAAACTTGAGTGTACCGTTCATCCAACTTCCACACCAATGGTTTCCTTTAACTAGTGAATAACTGGCATTCAGGCTCCTTGGGTATGTAGTGCAGTGTGGATTTTGCAGTGGCGATGCCTGCAGAATATGATGTGGAGGACAATGGATACACGCTTGGTAACAGGCAGCTGCAATGCCAATTCAGGGGAAGGACTATAGGAGGTACTAGTGTGTGTGTGTGTGTGTGTGTGTGGGTGGGGGGAGCTACTCTATCCATTTCAATGCATCTCATTATTATGGAACAGGAGGCCTTGTAATATAAAAAGTGTTGGTACGGTAAAAAGGAAAGTAGAGTGGGAGGAGAGGAAGAGAGGGACGGGGGGGAAGATGTCGAGGAGTAATCAGACTATAATTAAACTACTCTCTCATCTACATTTAGGGGCGTGCATATGCACACGAACGCGGCTTACACGTCTATGCATGGGCACACTGTACGGACTGATACTGTTGCTATGTGAAATGCTACAAACAGCATATTAACTTATATATATGGAGATACAAAACATATTCAGAGTGTCTCTTTCACTGCCTTAAATATCCTGGCTGCACACACTGCAGATCTTAAGCATGTTGCCATTGCTGTGACCTTGAAACGCACCTGCCTGTTCGACATTTCAGTGTCCTGCACACCTGGTATGGGCACAAGGGTGGGAGCTGCGTGACAATGAAATGGGTGTTGCATATAAATTAGTTAGTGTTGTGGGTATCCTTTTTGTGTTAAAGCTTTATTAAGGAATATTTGGGCTAGAGCTCTGAATCACACTGAGAATCAATTCAAACTTTGCAGCTCTGTGCAGCTTTCACCTATATGTAAGTTTTAAATACGCCTGACTTTACGGTATTGTCCCAAGGCAAAAATGCAAGAATACAAAGTAAACGACTGGTAGGAAACTTAAATATCTTCCAAGCTAAGTGCTAGGTAATATTCTCAGCAGTTGGCCGACCAAGCCAGGGCTGAAAAAAGACGTAAATACTGGCCTGAGGCTCGACAGGTGGTGGAAAAAGGACATTCTCCATTTTACTCCCAGCTTTAAGACACCTGTCAATGAATTCCCACAAGCACTGCATTTGTACGCTCACCCAAAGTTGCCGGAGCAATGCCCTATCTCCTTAGTTCCATCATGTCTTGTATAATTTGCGCCTCAAGTGATGCACTTTTAATTTGTAGTTGAGACATCCGTCTGGGTTACACTTTATTGTCTCTGGGGGAAATTACCTATAAAGAAAGATCTGTAAAGGCTTTCCCAAGATTTGACTTAACCTACACACAACTGTGCTACAGCACATACCTCGGCTACAAAAATGTTCTATGCATAGTAACCACACCCTGTAAACTTTGCCATTGTTTGTATCGACTGCATTTCGCTTCATGCACCACCGATTAACAAATATAGGGCCCTGCTGTCTCCGTCTTATTGACTGGCTCAAATGTTGCATTAGCATAACCTAGCATTGGAAGTGTGTGAGTCATTGGGGAAAAGATTACCGTCTGAAAGGTTATCCAGATTTCCAGTGGCAAACACACACACACACACACACACACACACACACACACACACACACACACACACACACACACCAGCACTGAAAGGAAGATAGCAAGATAATGTAAATGATAAAAATTACAATAAGTGTACGACTAATGCATGAGATCTTTATCAGATGGTATCATTTTGCAGGTCTTGTGGCCTCCACTATTTTAATGAGATTAGTTGGAGCAATTAATGGAATCAGTTATGAGGAACTGATTGGATTACACTTTGCTTATTCTGTTTTTATTACAGCGATCGCTCAGTGAGGACTGACTTCCTGCTATAATATGACCTCAAAAACCAGCCCTCGGGGCGGTTGTCAGTGCATGATTGACAGGGGCTTGACATCGGAGCTCAGTAGACTGAATTATGTAAAAATGCATATATGCTGACATGTTTTGTGCACAACGTATATGTTCTGCATGATGCACAGATGTTGACTCTTGGCATTGCATCAATTGCACAACCAAGCTCCCTTTTTTAGAAAGCCGGGGCCTGAATCCAGTCGACAACTGACTTGATCAATTAACAAAACGTTGAGGAACCTTGAAAAGAAAAAGAACCTCTGTCTGGCCTTCACGGAAAATTTGAGTTAAAATGCAAGGACACCAAAAATATAAAGAGTGAAGATTACCTTGTATCAAGAAAAAAGAAAAACTCCTTTACTCCTATTCACCTATCTCTCTCCCTCTCTCCGGTCCAGCAGGTTCAGCTGCAGCCAGGAGCCATGAAAAATGGATGAGTGTGTTTCTCTCACTACTTTCTTTTCCCTTCACTTATCCCTTCTTTTTCCCCTGCTGCAGTCTGATCATGCGAAGCTGTATTATATTTATTTTGCTAGTAATGAGAATGAAGGACAGACTTTCTTCTTCTTCGTCTTCCTCTTCTTTTTTCAATCTCGTCGCAGAGAGAATAGCTGGATAGAGTGAGCAGAAACAAAACAAAATAAGTCATCACTGCTGCTTACAAAACCGTGAGACAAACTACAGGGTGGGTCAATGAAGCTTTGGAGCACCCCTTCACCAACCCGTGCCATCCTACCATCTCCAATAACTTCTTGCTTCAACAGTGTTTGATGTGATATTTGGAAGTGGGCCTAAATGTATGAGCCCCCTAATCTCTGTCAGTGTTTGTGTGGGACGAGAGATGCATTATACACAACATGAGTGTGGCAGTATTAACAGCCGAGGGACATTGACCTTCTGCTAATCAACTGTGTGTGTGTGTGTGTGCTTGTGTGTGTGCGTGTGCGTGTGTGTGTGCGTGCATTGCATGAGTAGATACACAATTCTGATGAGCCTAGCCTCTAACTGTGGTGAGCACATTAGCTGCTATTTATCCAGTTCTACAGATGAGGGATGCAATGGAATCACTGACTGACTTTGATCATCGTATTCACATTAACCTTAATGACCTGAACTGACAATGGACCGGTGCTCCAGCTCCAAGATGATTGATGAATACCAACTACTGAATGCAAGCTCAGATATTACTGTGCTGACTCCGGGTAAATCTTTATTAGCTGCCAATACTCCCTAGTTGATATTTACACATGCAAGAACGTTTCATGTAGCTTCAGATCAGAGGAAAAAAACGCATTCAAGGAAAGCTTATTATCATTTTTTTTTTGAATGGGCTTTTTACAAACGTTGACTGGGCTTTTCCTGCACCTTACCCCCTCTGCAACCTCCCGTTGCACACCTTTGTCCCCCCCCTGAAATTGCTTCAGCCTTTTATTCCTTTTGATGCTAAGAGGCCTTTGAACTGCAGCCAGCATCTTCATGCTACCCTCAGTGGCGAGTCTTCGAGCAACTCAAATATTCATAGGGTCCAGACCTCGCCTAGAATACTGATGGACGCTGCCCCTCACTCTGTGAACAGGAGCAGATGTGTCAAGCTTGGCCAGACCTGGGCCGGGGATATACTATGTGAACGATGTTATGGCACTGGCTGTAAAAATGGCTACAGAGCTGCCAGTAGAATGGGTTATTATGTCATGTGATAGATACAACTGCGAGGTGCAAGGACTTTCTTTTATTCCCTCGAAGGTCATCAGCGAGGGTTGCCCTGCTCTCTCTCGTTATAGGGTCGACTATAAACATTGTTATGAGGGTCACCCAGAGGTTTGTGTTGAAGTTCATGGTTAGGTCACGGCAGGTAACTAAGGCTGTCATGCAATGGAGCATGTAGTTTACCTGATGTGTTGAAATGGTGCTGCTGCTGCCAAGATCTTAATGTGCTTTAAGAATTTGGTTATAGTTATAATAAGCTTCATTATTTCTACAAAACGTTCATCTTCCTCAGCAGCCATGACACTAGCAAATGGCCAGTGTCGGGTGGTAGCCTCATCAAACCAAAGCCTTGTGCTATGCATGGCTGTGCTCCATTATGCAGACTCTGGCTTTAGATTAAAGCCATTTTTCATAACCAAATATCATTTGGGCCTGATTATACCACAATAGGTTTGTTTTCCCTTGTGGTATTCAGTTCAATTCATCACCCACTTGACAACACAGGCATTCTACAGTTGATTACTAGACAGTAGCTGTTGGAAGTAATACATATGTTCTCGGCACTCTGTCCGCCGAGTCTTGAGGCCACTGTAGCGCTGCTCCACTCTCTTACTTTTTCCATTGACTGTGAATGATGGTCAACATGCTAAACTGCTTCTGCTGTGCCACACATTTTCTGATGGCTGTGCTGTCCGATGATGTGTGTGCGTGTGTTAGCTAACCCTCCAACTGCTTGCATCCGCCCTCTTTTGTGTGTGTGTGTGTGTGTGTGTGTGTGTGTGTGTGTGTGTGTGTGTGTGTGTCTGTGTGTCTGTGTGTGTCTGTGTGCGTGCGTGTGTGTGCGTGTGCGCGTACGTGTGCGGGAGGCTGCCCTGCATTGCCCTCGGCGTGTGTGTTTGCGTCAATGTGTAGGTGTGTTGTATGTAAGCCTGTGCATATCTGTGTATGTGTGCATGCTGCTTTTGTGGCCCCTGATCCCATTTTCTGGTGTGTGTTTGTGTGTGTGCGTGTGTGTGTGCGTGTGCGTGTGCGTGTGCGTGTGCGTGTGCGTGCGTGTGTGAATGGATGCAGATTGTTTGACTGCTGTATATGTCCCCTCTATGACATGAGGACATCGCTCAAGGACTCAAGTCCCGTCTTGGCAATTTCTTTAAAAACAATTTAAAAAGCACATTCGCAGTAATATTTTGGTAAAGAACCTTAAAAGTAAACATTCTTTTCTATTTTTGTTATTTTAATATGACCAGACAGGAGTCCACACGTGGTTGATGTAGCTCGACAGTCCCCCATTGGCCATGTAGGCTTGTGTTCGTGTGCGTGTGTGTGTGTGTGCATGTGTGTGTGTGCGTGTGTTCTTGCGTGTGGCTCATAATATATTATGTGTGTTCATTTTAAAGAGTTCTTACATAAAGTTCTTTATTAATAATTGGTCTTTCTTCTGTGTCCCATTGAGTGTGACACTAAATAGGTTGAGGATTTCTTTGACAGCACATGAATAGTGGTTGTCAAATTATGCAACATTTAAGCTGTTCAAACTGGCAGGAGAACATTCCCATAATAATCATAGCTTTTTAAATAAATGTCTTTATTTTCTGTATTGAAAATAGCTCCCTAGAGCCGCTGGGATGTAATTTGCTTTGTTGACCTGTCAACACCTTTGCAAAATAATTGGAGCCAGGTTGAGATTGGTGTAAGCCAAAGTGGAGCTATTCAAATGAACACCATTTGGATTGGAGCTAGGAGGGCTGTAATGGATTTGCAGGGTTTCAACTTTTTCGCAGGCAATTGATTTTGAATAATCTGGAAGTCATGAATAGAAAATGTGATTCTCAAAGAGAGGGTGGAGGAATAAAAAAATAAAAAAAAACATTGGGTGTTAACAGTGTGAACGGGACTACTTCTACGCAGAATGAGTGTTCACGACTTGGACTTTTTTAAAGTTGTACTGTTCGTTTTTTTTATTATCATCCTACAATATAGTGTAATTATTTTATTCATCTTCAACCGCTTGTCCCTGTCGGGGTCGCGGGGGAGCTGGAGCCGATCCCAGCTTACATCGGGCGTGAGGCGGGGTACACCCTGGACAGGACGCCAGTCTGTCGCAGGGCACATAGAGACAAACAGAGACAGACAACCATTCACACCTACGCGCAATTTAGAGTCATCAATTAACCTAACAAGTGCATGTCTTTGGACTGTGGCAGGAAGCTGGAGAACCCGACCAACCCACGCAGACACAGGGAGAACATGCAAACTCCACACAGAGGGGCCCCAGCCGGGATTTGAACCGGGAACCCTCTTGCTGTGAGGCGATAGTGCTATCCACCACATCACCGTGTCGCCCTGTTATTATATTATACCAGAGTGAAAATACATTTTTAAATGAATCTATGAATTGAGATCAATTTTCTCACTAAATCATACAATGTGCAACTATGGACCGTATCGAAATATGGACAACTCCTCTCCACTTCAACCTTTATTCTGGGGTCTGCGCAATAGTGATCTGGCACTTTAGATTACTAACTAAAAAGGAATGTATCAGAAAAATTAACACTTGAACATACATCGGTGTGATAAAAAATAGCTGAAATGATTAAACCCTTATTCGAATCACACTTTGATTTTTATGTTTTGCCCGGCGGCTTATATGGAGGGAGAGGGGTTTATGACCTGTACTGAAGCCAGCCACCAGAGGGCGATCAAAATGTTTCGGCTGCACTTTTTTTGAGCGGTCCAGCCATCCATACAACCTATGGGTGCAACCAATAATATGCAGTTTACAATGATATCGGTGGCAGGTTTACTATTTAAAGTTTATATCGATATTTCACTGATTTCAGAGAAAAGCAGGCTTCTCATTTCCAGCTGCCAGTAGATTTTATCCGCTGCAGCTAGCTAGCACGCTGTGTGTCTGCTCATGATTGCCCTTGACTGTGATTGAATGTGTGTTCATATCAGATGGGAACTAGACAAGGAGGCTTCAGCCTGTGGGTAGACTTTCTCCCCGCTGTGTCCGAATGTGTTTCCTTGAGTAACCATAGCGGTATGGATGGATTCTGTTCTCCTCTCAAAGGTCGACAGCCCACTAATTTCTGTTCCACCCACCGAGCCATCTGCAGCAGCCAACTGGTCATTTGGGATAAAGGGCCACATGCCATATGCGGGACTATTGAAAGAGTGCAATATAAGCAGCATCCAGACTTCTGTGCTCTCACTCACTAAGCCCTCCATATCCACAACACTGCCTCTCTAAATGAAATCAAATCATGATGAGAATGCAGATTTTGTCCGTCCGTATGAGTCTGTGAAACACTCCAGATGTACAAATCACATATTCGTAATATTTAACTTCATGTACCCTGGAGCATTGCTACAATGCATAAATAATGTTGTTTATCTTTTATCATTTATTACAACTTGGGTCTTAATTTTGTGTAACTTTGGACATAGTTGTAATTGGTGATGCCAGCTTTTCTGCTGGGATCAGGTCAAGACACAAGCAGATTTTAAACAAACTCCCATATTGGCCCAACTGCCTGTTATATGTACAGTATTTTACAGTTTCGAGACAGTCTTCCTGGTTCAACTCCTTACCTAAACTGTGCACACACAGTTTTCCTGTGGGTCAATGATAAATTATCACAGACATTTATAGTTCGCTCACTTTCAGTTTTAACTCCAAAAAAGTTGTTTGGATCAGTTTGTTAGATCATGTAGGCTAATCTACGTGCAGAGCATTGTTTTCCTTTCCTTGATATTGTTTAGAGCCCTGACAATTTCAAAGGACAAAGAAAATAGCCAAGATGAGAGGGGAAGTCTGAAAACAAACCTGGCACCTGGTCATTCCCCCCGTGACAGTCATTGGCTCATCTGTATTTGTAACCTAAAAAATACAGTTTCATTTATGCCATGGAATATACAAGTGCAAAAGACCTTCAGTTCCTCAAATGGCCACTTGAAGCTGACTTCAAACTTTCAGTTTTATCTCCAAAAAAGTTGTTTGGATCAGTTTATTAGATCATGTAGGCTAATCTACGTGCAGAGCGTTGTTCTCCTTTCCTTTGTGGGGGGTAACGACCCCCTTGCTGGGAAACATTTGAGGAGCTCTTTTCCAAAACGCTATAAATCCATTTTAATAGTTTTCAGGAAAATTACATTTTTTACCTAGACCCACACATTTGGTTAATATTCAGTTTATCTTGTCAAAATGGTTTTTATGGCTCAGTCTGAACATGATGAACGGACGGACGAAACAAAAAACTCTCCCGCTTCAGAGCGCCGCCATGTTGAATCGCATAGAACGCTCACTGAATTCTGATTGGTCGAGAGGACGTATCGCATTTAGGCTAAAAATAGGTTTGGCACTGGTCGCGGTTTGGAAAGGAACTGCATCTTGAGACCATTTTAAACAAGGAAATATAGCGATTTGGCAGAAACACTGATGAAGCAGTGAAAAGGTTCTGTATACAGCAAAGTGGCATGACACACTCATGTTTTTTAAATATGGCTTTTATCTCGTTTTGGAACAGAGCTCTTCATTTGTTCAGGTAATCCGGCTAAACTGTCGGCTTGTTGTCTCTTGCTCGGTCAAACCTCGTAGCAACGTCGTCATGTTCCTGCTTGTCATTACTGTGAGTTCATTGTCACCATAACGGGTAGAAGTCATGACACAAACTCCAAAAATTTTTATCCAAGTAGCAATAAACCAAAATGATCCTCTAAAGGGATAGATCCTCAAAGTGTTACATTTAATTTCGAGCGTTAAATAATAGAAATACTCCAACTTCAATAAATATAATAGATGTTCAAAATTAATTTCTTTTCACAGTCAGATTTAATTTGGAACAGCCTGCCCGAGGATGATCGTAGCGGAAAGGGCTTCAAACATTTGATTAGGATGTTTTATTGCTCCTATTTGACTTTTTCTTTTTTATATTTTTCCTTTTAATATTAATTCCTTTGTTTTTCCTATTTATGCATTTCCCTATATCGTTTTGTTCACATTTTCTTTTCTCTCTATCTTTTAAAATCTTGGGTGTGCATTAGTGTCACATTGTCACAGTGTATTTGTCAGTCATCTGTGAACTGCGCTGACACGTATGAAAGCTTTGATTGACTGACTGAAGTGTGCTATATTTTCCAAATGATGACTCCCTACCATCGGGATTATTAATGTGCATGCATGTGGTGCATTGCTCGTGTGACACAGAATGTGCGTGTGTGTACCTGCTTTTGCCTGATCTGAATGAATGGATTTTCTTTGTATATTAACAGTATTTATGTGTGGGTGTTTGCATGTCTGGCCTCGTAGCTCCAGGAAAACCTATTCCCCGGAGAGATTGCGCCAGTCAGACAGCCAATGAATGAACCCACCAAGGTTGTCTTCGGTTCATAGCTGCATTCCTCTTTTGAAACCATCGTCTTTCATCCTAATGGCTGAAGGTGCCGGCGATTGGTGGCAGTTTTAAATACAGCTTATACATATCCTCTCTGTGGCTGTGTGGGTTATTTTCTCAGCGTGTGTCGGAGCTGTGACGAGGATTGTTGCTCCAATGGCTGCTGATGAGTCTCTCTGTTTCAAGTCAAGGCTACTGACACAGTTAAGAGCAACAATAACAGCCCAAGTCACTTCCCTCATCCATGCTGCCGAGTCCCTTATCACCAGCCATCACTGTTCCCTTTCTGGCTACCAGCAATTTGGCTTTCTAGTAACCAGCTCCACTGGTTAAATTGCACACACATACACACACACACACACACACACACACACACACACACACACACACACACACGTACACAATCACACACACACACACACACACACACACACACACACACACACACACACACATACACAAACACACAAACACACACACACATCTCAAGGCTCAATACTGTTAGAGAGAGAGGCTTTTGCCTTCATGCTGTGAATTGGTGGAGGCTTGTTTTACATTGTGTTACACGGCAGGTGCATTTTCAGAGCGCCTACAGTACAATACACTAACAGATGTCGGGCTTCATCCATTGAACCCCCATGTGTTTTCTACCAGAATTAATTCCCTGCACAACAAAACAACAAAGTGCAACTTTTTTATCAAATGAATTGCAATAAACAACATGTTTTTTTCCCCCTCTCTGCTCTTATTCTCTTCAGTATAATGGAAATAAATAATAGCCACTTGAACTTTGGGTGGGTTAAAAAGGGGTTGAGAGGATACTGTAATGTGTTTTTTCCCTAACTAACTGATTGCTTTTGCACCTGTGCAAGTGCCACATACTGTGGAGACGTAGATCATACAATAAAAAGTGCTGGTCAGTGGGAGGGATGGCACAATAGTTGAATGAGTGTGCTCCACAGTTTAGAACAGGGGGGCTGTGGGTGTGTGTGCTTTTGTGTTTACTTTTTATTGTTTTTAACCAGAACTGCAATCACCTTTCTGAAATACTGCTGTGCCTTGCATGAGTCCTACTGTATAAATTTACTGCTTTAAACACACACACACAAGCAGCATGACATACACATGCGCGATCAGTCTTCCGGGAGGTGCTAACTCTCCTCCTGCCTCCATCCCCCTCAGATAGGAAAGCAGCTGTCAGTATGTCAGACATGTCCGAAGCATTTCCAACAGCACCAATCCCAATTGGCTGCTGCTTGGGTGTTTATGTGTGTGAGAGAGATATTTTTATGTGTGACCGGGCACACATTTATCAGATATGGTGGGGGTTAAAGCGTGTTTGAAGCACCTTTCCCTTTCATGTACATCACTGCCTCCCAGGTCTTTCTGTTCTCACAGTTCACAGCCAGGGCTTCATGGTCATGCTCTGTAGCTCTTTGGGTTCATCCATGAGGAAAAACAAGACTGTGCCGGACAGGTGAAACATAAGGTTTGGGTTTATAATAGGAATATAATGTAGGATGGAAAAAGCAACCGTGTGCTCAATGCAGCCTGGGCTGGAGAAAACAGAGTCTGTCCAGAGCAACTTTTTCTTAGTTGATCTAATATCTTTTACCAGAACACACTTTAGTGTGAATGTACTGTGTTAAGCTACAACAAAGTAGGAACTGGTTGCACTATAGTTTACAGGTAGAGTTAAATGACTGTCAACTACAACACTACAATTCCTTCTTCAGTCCAACATTACCGTTGCTCTTACACAGGGGTCTCAAACTGATCCAGTAAAGGGCCGTGTGGCTGCAGGTTTTCCTTCCAACCAAGCAAGAACATTGGTTGGTTGATTGGTTGGAATGAAAACCTGCAGCCACACGGCCCTTTACTGGATCAGTTTGACACCCATGCTCTAACTGATTTCAATGGGGGACTTCATTTTCACTAACCAATCACAAGAGACTTTTGTTCCAAGCCTAACTTCCGTTGAGTGCTCTGCTAAAATGAATAGGAATCGAAATAGTTCAACCGTGCTACTCTTTTAGACTTTACAGAAGTCATTTCACAGAGGTTGCTATGCTCAGAACTATTTATCCACTGTTTAACAGCCTCAATCTTAGCGGCCATAGACTGTCATACACTGTAATGGTAGCAGTGGAGTAGGCAATGGCACAGCCTATGACATAAGCACCTTTAACCAACTCTATTGTGATTGGCCAGTGAGTGCTGTCTATGTAAACCGTGTCAGTCCTGCCCATGGCACTGATTGGCTAGTCGTCATTTCCCCCGCGACACTCATTGGCTCATCTGTATTTGTAACCTAAAAAACACAGTTTCATGTATGCCAGTCAATGTATAAGTGCAAAAAACCTTCAGTTCCTCAAATGGCCACTTGAAGCTGACTTCAAAAGCAATTCAAAAACGGAGCATCTAATTACACCCACGCAATCTGGCTATTTACACCAAACCCTCATCCACCGTCTCAAAAAGCGACAAAGTGTGACATTGTAGTAGTTAACTTAGGGTGAGTTGGTTAAGCATTGGACTTTCACCCAGGAGACTGTGGCCCAAATCCAGCCAGTGATGTAACTTAAAATTGTGTTGACTTATTTTTGCAGTTTGGTTGTTTAGGCAACACAACTACAGTACATGGTAGGGTTTAGGCAAAACAACTACTTGGTTAGGTTTAGGCAAAAAAGGGTAATAATAGCGTTGTAGGCTACCGACACCCGGGTACAAATAACATACATTGAAATAGACAACAATCAATTGTTGTTGCTGTATCAATTTGATACAGCAGAACCAAATTTTTTTTTATTTATTTGAACTATCCATTGTGAGTCCAATAATGTTCAAACTCACACGGACAGTTAACAGTACTTAGATTATTACCGTTACGTACCTTTATTTATTTTTTTTATTTTAACAAATATCATTTCATGCTGAATTCCCTTCAGAACGGAACAACTCATACAGTGCTGTGTGGACTGAGTTATATGGGACAGAGTCTAATGAGGCAT
Source organism: Echiichthys vipera (assembly GCF_963691815.1). Classification (NCBI taxonomy): domain Eukaryota; kingdom Metazoa; phylum Chordata; class Actinopteri; order Perciformes; family Trachinidae; genus Echiichthys; species Echiichthys vipera. The sequence continues at coordinate 5,974,274 of NC_139830.1, read as the reverse complement.
AATCGTTGAATTGAGGTAAATGGACAAAGATGTTGTATCGTGTTGGCTAGTTCATACATGACCGCATATATTAGGCTACCTGTTAGTAGTAACTGTTATCACACAGATTAACCCCCACTTCCTGTTTTGGTGTGTCCCACAGATCCCACCTTAATTACACTGGTACTTTTTTTTCCTTCTGTAATCTCATGGTCCTCTCCTCTGAATTCTTTATTTGGGGAATTGAATGACATTTGGGGAGGAGGAGAAATTACAAGTTTTACGTTGCTCCCTTTTATTTCCTTCCCTCCAGGATGAGGAGAGATGAAGTGTGCGTGTGTGTGTGTGTGTGTGTGTGTGTGTGCGTGCGTGTAGCAGGGATCCAAAGAGAGTCCCAGGTGGGATACTCTCTTCCTCTCATCACACCTCCTTGCCCACTTGCCTTTGATTTTTAGAGTGATATGAGAAAGATAGAGAGAGGCAAAAATGGAATGGACCGCCAGGAGGAATTACAAGCACACTCTTAGGAGCACCGGGGACTAAGTGCTGTAGAGAGCTATGTGCCTGTGAGGGTGAAAAGAAGCATGTGTCCATGTTTATATAGGCTTTAAAGATGAAAAGACTGACTGGCCAGATAAAAGTGAGTGTTTGATTGGATCTATTTTGGTGATAAAAGGGTATTGAGAAGAAATTGAAGGTAAAGATCGATAGAAAAAAAGACGTATGAAGTCAACTAAATAATAACAGGATAAATTGTACCCAAGGTCAGGCCACTGTATGTGTGAAGTGTAGCGTCTCTATGGTGCTGCTTCTTGACATTAAACACATACACATTGAGCCTCACACACACACACACACACACACACACACACACACACACACTTCTAAAACCAGATTACTGTGCATAGTGCACCTCATGTTCCATAACACGGTGGCCTTCACTTCAAAAGAACAGCCATCCTAAAAGGATAACACCGCAGATACTTTTATTTGCTCAATGTGTTTTCAACCCCTGTTTCACAGCTGGCCTGAGGCGCCACATAAACTGGCCAGAACAAAATTCTGCGGGGATCAAAAAGACCTGAAAACTGGTTTCTTATGCTCAATCCTTGTTCACCAACACACACACGCACACGCACACGCACACACACACACACACACACACACACACACACACACACACACACACACACACACACACACAGCTCTAACTTTGGGCTTTTTCACGAGACTCACTGTTTGGCAAGAGAGAATGAAAGTAGTTTGCAAGTGTTTAACTGGTTGTTTTATATTTCTACATCTTAAATCTGCAGTTGGCAAGTCTGGCAGATCGAGCTGACTCTGACGCTGTCAAATTGTGGCGTGTCAAATTATACCATGTGCACAAGTGGACAGGATAGAGATACGGGCGCGGCCAATTTTTGCCGAACAAACAATCGGCTCCAGGTGCATGTAAAGGCGCATTTTTCTCCTAAAACCAGATGATTTATATTGTTCTATCGGAGCATAGCGTCAGTTTCAGTGAATATGATCAAAAGTGAGTGTGTCTGTGTGTGTGTGTGTGTGTGTGTGTGTGTGTGTGTGTGTGTGTGTGTGTGTGTGTGTGTGTGCGTGCGTGACAGAGACAAAGGGGGCTGTAAATGCCATGCCTCAAATTGCACATACAATAATGGACGAGGATAATGGCTCTGAAATGATGCACAGAGGGAACATTTGAGGCTGTGAAGTCATTTCACGAAGAGGGGTCATGATAGCTGGGGTAATGGCACCACAAGTGCATTTTCAGCTCCTATACATCCACTCTGGGTCATTTGGATAGATGCTTTTAGTTTTTTTTTTTTTCATTTTGCTGCGTACCTTAATGCATAACACTCCTACTTCCTCTCTTTATTTTTCTAGCTCTTCCCCAGGGGCACTGGGGGTAGCAGAGCAGCAGTGACTCTGCAGTCAGCCTTTTCCCTATCTCTGCAGGTTGATAAGTCCCCATCTGAAAGTGGAGCAACACATACAGTAAAACCGCTCGCTGCACAGTCGCTTACGGCACAGGGGCAAACTGACAATTTGTATAGCACTTTTTCCATTCTGCTCTTTCTCCAGCTCCTCTTTGTTTGAGTATTCTGACTCTGGGGGGTGGGGGTGGGGTTGCACTTCAGCCAAGGTAGATGGAAAACAAGCTCATGATAAAAGCCTGACCTTTGCTTGGGCTCTATCATTTTGCTGCAGGGACAATGTTGAGGGGTAGAAAGGAGAGAAATGTCAAAACAAAAATGTCATTGTTCACTGAGGTGCAAATAAAGCTGGACTTTGATACGTGTGGCAGCACTTGCCTTCTCTCAGTGTTGTCTGTCCATCTGTGTCGTGCAGAACTATAAACGCACTTTCATGATTTTTTTTCTGCTTGTCTACAAAACCTTCTGAGCTTGACTGTTTGTGTGTTTTGTTTACTGTGGTCAGAGCGCCCACTGGGTGGTTTTTCACTGGGCGATGTCTGCACTCAGATGCTTTGGGGTCCTGCGGCAACACCGCTCTGCTCTCCAGCCAGCCACTACACCTCCCTCACTGCCCTGCTGAGCATTCCCACACACACACATGCACACACACACGCACACACGCACACACACACACACACACACACACACACACACACACACACACACACACACACACACACACACGCGCATGCACACACACACACACACACACACACACACACGCACACACAAAGCAGAAAATGGGATCAGGGGCCACAAAAGCAGCATGCACACATACACAGATATGCACAGGCTTACATACAACACACCTACACATTGGTGCAAACACACACGCCGAGGGCAATGCAGGGCAGCCTCTGAATTGTTAGGTTATTCCACCCTCAACCAGCCTCAAAAAAGCTCTGTGTGATCCTGCTTTATCTCACCCTGCCCAGGGCTAAGAACAACTCATAATCTCAAGAAACTAAATCCAAACAAAACAGCTACAAAAGGCCAAACAGGGGGCAACACCGGGGAATTAGTTTTAGGCCAAGTCAGGATTTTCAATTACATCCCAGAGGACACGAGGTGTGTTTTTTTTTTTTCGATGGTGTGAAAGTGTGAAGTTTAGTTTCCACTCCCTGTCCTCCAGACTCTGAGATGAGGCGACAGTGAAGAGCACAGCAAAGGTCAGGGAGTCACTGTCTGAGAGGAGCTGTGGGGAGGAGGGCCCCGGTGTGACCCAGGTGTTTTGGCAGGAACACAGTTTCCTTTGCTGCTCGGGCTCAGTAATGAACTTGATGGTGTTCCACCCAAGCACAAACAAGCTTTTTCTCATATTTTCTTGTGTTGAGCTTGGCAGCTGTTGTAGTTTAATCCTTGCTTTGGCTCCCTTGCTGTATTTAACATAGCAAACACTGATGCGATGGAACATTAAGCTGAGATGCACTTCTCATCTGTTTTAGTAACACTCTATTTTCAATTTCCACCATTTTTCTTATATGATGCTCATTGTTTTTTCTTTTAGTTTCATTAAGTGTCCCTGATTTTATGCAATTCATTATGCTTAGGCCTTTTGTAATTTGTGATCATAATTTGCCATTTGAAGGGGGAACATTAAAAAAAAGAATAAAATAATTTACTATATTGGTAATGTCATAATGCTTATTTTGGACTGGGCTTGAAAAATTCACATATTTTACAAAAAACAGGCTCAACAATCTGATGGCATAGAGTGTTACATCTTTGAGTATGGAGGGTGTGATGTAAAACCCTATTTGGTTGCATTATGGAAATTGCAGGATCCAGGTTTTGTTTTTTTTTAGCTTGACCCAAACCAAGGCTATAGAATAAGTGTAATGGATTAGTACAGAGACTGGACCCGAATGCGTGAGCCAGACAACAGGTTAACAGTAAGTAACAAGTCTTTTTTATGATAAATGTGCAAAGCGAGTGCAAGGGGGGAGGTGGTGCGTAGTCCCAGGATCCAGTGTGGCTCGTGAAGTCCCCAGTGAGGGTGTTTGTGCAGCATCATGACGCAGCTGGGTTCGTCCCTCTAGCATACTCACACAGAGGGGAAACACAGGAGAGAAGGCAACAGGCAGGCAGGGAAAACACAGAGGCCGTAGCTACACAAGCTAACAACAAGGACACAAGGGAAACCGCAAACTACCGCATAGACTGATGAAACGATCTTGCGACGAGTAGGAGGGAATCCAGAGTCTTTATAGTCAGGGGATGATTCATGGAAGCGGCTTCACCTGCATAAAGTTTACCTGGAGTTGCCAATGGAAGGAGGGCACGCCCACACACACACACACACACACACACACACACACACACACACACACACACACACACACACACACACACACACACACACACACACACACTCACACACACACACACATAAACACACACACACAAGGAGATACACAGGATTAATACAGATAGGAAATGGCAACACACATTATGAGAAGGGTGGGAAACCAAAAAAAAAAAGAAGTCTGAGCATTGGGGTGTGACACGCGCAGTAAATCCTGGTCTGTAATTGCAGAGAGGCTCAAAAAGGGCGCTATCATTAATTCCTTTTTCTATGTTTTACCATACCATTTTTATGTACAAACATCATTTATGTTCTTATTAATTCTATAATTAGAAATGTGCTTTTGGCATTGTGTATTATAGCTCTGGAAAGTGTAAGAAAAGTAATTAAGCCCACACTAGTTCATGCAGGACACGGTAGTCATACGCCCCACTGACAGGATGATTACCATAAGTCACACACCAATCACAGTCCTTCCTCACACATGGTGGTTCATTCATATATGACTCACGAGCACTGAACGCTGCACACCAACACTGTCACACACACAGCTACATGGCAGAGCTTTGCCCCCTCCACCTCAGCCTCCACCTTTCTAGTCTAGTTTACCCTCCCTGGATAATTACAGGGAGGGTTATTAAAAGCGGAGACACTAAAGCCGAGTATAACTGTATTTCCATTGTTGCAATACATGGTTAAATATATGATAAGCAAGATATGATATGGATCTTTTCAGTTAAATTTGAAACTCTTATAGAACATGTGGGTGATTATTTCAGTGAGCCATCTGCAGTATATATATATATATATATATATATATAGCCGCCATCCATATGAAAGTTGGATGACCAACACCTGAGTGGAAACCATCACTTTATTTCTAGCCCTATCTCCTGTAACACTCCAACTCAATAGAGTACATCTTTGATATCCATGAAGCTATATACTGTAGATAAAGATTATATTATAATATACCTTATTTTATAAATTAGCAGTCAAAGTAAAAATGTCATGCAGTGTTATGTCAATTTTATTAGCCTGCAGATTACACGTGTTACCCTTTATTCGCTTAAATCAAAATCAATGTTCAGGAACTTGAGCACTCACTATATCTAGAGGAAAAATCTACTTAGAAGCTTTTATATTTGATGAAGTCGTCTCCCGGCAGATGGTTCCTGTCAGCCTGTGAAGCACAAAGCTAGTTCGCTGAGTGCAAAGAAGATTAAAGTTTGCCAAGATCTCCAAGGTTCAAAGACGACATGGTCCGCTGTAACGATGGAGTGGTTTTGAAAAAAAAAAAAAAGAGAGACTGAGATGCCCCCGGTCGTTGGCAGAGCGGGAATGTTTCTCAATAATTCACTGTGACCTGTTGATGGGCATCTCTGAGCCTCTCAAAGCTGGCACGAGCTCCCAGCTTGTCTCTAGCTGTAATTGCCTCTTGGTCGCAGTAATGGCTTACTGTCTCTGCTACGTTTACTTTTCATTATGCTGATGTATTCATCACAGTCCCTTTTGTTGACCTTATCAATCAGAGTTTAATTTCCTACAGAGTTCTTTTTAATTACAACTGTTTCTCTTCCTCCCCTGTCCCCCCAGGGCCTGTTCAGATTGCAGTACCCGCCCGTTCCGAGGTGGCACCTGCCAGCACAGTTACTGTGGTGCACTGTTACCTGGTCAGAGATTAATCCGCAGGTATAGCGCCTCTGCCATGCTCAGAGCCTCAAGTGAAATCCACGACTCTCGTCTTAATTTGCAGTGAAATGGCGGAGGGAGATAGTCTCGCTGACCGTCAGCCAGCAGTAAAGGGCAGCTTGGCTCCAGCATTTACCTTTCAGCTGTCACACAACCTGTTTATATTAGCCTGACTGTATCCCTCAACCCTTGTAATTAAATTGATTTCAAGAACAAAAATTATTCTGTGGCTGACAAAATTGCAAGTGGTTAATCTTAAAACATATGAGTAGCACAGTATTAATCCTTGAAGCCAGTTAACAGAATTCACCCCACTGCTTCTCCCCCTGTGTGACACAGTGGCTAAAGGTCATGGTATTTGAATCCCTGCTCTGGGTTGAATAAGCAAACAACATGACATATGAGCAGTTTCCTCTGCTTGTTAACACATGAAACAAAAACGGGTGTGTTTGATTCCAGTTCTGTCTGGAAGATGCAAAAAGCCCTCGCATCTCAACTTGTCATGTTCAGCCTAAGACGCTGGCAAATTGGTCTCCCTCAAAGAGGTTATTGCATGCCATTTACCGAGTGCTTTTAGTAGCCAATGAAGGTGTTTGCTTTTAAAAATTGGGGTCACATGGAGAGCTGCAGCTCAGGCATTTTTTTTTCCCCAGGTGTGTTTGTGTGTGTTTGCTTTTTCTTTCTATCAAACGGTGTCTAGAGCCTCAAGGCTGAGTTAAACAACACACAGTTCAATCAAAATGCCACATTTTCCCATTGGTGTGTGTCGTTAGAACGCAAAAGCTTGTAGACTTAGCAAAGAGAGCAACTTGGAGAACGGCTTCTTTCGGATTTTCTTTTCTGCAGACAAATTTGGCTCTGCAGAGTGTCATGTTCCGTTCATATTGATTAAGGGATTACCGGTGTTTACCTTTGATTCAAGTTGCCATGGAGGAGTGTGTAGCTAATCACTTAGTGTCAAGACGTCCGAGCTTGCAGCCATGAGTTCGATTGCGGTAAGCGGTCGCAATGTTTCCGCTGGGAATCTCTGGAACTGATGCTCTGGCTGGTTCCATTTCTCCATGCCCGCCCTCCCCTCCACCCCTCTTGAATCTCTAATGGTCTGCATTTTTTTTTGCAAGAAGAGAGGAGCGTATCCATCTGTGTTGTGTTGATGACCCAGCAGCATGTCGTAAGCTGTCAATATGTGGACCCCCTTCTATTAAGACAGCATCACATTTCTCACCAGTGATAAGATTTCCTGCAGATGTGGGTTGGGGAGGGGGGTCTGACATGTAGGTGACATACCATCATCAGACATGATTGCTATAGGTGGATGCTCCTTTAATGCCATCATCACTCCTGGGGAAGAATCATTCGATACCACACACACAGAGAAGCTGCAAGGCTTTAAGACATAATTAACCCGCAGTGGCAGCACATCCAGGCTGACTGATGGAAAGATGCACTCGATCTTGTGTCCTGTTGGTATCACAAAAGTGAAGATATCATCAGACTTAATCGTGATGTTCTGTTGTCTGCCACTTGCGTTACATGTGTTGCGTATCTTGAGACGATGGGTCTGTTGTCTCTGTTGTATCATATGCAGCTTTGAAAACTTTGGCTTTGCTGAAAACAGAAAATTCTGTTCAGCCTGAATCTAGTAGTTACAGCGAGCGGCACACACGGCGACATCAAGGATTTAAAGGTCAATAGGGCTCCTAAGCTGCGAGACGACTGAATATGAAGTTAAGGACAAGCCCCTTCTTGTTCTCCAGACTCCTTATTAGCTCTCATGCATCGTGCTCAAATCGTGTTATAGCCTGTATTACACATTTATTAGGGTTATGCACCTGTCTCAAGTTGGAGGAGGATATTAGATTTTTTTCATATGCTTTCATTTGTCTCACGTTTCCCTTTTGATGACACACTGTTTCCCTTTTGATGACACACTTCCTCTCCTGCTGACAGAGGCGGTGATCTTGTGGACATTTGGCTGCATTATTCCAGAGCCATAGATCTGACATAAATGCCAGTGTGCTAATTAGTCTGTACCTGCACTACACATTCCCCGCAATATACAGGTCTGTGTCTCTTTGCAGTAGCTTTGGCAGCGACAGGGGTGACCCATAAAAATCATCCGATTCCCTTTGAAATCCCCGCACGGCAGAGTCAGCAAGCTATCCCCGAAAATAACATGGTCTGGCATTCAAATTTGAAATCCAGAATCGTTTTGCCCCTCACGGTTTTAGCAAACGCATGCATAAGTATCACACCCTAATAGACTAATGTGTGCCCATCTATCTGCCACTCTAAATGATCTCCTTCTGGCTGCACTTATGAATATGCATCCCTGTAGTATTCCCGGGTATCTTATTGCGGCTACCCAAAGTCCTCAAAAACATGATTATATAACCTGTGCTAAAAATCAATCAAGTTTGGTCCTTTGAGGGAAAAAGAAGAGGACAATATAAGAGGTTGTTATCTTAGATGACTATTTCAACCATTTATCCAGTTACTTTGAGAGATCTATTTAAACATCTCTGTGAACTAACTAGTTTTCACACACTCTCATACCCTTTTTTTTTAAAACAAAATTAGTGCATGCATACAGGTTTTTAAAATGTGAGAAAGAGGTGATAGATTCCTTTCCCATTACCAGTAGACAAGTATGCCTGTCTGTTTTTTGTTCATTGTCCCAACATAAAACTGGTAAATGATAGAAAGCAGCATGAAATCCAGAAGAAATGTTACTTTTTATATTTATTGCTCATTCAGTCTCTCTTTTAATCTCTGTGCAGACTTATTTGGAACAATGTCCAAGCGTTGCAGAGAAAGAGGGAATTTGTGGTTGACGGAGGTGTCGCACATCTTAGCATTGCGCCAGAAAGGCGTTAAATCTTACTGTGTCTCCCCAGATGTTTCCATTACTGCCGATCAGAGCTGATAAATACCTGTGACGACTGCGGAGACGTTTGTCCCAGGAATGGATGCTGATTGTAACCTTTTCCACAAAAGAAAGGCCAGTGGAAATTGGGGCTACAGTAGCAAAATGTGGTCGTAATGGTATATTGGTGGGAGGTTTGTAGTGTGCAGTCAGTCTGTTGTTGGTAATTTACTGGTTATGTGATCGTAAATCTACTAAAGATAAGCATAACACAAATGTGGAAGGTTGTTTTTCTCCTTGACAGATATATATATATATATATATATATATATATATATATATATATATATATATAATATCAGACAATGCATCTCAATTTGAAGGGTCGGCTCTACTGAGATAGAAGTTCATATACGGGAACTATATAAGGATTCATTTAAACCACAATAGCTACAAATGATCTTACATGGGGATAATATATATATATATATATATATATATAGAGAGAGAGAGAGAGAGAGGAGAGAGAGAGAGAGAGAGAGAGAGAGAGAGGAGAGAGAGAGAGAGAGAGAGAGAGAGAGAGAGAGAGAGAGAGAGAGAGAAGAGAGAGAGAGAGAGAGAGAGAGAGAGAGAGAGAGAGAGAGAGAGAGAGAGAGAGAGAGAGAGAGAGAGAAAACAATGTGAGCACACAAATAAAATTACATTGATTTCACGTCACTTCAAATCTGATTGCTGATTGATTCCATTTTTCTGTCTGGGTTGTTTGGAAAGTAAACATTTAGCATTGCCAAGTGGCTTTTTCTGACATTCAGTGAATAATTGAGTGGTCAACAATGATCACTTGATTAGCACTTAGAAAGGACGCCACGTCTCTTGGTTTTTCTGAATAGGGAGTAATTGCTGCATATGCACTTACTTCCCATAAATCACATAATATGTTGTGTTTTTTAAACCAATGCTTTTCAGGGGCCCTCCAATTTCCACCTGCTTTGTGTCATTTTAGACCACCAGCTTGAATTAAGCGGGTCCTGTAAAAAGCACTTGAGGTTTCCAGATTTTTCCTCAATCCCTTTTTTTTTTCTGCATTCTAGGCAAGTCGCCAAAAATGGGTTTTCTCAGGAGGATGGCTGGAGTCTCCCTTAGAGAGAGGGTGAAAAGTTCAGCCATCCGTGAGGAACTCGGAGTAGAGCCGCTGCTCCTTTGCGTTGAAAGGTGCCAGTTGAGGTGGTTCCGGATCATCTAGTAAGGATGCACCCTGGGTGCCTCCCTAGGGAGGTGTTCCAGGCACGTCAGGCTGGGAGGAGGCCTTGGGGAAGACCCAGGACCAGAGGTTAATGTGGCCCGGGAAAGGGAAGTTTGGGGTCCCCTACTAGAGCTTCTACCCCCACGACCTGACCCCAGATAAGCGGTTGAAGATGAGAGTCTAGGCAAATTGCTTGGTGTGGTGTCACACAGTCTTGAGAGCTGTTTCTCAGGTATGGCCCTTAATCAGGCCCTCAGCTCATGGACTTTGTCTTGACTTGGCCTTGAATACACGTGTCTGCTGGCAACACAGTGGTGGTCATTGATCAAGCATGGCACTGTGTTTTGAAACCTGCAGGGAATTTTTGAAGGAAGAAAAGAACAAAAGAGCGAAACTAGGTTTCTGGGGAGATAGAGCAAAATGAGAATGTCTTGTAGAAACTGAAGCAGGAGGAGTTTTGACCAGAAAAAAAGGAAAAGTACATGGATTCTTGCAACAGTTCACTGTGTTTTTTATGTGAGAGTCAAATGATTTATCTGTTGACAGTTTTTCAGTGAAATCACATTGAAGATATATGCATCAGCATGTTTAGCCTGACAGTTCTGTTACACCAGCTAGCAGAAGTGTTTCACTGACATCTCACATTTTGCTTTCTGTCTCCACAGTGAATAAACACAAGCCCTGGATTGAGACATCGTACCATGGGGTGATCACTGAAAACACTGATGTTGTTCTGCTAGATCCTCCTCTGGTGGCCCTGGACAAAGATGCCCCCATCCCCTATGCAGGTATGGCACATTTCAACCATTTCAATGGCTGTCAACTGGAGGCTGATCATAGCAGCAGGGATGGACGTGGGTGAACTCAGACCAAATGGAGGCAGTCAACGATGACTCAGGTGTTAATCCGCACAGGGAAGCATAGCTGCAGGATGTACTTACACCTAGAATATAAACCCTATAAAGCTGTCATGTGATAACACATTAAGAGGTTTAAATTGGCTTCATTTACTATAACTGCTGCATCACAGTTTTTTTTCCCCCAGTGTTAACCCTGCTCTGTGCTGCAACCATTTAATCCAATAAATCCCAGTGAGCACACATAAGATACAGGACTCTTATTTCGTATTTATTTAGAGCGGAAAGAGGCCCAAATAAGTCCCACGGTGGCGGAGGACACTGCAAGAAAAAAAAAAGAGACTCAAGCTGGATTAGATGCTTCCCACTTTGTGACCATTCCAGCTTGTCTAAAGGGTGCCAGCTCTTGTGGGAGGACGTTAGCTGCAGGCTGTTGGCGAGCCCAGCCAGCCTATCCACAGCCAGGGTGCTAATGTGGCCAAGGCCCTAGCATGGGGCTGCTGTGCGGGGCTGTAGCCCACTCATCAAGGCCCTCCAGCTTGGCTGGCTGGATGGATGAAGTGAGAGAGTGTGCGTGCAAGTGTGCATGTGTGTATGCTTACCAAAACATTTTCCCATTGTTTGCTACTGTGTGTGCGTGTGCTGTGGCATGGCCTGAGGGGGTTAGCTGTAATGGCCACCCTACAGGGAGAAAGAGAGAAAATGATGAGACAGTAGGGAGGGTAGCTGGCTGACCAGCATATGTCCTCTGGCTGACAGCCACACAACGACACACACACACAGTGGCCAGAACTCATAGGTGTTCCTGGATTTCATAAGGGTAATGAGAGAGATTTCTCACTAAATTATTAATAAACATTAGCATCACCAGTCTATCCCTCCTTCTCTTTACCCTGATATTTATATATGTTCTCATTTCTTTCTTGTTTCCTCTCATCACCACTTCCCACATATGTTTTCTTGTCTCACCTCCGTACTTGTACACCTATTGAGCTATCCCAACAACAACAAACCCACACACACAAACAAGCCCCCCCCCAACACACACACACACACACACACACACACGTGCGCACACACGCACACACACACACTGCAGCAGTCACCTCCTTTTCACTGCCTCTTAAAGCAGTGATGTCCAACCAGGCAGACACAGTTCAGGGCACAGACAGTTATCCGGTAATCATGCCTTCTTCCGACAAATTGCCGGGGCGGAGTGGCAGGGCAGTGCAGTGCATAGGTAGCGTTTAAGCCTCATTAATTTGATCAACCAGGATTTAATTACAGTACATCTAAGACCAAGACATGCAATGTCAGACTAACTTTGGGCATGCTGTTGAATTGGCCATGACAAGATCTGTACGGCACCTGCTTTAACACATTCAGACACATCAATACCCAGCGAACTGAATTTAGGAAAGATGCTAATATGTGTTCTTTGAAAGCCTGAACTTTACAACTGTACCTGCCTAAAAGCACCTCACGACTCAATAGGAAAATGTCAATAAGCCAGCACAAACACAGTGTTTCCCTGTCCTTCTTTTACATCCCTCCAAACCTATTCAGTAATCCTCTTGGACTACTGAGCAGGGTTCAACAGTCACCACACTCACTGGTCTGGGACAACAGGGAAAAAGTGGCACTGCTACACCTGAAAGCTGGCTAAGGCTGACATCAGCCATCACTGCAGCTACAAGCTTCAACATCACACAGACAGCATGTCAGGAAGAGTGAAGCACACTGGTAGAGATAAGCTCTTTGTTTTACGAATCGCTCCGTCTCACAAAGCAAAAACAAAACGCAAAAGGCAGTTTATACAAACAGCCATACTGAAAATCCATCAAGGAAAACACATCACATCTTGAGCTTTCTGTTATAGCTCAGCCTATTCTGTTTTCATGAACTGCGTTTCACATGTGTATGAAAACTCTTCTAGAGCATATGTTTATGTCAGTTCCGTCACAACACATTATTTTATGAGTTGATAAGTGCCAACACAAACTCAGTCAGCTGTCTTGAATTGCATTCCAGTTAAAGGAGTGATATATTTCAAACTGTGCAGAAACATTGGGCCTCATACAGAAAAGCACTGTTACTGGACAAGGTGTGATTTTTTGGTGATTCTGCAAAAGGTTTAATGGTAAGGTTTTTTAACAGGGTCAGGTGCAATGGAAATGTTGGCAATCAATCTCTGTTGGTTTCCCAAAACAAGAAACTGACAGTCAGTGAGTGACTTTGAGTTTGGCTATTGGCATGGACGGATGATGAGACAATGGGCCCATGGGCACAGACATATAGGAGCCCACCCACTCTGTCTACGTAGAGTCTACTTTTAGAAATTTTGTAGTCCTTTTGGGTCTCTTTGTAGTCGTTGTGTACTTATTTCTTATATGCCCATTTCCATCTGGTCATTTTGTTTTTCTTTGTGGACATTTTACATTCATTTTAAGTTGTATTTTAGTCATTTTGTATTTTGGTGATGGCATTGCATCTATTTTTAGACATTTTATGTTTCTATGTTGTCTGTATTTACTGTATGTTTTGTTTCTCTCTGTGTACATTTTACATCTCTATATGTGTTACTCAATTACAAAAATGTATCGAGGCAAAATCTCTGTCTCGATGATTCGCTTGATTCCTAGGTTGCGTGTTATTGCGGCCTGTTCAGCTCAGGGATCATTGTCCCACAAGGACCGTTTTTGCAGATGCGCACCACTACAGCCCGGAATAGGCAGAGAATACGTTTGGAATAATTTCCCACTTAAAAAAGCCAAAAAAGCCAAAAAGCCAAAAAAGCCAAAAAGGTGCATTGTATCCCCTGCAAACAGGAACTGGCGTACCACAACAAATGATTCAGTGTCTGAGCCGAAAGCAGCCCGTTGTTAGCATCACTTCACCAAGTGCCGCCGTTTCGGTTTAAGGAGTCCGTTTGCCGTAGTGACTGCAGATGTTAAAGACAGGAAGCTATTGCGTAGCTGTCCTTGTGAATGCCTCTATGTTTAGTTTTTGATTAAAATGTTAAACATAACGTTACCTACCTGATCAGTCTTTATAGTTTCGTTTGAGGAAATGTTCCAGTCGCAGTTTGTACGTTGCCCGATGTTACGTTAAACAGGAAGAGAGTGAGTCTCTCGTAGAATTTTATGCACCACTTTGAATGTTTTAAATAGGAAACTTATTCATGGTAAATTGCGAGTATATTGCCTTCAACACACACACACACACATCTTGTCTCACTCTCTTCCTCCCTCACGCATGCGTGCACACAAGCAAACACACAGACCCATCCGTTAGGTCACCACACCAAATAGGCCAAATTATGATAATTTTTAACGCAAAATGATATATATATATATATATATATATATATATATATATATATATATATATATATTATCGGATTACTTGATTAACCGATGGAATAATCGGTAAAGTACTCGATTTCAAAAATATTTGATAGCTGCAGCCCTAGTTGGTGAGAATGTGTTGAAACTTCATAGTGGTGGTTTAGTGAGACCAGCGCTGTGGTCCATTAGCTTATTAAACTGAAATGGTTATTTTGGAAGACAGCTATCACTGTACTGAATAGGCTATGTTAACGAGGTTAATGGGCAAAAGCTGTGCTGAGTGGCGTTATTTGACACAGGTTAGATGATTGTCAGTCACTCCTGGATTTCTATTGCCATCACACGCAGCGGTTTCTCATGGCACCGCTGTCACACCACATAGTATATTCATGTGTCAGTCCTTCACTTCCACTGGTCCCCGGAGCCCTGTGGCTTTTGCTTGAATGCCCAGTTAATGTCTCACCAGTGACCCACGTATGCATGCTGCTCAGTCAACAGCGCTGGCAGTTTAGACAGGTTCACAAGACCCCAGTGTACCATACACATACACATTCCCTCTGCATGAATAATACGCTTTACCCTTTTAGTTGGCACTGATGTGTCACATACAGTATATACTGTACCACTTTTTCTCAAACTCTAAGTATGGGAGGATTTTCTTTTCTTTTATTTCCATCTGTTCTGCAATCATTCACCGCAAATGAGAAGTCAGACTGACAGCAGGGATCTGCCTGTTCCTGCTGTCTTATCTGATGTCTGAACAAACTAGGTCTGCATTCGGATTTTACTGCATTACCAAACTGTACCTCTCTAGGCATTACTAAAAAATCAATTATCTCTGACCTTGGCTTTCTTCTGGGAATCCAACAGCTTCCCATTACTCCAAAGACAGCAGGGGATATCATAGCGTCATTCACTGCCATAAAGCAAGGTAAATAGATATGAGTAATCATACTGGCTGGCTAATGTGGTGGGATTAATTAGCCTCTGCTGCATGTCTGATTGGAAAACAGATCTCAAGCTAATTATGAAAAGTATCTAATTAGCACGGTAGCACTGAGCTCAGTACAGTGTGTAGGTGGAGAAGCATTAACACCGCAATGTGTTTTTTAACAAGAGAGGAATTGGAAAGAGTTGTTTAAAAGGTGAAATATGTAGTGTGGCTCACAGATGGGAAACGTGATTGAGATAAACGGCATCATGAATTGAGAGGATAAAGGTTTAGGGCTACAGTCAATGTCTCCATTTGACAAGACAGGATAATGGCTTTCTATAAAATGCTTGTAAGTGTGCTGGAAAAACATGTATATGTTGACAGGGTAAGTCAAACAATTTCAGTCTTAGTATGATAAAAATATAAATCAGATACAGTATCTTTGCTGCTACTTGGGTCAGTTATCTTCTTAAGCTGTCACTGTAAGCGAAGGAATACCTTCAACATCAATTACTCACCGAGTAATGTCTTAAGTGGGGCCTTTCTGTGTGGAGTTTGCATGTTCTCCCGGTGTCTGCGTGGGTTTTCTCCGGGTTCTCCGGTTTCCTCCCACAATCCAAAGACATGCATGTGTTCGGTTAATTGATGACTCTAAAATCACCCGTAGGTGTGAATGGTTGTCTGTGTCTGTTTGTCTCTATGTGACCTGTGCTAGACTGGTGTCCTGTCCAGGGTGTACCCCGCCTCACGCCCGATGTCAGCTGGGATCGGCTCCAGCCCCCCGCGACCCCGACAGGGACAAGCGGTTGAAGATGAATGAATGTATTGTCTTAAGTTTGTGAAGGATTGTTATTGTCACATGCCTCCACGCTCAATGGAGAATCAAAAAGTCTTGATGCACTGAAGTACTAGGCGACCACGTTTCGATATAGCTTTCCTATATTGAAACATCAGTTTATAAACTCATGAAGTTTAATTCAAATCTTCTTTATCTGGTTGTATGCTCACTTCCCAAACACATGGTTTGTCCCTAAAACCTTACTATTTAAACACTTCCACTGTCTCCCAGAGAAGTTTTACACAGAGACAGTACTTGTCTCTACTCTCGTGCATCAGACTGTTTATGCGGGACTGTTGTTAATGGAAAGGTTTTAGTGAAAAAGCATGTGTTTTGGAAGTACTGGGCATATGACTGGACAAACAAGACCTTTTTTGAGCATACTGTGGAGGCATGCAACAAAAACCAAATTCTCTTCAGGAAGTTAAGGTAAAAATTGATGAAAAAAGGGTCTTTTTGTGAGTTAAGTATTCCTTAAAGCTCAGTGTCCCGCAGTTTTATTAGTTCCATCGAGGACGAAAGCCCCATGGTGAATCTGTACATGTGGAGTCTAAAATGAAATCATCTTCTGTCAAACTGGATAAATGAAAACTAAAAGTCTCTTTTATCCGAGCCTCCTTTTAAAGCTCATTGGCGAATGATCATTGGAGGGTGTCACAGGGGCTACCATTAATAAGGCAACAGTATTTTTTTTATATATTTTTTTTCAGCAGGTGCCACAACTTCACAGCTGTTGCTTTACCCATGATTAAAAAGCAACAGATTGACATAAGTATGCAGAAAGATAGTTTATCAATGACTTTCAGATCCCTTTAATCGGCCTGTGCTTTCTGTTCATACACACTGCAATTCAGCTCCTCCTTTGGTCATTTTGCTTGTACGTATTTTCTGGAACTAGCCGTCGCTTTCTCCCCTCCTTCCTGGGGTATCACACACTCTTTTTTTCATCTTTTCTCAAATAATTCCCACCTGTCAGATTTAATCTAGCTCCAGTGCATACAGGGATTGCAGTGGTGCCCTTTACCCTCCCATAGGATGCCGTGCTGTCCATAGCAGACACATTTTTTCCACGGATGTCAGCTCTTTCTTTTTTGAATGGTTTCATTTAATAAGATCTATTCTTTACTTTGTGCATGAAGACCTGATAACTAACATGTGGACGGAACAAAGTTTGTCCAAGATAAAAACCAACGTTATAAAGTGAAACTCAAGCACAGTGTAAATCAGTGATACTGTTATTCATGCTAACTTGTTTCTATAGACTTTTGAGCTCAAAAGCATTGGCAGCGTAATGACTATCTTGCTTTTTGCCTGCAGAGTGCCTCAGACTTTGGCTTCAAGACAATGGAGCCATCAGTCTGCCATTGTTCACATACTCATTTATTAATGAAGTACTGAAATGCAATCTGCCTCCTCAATGAACCACACAGATGAGGGAAATAGTCTTTGTAATGAGATTTCTTTTCTAGGCTTTTAGCTTTTTTGTCTTTTGATGAGTTACAGAACTAGCAGAGGAGTAAGTGCCGCGGCTCACTGCTTTGTTCTTTCAAATGGAAGCGAAAGGGTACACGTTTTAGGTTATCCAATGCCATTAAGCAGAATTTCAGGTTAACTATCACCCCATCACTGAGAAGCTGAGATGCTTGAGTAACATACTTACTTCAAACTGAGACATTTCCAGCTATCAGAAGTAGGAAAGTTTGCTTCTGTTGAGTCTGTTTCACGAAAATTCTGCTATTCAAGGAAGATATTGTGGTTTTATGGCCGCATTGGCTAAGTTTAGGCAACAGAAGGTGACATTGAAATTGAAATTTAGGTACCAAAATTACTCGGTGAGGATTAAAGAAAAAGTTGTGTTTGCTTTAGTACTTCCTGGACACGGACACCGGACCCATGGGTGAAAGTTCCATGTCCTGGGACCCATGCACCATCCTGACCCTCCTCCCTACATGGATTTAAGCGCTGTTATACTACATCACATGATTTCTTTCTTTGCTCCAGATGTAATTTCTGAAGCAAGATGCAAATTAGGCGATGACAAGTTGGCAACACTGGGCTCAAATTCAAAATAGGGGCACTTTGGAGACCCGCCTTATTACGCATCTATTAATAACAGCCAGGGCAGTAATTATAATATATATTCGGTGGAGGGGGGGGGGCACATATGTGATATTATGTTGTTATATGAATAAGTACCATATGTGATAAATGTGCAGAGGAAACCTCAGGTGTGCATTTGTGTTTGCATGCATATAATCTATATTTGCTGTGAGCGTATTTGTTTGATCCGCATCCATGCCTCAAGGCCTCCAATTAAAGTGTCAACAAACTGCTGCTCCTCCTGGGAGACGAACGTACAAGCAAGTGAACCTAGAGTCTGCTCCGAGTCGTCACAGTCTGATGGAGAGAGGGATGTTGTTTCAAAGACTTCCCACTGAAGTTCAACTCTCGACGCAGCACTCCATGAGAGAGAGCGATCCGTGTTTAAGCAGTTTGTCAATATCACATTCATCACTTGCCAGTACATCGCTTCTGCGCTTCAAAGACTTTGACGCTGCTTTTGATATACAACTTAAATTTTGAGGTTCATTCTGTCTAGTCTTGAATACTTGTGTTTTTCCCTGCACTATCTCTGATCTGGCTCCCAGTCCTATATCTCCAAATCATCCCATCTGACTTTCAGTCCTCTTTCTGTCGGTTTTCTGAACAGGACCTCCCTTTCTCTTTGAAATTTGACAGCTTCCCCTCTGCTGTAATCCCTCCATCACCTAGTTTTTCTCTGCTTCCTCTTTGAAGATGGAGAGGTATCTAGCGGACTCATGCGTGTGCGTGTGTTTGTGTGTGTGTGTGTGTGTATGTATGGGTCAGACTAGAAACAGTAAACTCGATTTGATGATGCAATAGTGAGGAATATATGGCACACTGCTCTCCAAACAACAATAAGAAAAATTGTATTGTACACGTACATATTGAGGTACTTGGACTTCATTTGACCCCCTCCAATTTATGCAACTTTAGATTTTCACTCCATTACATCTGGGGTTACCAGATCAGGATGGGTGAAAATTCAGAACAGGAGAGTTGGGGGGATGAGTGTGGCCTTCAATACATTACATTAAGTTTCACAGTCAAAAACTGTATTCATGTATTATTTCGGTTCATGAATATACTGTATTAGAAAAAAAGAAACATGTCTGCCTCCCCTCCTTGCAAAAATCCCAAATTCTTTGCGGGAGACTTTGCAAAGCTGTTTGTTTGGATCTCGCAAGGCAACAATAATCCCGGTACCCCCCCGGTTCTCGCCGTAAATGTTTTAATTCAGCGCCATTAGCATCTCCGCTAGGCGTAGTGATGTGAAATAAATAAAATAAAAAAACAAAAACACAGCCATAATTAATATAGGCTATAGATAATTGTTCACAAATATTTGGATTTTCATCTAGTTAATCGTCTAATCGTTCCGATCAATCAAAGATGGAGTTAAAACGATGATGATTTATCGTATGATCCACGAATGAAAGCGTTTTCACTTGACTACATTTTGAGTGTCTGTGACGACATTCCCGCGCAAAATTTAAAAAGCAGAGCTCTATTAGTGACGCTTTTTATGTCAGCCAGCAGCGGTTGGTCTGCCCAGGTGGAGCTATTCACTGAATACTACGGCTTGTAGTAAGGGGCAGAAGTGTAAGAGGAACCTGTGTGTGTAAGTGTATGGATTTAAGAGGGTAACATATAGCAGACACACCATCTATCTATGAATATTTTCTACAGAATGAATACTTTTACTTTTGATTTGACTTCTAGAAAATGATGTTGATACTTGACCCAAACACCCAGACACACACACACACACACACACACACACACACACACACACACACACACGCAGGCATTCGATTTTTGTGAAGAAATATGGAAAATTCAAAGCATTCCACATATAAACACGCAGTGACTTTCCACACCACTCCTTCATTTACCTTGGCTCTAACTTATTAATGCTTCACTCTTTCACTTTCTTGATTTCATTGAACGGGTAAAATCTTCACTCAAGGGCAAGAAATTGTCTGTCACACTGAATAAAATTGCAATGAACCACCGTTATTAAACAACATCCGGGAGAGCACGGAGAAATGAACGTGGGAATCAAAGAAAAAAAATCTCTTTTTGATAGAAACATAACAGACAGTCAGAGCATCAAATTTAATACTGACCCCCCACCCACGTGCATGTAGTTAATTCCTGGATGGCCCCTCTAGCTCTCTGGTTCAGAGTCGGTTATTAGAACATCATTCCACCAAACGTCTCGTGGCCTTAATCTCCTGACGGGGAGATCACTGCAGAACTCATCTGCGCACTCCTCCACTATTCTTTCACATTGAATGGATAGCGTGGATTTTTCAAACTGAGATGAGGAATTTGGGGATTTATTCACCTTCGACAACGTGGGGGATTGCGGTGGCGGTCGCAGTCAGAAGCCCATTTTTAGCCTCATCAGACTCGGCTTCTTATCGCCACACTGGGGTTTTATATCCTTTCTTTACATGTCATCACAGCTAACATCATTTCCACGTGTTCACTCATGTAAATCAAAGACTTAATTAAGTGAGAGTAGGCTGGGTTGGTGGAAATTAGAAATTAGGATAAATTGCAAAACTCTCTAAAAACGTCCCTGTTGCATGCCATTTAACAGTCCCTTATAACTGTTGACAAGTGGAAAGAATCCATTTTTGCATTGAAATATGACTTTATCTGGATTAGCTTGCAGGTGTGGAAGTTTGAGCTGGGAATGTTTCTTTCTGTTTCATAATGAAATACAAACACAGACCTGACACCTAACTCGCCTGCTGAGTGATTGATGGTTTTCTAGCAAACATTAGGGGGGAAAAGAAATATGTTTTAAATAAACAAAGATTATAGAAAAACATGACAGGTGAACATCAGGGATAATTGATAGCCCCGGATCACTTGAGATGGCAGATAATATCCAGGAGGCTGCACATCAAGGTTATTTACCCGAGAGGAGAATACATTAAATGCATTAGGTTTATATTGCATGAGCTGATTTTGCTTTCTGTCCCTGACACACACACACACACACACACACACACACACACACACACACACACACACACACACACACACACACACACACAGATGGAATGCCCATGGCTGTCCACCTTTACAATTCAACAAGGCTCTGCTCCTCCCTCACAGAAAACACAGCTGCTACATCTCCAACACACACATCCACAGCATTATGTACCATATTGCAGATTTTTGCAACACATATAATAATAAAAGTGGAGTGGAGTCGGCGTGCAAGATGTCTGCTTAACGATTAAAAAGACAAAAACCCAATGGACTCAATGTGCAAAGACCTACAGTATAGTGTGCCATACCAGTCCATGCAGTATCACAAGTTATCGTTGTATGTAAAGTGAAGTACAGTATTGATGCATATGTAATAATGCATGCATTATCATAATGTTTCATTGTTGGGGGAAAGCAAATATGCATACATATTCATCCATTTAAAATAATCTGCGCTTCATCATAAGTGATTATGTGAAATGTCAAAATACATTTTGTTTAGGTGTGTAATAGGTGAGTATATTTAAGCCATAGCTCACAACAGGCCGTGGTATGTTGGGATTATATCCCAGCTAAGGGTTCGTTGCTTCCGAACAATTCCCCTTAGGCATGATATAATGTTTTCAGTATTCAGGACACTCTTGTAAAATACATTTTTAATCTCAATTAGGCTTTTTTTTTTGGTTAAACAAAGGTGTAAATAATACTAATACTACTAATAATAAATATAATCCTAGCATATCACAGCCTGACGTAAGCTATTGCTTTTATAAAACGGTTACTAATTATGGCAATATTAAAGTGATGGACATATTCCAATGTAGACAGTCTATTAGCAAAAAAATCATCCATAAAAAGCAGTGTTCTTAAAAAAATAGTCCCTCCTGGCCAGCGGCTGCTACTGTCTTGATGTTATTTAGCCTGTTGCTGCCCTGTTAGTTAAACTGAGCATAGCCTAGCGTGAGCATAGCTTGTAGAAATCGTGAAGTTTCTCAAACTGAATAAAGACGTACAAATAAACACTAAACTGCTTTGCTAGCTCAATCGTGTTGTAACTAAGTTATCTGACAATAAATATTTTCTCTATGTACAGATTTAAGCAACAGAGACCGTTTATATTGTCCATTGAGTCCCTATTCAATTTAAGCTAATGTTAGCTTGTAGACATTGTGAAGTTTCTCAATCTGAATAAAGACCTAACAAATAAACACTAAACTGCTTTGCTAGCTCAATCCTGTTATAAGTAAGATATCTGCGCAAAAAATAACTAAATATATATCTCTGGACAGATTTTATGTCCGTGAACATATAGTGTTAGCTTAAGCTAAAGATAGCACTCTGTCCCCACTGCGTCAACAACACACCAGCGCAGCTGACTGACACTTCCAATAACAGAGAGTGTTGTTAGAAATCAGGATAACTTATCACTTTAGAAATATGTTGTAGCTACTAAATAAGACTAACCAATCACTTTATAAACATGTTGAAATGCAAGTTTATGCTTAATTCCCTACACTGTAAGATGAAAGCGGAGTGATATAGAATTGTGACAAGTAATTGGACGTGACAGCTGTGGCTATACAGGAATTACTCCACGGCTAACAACCAGTCAGATTGCTTGTATGAGTCGTCCGTTTTATAAGAAGTCAAAATTTATTATAAGCCCCATCAGTCTACTTCTGGTTTTTATATTGTGAAGAGCATCCATAAGACGCTTGAACTTATAATTCAAGTCGATTCTATAATGTTTTATCACTGTTAATACAGTGCATCAGAGGGCATTACAGTATGTGCGTTTATGATTGTAGTCATGAATGCATTATATTTCACCATGAACGCACTCATAATGCACTATAGATGTGGTCTTCATTGAAAGTGTGACTCATGTGTATTCCTAAAAACACCGTAGGGTTTCAGGTGAAGAAAAAAAAGGTTATCTGACAGAATGGGAACAACAGCAGCCTCCCAGGGTGAAAATTGCGGCTCCAACCTCACTGTCATAGAGGTTTTAAAAGGTACAAATGAGATGAGTCACATGAGAATTGAAGAGTTTGGTTGAGATGGGAGTAATTGGTTATAGAGAGAGAAAATAGAGATGTGGAAGGGAATGAAAATAACAAGACAGAGTTGACTTCTTTTTCTGTACCTATTCCAGCTGGCATAGATAGTCTTGTAAGTGGCATGTCGTAGGACCCCTTGGTGAGACGCTTGCAAAATTACTGAAAATTAAGTGTACAAGATTGGCCCCCAAAATCCAATCTGCTACCAGCCTCAGTCATTTTGTAAAGTTGACGATGCCTGGGAACTTGTGACAGTCCAATTAAGGACATTTGCATATCGGGAGGCTTAAATTATTGTCATCCGCTGGAGCATAAAATGGGGCTGCAACTCAGGAGGAGATAGTGGTGATCTGCCCTCGGAGACACAGAGGAGTATGTGTGGGGTGTGAGAAGAAATAATGGGGGGAACTGCTTGCGTTAGCTGACATGCAATCGGCCCCAGCGCGCCTGTCCTTCTTTATTGTCCGCCCCTATGATTCTCTTCTAATACTTTCAACCTCTGTTCCAGGCTCCCATATTGTGCTCATTTTCAGGTCCATACTTGTATTTTGGGTTCCTACTAGAACATGTTTACATGAGTTAATATTAAAAATCACATTATTTTCCAGACTATCTGTCTGACTGCTGTACTGTATACAGTATATTTTTTAATAATATATGAAAAAGAAAAATATGTTATGTTTACTTTCTGAGCTCTGCCCAGACGCTCAAAGTATGTCATATGATTCGTTGATCGGATTGGTTGATTTGGCCCCTTGTTGGTGATAGACAGATGGTTTATCCAATCAGCAACCAGTATTTTCGCCCCTTCCCAAAAGATCTCCAAACGAGATTTCCCAGAGATTCAGGTTAGTCAGGTTAGTATATACATGCTACTTCCACAATATTTATACAGCACCTCGACCAGCTTTATAACCACAAAAGACATGGATTTTTCTTCTACATCCTGTCTCTTGTCCCTCCTCTGTCCGTCTATCTTTGCCACCTTTTGCTTCCAGTAGCTTCAGTTTGTTGAAATAGTTCACTATTGAGGACATCTTAAAAATTTATCTTCTAGAAAAATGGAACGCATGGGTGTGGATCATAGTTGTAAAATGCTCCATTACCAAGAATAAAAATGGATTATCTTCAGCCTGAGATAGGACTTCCATTGTGCGTTCTGAAATTCATGTGTTATCCATCTCACTGTTGTTCCCATCTTTGCCTGGGGCTTGTGTATGCTTTTGGCCTCATGTCATAGAGGCACAACCGAGGAGGTACAGCACAAGTAAAGAGATATGTCAGTTGGGTATATGTCAGAAGCAAGGCCTTACACGGAATGACTGCAGGCTGTACATACAAGCTACATAAGACATGTGTGTCTGTCTTTTCCTCTCTGTCTCTCTTTGTCTTTACATCAAATCCAGCCTGCCCTCACTTCTCGCCTTTATATCATTGTATCAGAACCAAACCGCCCGCAGGCATCTAAACCACTTTTCACCAACCTCTCTACCTGCATGGTGTCTGACTGTGTGAAGCGTTATAATGTACCTGACGGAGCATTTAGATAAAACTTTATTTACCCTGAGGGAAGTTTCTCATGGTAATCACAGAAATTAACTGCATACCAGGACAGGCAACCGGCCTGCCTCCCTCCTCTTCCCTGGAGCTAGAATGTACAACCAGGGGCGCCAAACACAGAGTGAAAATAACCTAAGTCCACAATCATATAATGGTGATAACATGTTCTCGGATGTGGATTCGTGAAAAGAGAGACTGTTTTACTGCTTGTACAATGTTTAAGATATAATCATGCTATAAGTCTTTAAACAGCACAATACTTAGCTTTTGTGGCAAACAGATGCTGTGGAAAAACACAGTCTTCTCTGCACTACAAGTTATAAATGTCCACTATGACTCATGGGTTACTGAAGTCTGCTGCATCATAGTCGAAGAAGAGGGCAAGGCAAAGGGACCGCACAACAGTTCCCCTTGGGGGCACTGATGTGATCAGTTTTCTGTTTCCTCACATGGCCATTATTTTATCAGCCATATATGAACAAAGCTGACCTTTTATCCTCTTGGCATATTGTTTTTTTTATTCTGTGTTCTCATCTTCAAACGCTTCCTTGTTGATCCCAACAACAATATCTAGGTCTGTCCCTGTCTCATTTCATTACTTTACCTTAAAGCCAAAGGCAATGACAACTCTTAGAGAGTTATGTTAGCACACTTTAATATGGCAGCACAATAACAAATCCTGTCTTGAGTGAGTTTGGCTTGCTAGGCTAAATAGAATTAAGTAGGTGAAAATCCTTTTTCTTGCTTTCTAGGCAGGAAACTTGGCAGAGAGATCTTTGTAAATCATGTTTCCAATGCATGGATCAGCCATTCCACACAGTCTGTCCTTAGAATAGGTCTTGATTTGTTTAAACGTTGAAGAGCTGCGCTTCCCTGATGCTACTGTCACCGGGATAACCCGAAGAATATTGGGCACAGTCTTGCAGTTGGGAAATGTTTGTCCAGTGCTTTTAAGAAAAACAGAGGGGGTGAAGTCTTGTCGTTGTTTCCTTTGGAGTTATCTCTCTGGGTATGCTCAGGTCTTGGAAATGGTCCTGTGTGTTTAAGTCCTGAGATTGGGACATGCTCAGTCTTCCACTCTGTTGTAGTGGCTTTGCAGATCAATATCTTCCATTTCATACAGTAAAGTTAGATCGAAGAGGAATCCATACATGTTGTCAGACTCCAAAATTTGTGTTAAACTGGTACGGAGGGTAGAGAGTGCTTGATCAACTACACTATTAAAATCATCTGGGACCCGGGACCTTAACTGAGAAAGGAATAATCTTTCTTTATGTGACCTTTATTTTCACTTTACAGACTTCATAGACTGCACATTTACTTTGAAGTATGTTGGGTTAAAAAAAATCATTGTGAGCCACTTGAGAAGCGGGAGGCCCTGTGCAGCTGCTCAAAAGCCCCTTTCGACAGCTATGGTGCCCTTTACTGTGGTCTGAACTACAATTCTTCCCTAACTTCCCCAAGTGTTTTGGTTGACTTACCCTAACCCCGCTTTCTCTTTCTCCCTACAGAACCATATTGTAGTTGCCATAGACAAAGAGAACAAAAATATGCCGTTTCCTGTTTGTTACATTGATTGGCATTGATATATTTGTAGTGCAGCAACACAAGTGGCTTATTGAAGAGGCTTCTAAAACATCCGTTAATGTCAGGTTTCAATTTCAGCCAGTCAGAGAAATATTGTGAAGAAGACGCAGTAATTTCTATTATTTCACTGTCAATTGGCATTCAGTATCTGTGGTCAGTAGAATATAAAATGCAACGCTCTATTTGATGGCATATGAACACAGTACGGACACCCTTTTCTTAAAAACTGCTGAGTAGTATCTCTCCTGTACAGTAAAATATCTGTGTGGAAAGCAGCCAACTTGATGATCAGTATAAAACTCATGACATCATTAACCCAGTTGTCACTCTTGACTGTCACTATAAGACTACACCATCCACTAATGTAACACAGCTAGGTCAGGTCCTCAGTGATGACACTTTGTGATATATTGGTGAACTTGAGCTCAGACTGCCCACAGTAAACTGTCTGACCTGGCACTGTGACAATGTAGACTGTCTTTAGTTTTATTGAAAGCTGTTTTTTTGAATTTGTGCCAGAACAACAGGCATTAACATATAAAAGAGAAGCACTCACTTAAAGAGGTGGGGATGGGACTAGAGGAGGAGGTTCAGCAGACCAAATGCCCAATACAACGGTTTCTGTCTGAAACCATGTCCCATTTATTGAATAGATCTTACACCCAACAGTGCAGGCAATACACTGGGTAAATACATTACAAGATGCTGTCAGTGAGCCAGTTATCAGTGTCTGGTCCCTCTCTGTGATGGCTAGCCTTTTACACTGCCTTCAGATATACCATATTGGAACAGTAGAAACACTTAGATGTGGACGACCACACATTGTACACTGACTATTCAATGAACTGAACCGTAACCTGCTTTGTGTCAAAAGCCCCGTTCACACATGCACTGAAATTAGACATCACATTACTACCAGCTCTCTATTACAACGTCTGTGTAGTGACTGATTGAGCCCATGTGTAAATAAAGCAGAAAATTCAGTGTGTATGTGTTGACGCAGCTTGCGCGGAACCATGAACAAATGTCCAAGGGTAAAGAAGGGTGTTTTACACAAAGATGCCAATGAAAATGTCTAACTGGACCGGTGTTGAGATGCGGGAACCTCTGTCATATGGGCCGATGCCAAAATTGTCAGAGAAATTCAAGGATCGTTGTTTATGGCCGAATTACAAAGTGGCTACGTGAACCCAGTGCATTCCAAGTCATGTCCTGCCTCCTGCATACTCTATCCGGGCGCCAACCCTCATCTAAACCATATAGAATATTTCCAGTAAGTGAGAACATGTCTGACATAAACCATCTCCTGTTGTGTGCCACGTTTGTGAAAGCAAAACTCCAGACAATGCCCTGATTTGTCCGATGTTGTCCCGAGTTCATAAGAGAAAACAGCTAAACACACTGTATGTGTCTTCCAAACATTTTTACTCAGTGCATATATAAATACATAAATATGCCCCCTTGTTGGCCAAATCCCCATCCTGTCAAATATCCTTCCCTCCCACTAACCAATTTGTATTTTACAAACAAGGCTTCAGATATACAGTATGTGTAGTTGATGTTTTAAAGGCATTCACATTAGCTACTCTGGCAGCTTGTGTGAGTTACCCACGAACGCCTTCCCTGTGATACTATGCAAAACCACTTAATCAGACTCATTTATAGGGGTGGCCGGCACTTGATAAGCAATAGTGTCTGAGGATTTTATCTTGTGCATTTAATCACAGGCTTGGGCTTTACTGCACAGATCCTCCTCCAGCTCTCAGCTCTCCCCCAAATAAAAAGGACGGACTCATTTTCAAGGAGCACCTTGTGGCTTATCAGAGGTGATAGGCTGTCTTCACTCCCCCTCAGGCCTGTAAACTGAATGCATTAGTGATGAACCATACCCAAGTGGAAAACAATTTGTGTCCGTCCGTCCCTATCTGCTAACTCGGTGTCTTCCACCACCCTTAGGCTTATGTGGCACCAGAGATATTCCTGGAAGAGACCAACTCATACAGTAGGTGAAAACGGAGGAAGGGGGGGTGGGGGGAGTCATCTACTCATTCTTTATTATCAGTGAGGATGAGGACCATCTTTACATCACATGTCAGACATGCAACATACCCCTGCCAATCAGCATTATGGCAGTTTATTAGGGTAGCATCTTAGCTGACAGCTGAACAATTGTGTTCCTCTACTGTTGACCAATCGTGTCATTTTCATGCTCCTAGCTCTTCCGAGTCATTTTCCTCTTGCGTGATCCCTTTTGAGATACTGACGGTTACACACAGACCGAGGAATATGGAAAAGACTCACAGCAGCGCACTCCTTCATTGGAGCTGTCATACTTCATTGAAATGAAAAGCCAGTGGGAAGGGTAAGAAGCTGGGAGAAAAAGAATAAGGAGGTAAAAATGTACAAGTGAGAGAAATGAAGGGTTCCGGCGTTTATCATCATCTACTTGACACACAGGAAAGGCGACATGCAGCAGTGATAAAAGAGACATGGAATGTGATAAATGTGGCTAGAGTGTAAACTTTAATGGCCCAACCTTGGATGGGAACAATTTGCCAATATTTAATTAACTGTAATGTGATCAATCAGAGAGTTAAAGGATGGAGCCGTTCCGGTGTGGCACTCTGCCAGTCGCACTCATCCTATAGCTCATTTAGCCTTGAGAAAGCTCCAAGGAAATGCAGCAATCAACAGAAGCGGCTCCGGGTTGTGTCTGGAGGAATCCCACTGTCACAGCGCTGACAACAGCCGTATGTTTTCCTCGTAAATCATCGCAGATGTTCTGCCACTTGTTTTGGATTCAGGCCTGCATTACACAGGGGAAGTGTTCTGGTCAGGATTTTTGTGTTTGCGAGATTAATCTTGCATGCTTGTGAGATTATGTTTCTTTGTTTATTTCTCATATTTCCTTCCAATATCAGGTTTGACATGGTGGATTTTTTTTCCCCTTTTGAACTCTTCTTGCCCTATTTTTTTGTCCTAAATGTATTATGTAAAAAAACAAATCCAAACCTTTTTTTTAAGAGGGTCAGCTCCGGAGCTGGTTATGTGTAGCCTGCTGCCTCAGTCTTTACACTATTATAATCCATCTTTCTTTCACCTAGTACAATCCAACTCCCCCCCTTACTCCTATTCCAGCTGAGAGTATGTTAGTATCTACTGATGCAAAGTTGTCGTTGCTGATACTGTTAAGAAATACCTTTTTGTCAATGGTGGGTATCTGATTTGTACCTGTATTGTACCTTTCCAATATTGGAATTATAAGACACTTTCTGAATGAACATTGTTCATTTATGATCTTTACTTCCCCTTGGGACTATTAGAAAAAAAGTATATCGATTAATATCATTAAGTTAAGTTCAGTCAGCCACTAAGGATTACTCTGATGTTGTCTCTCCCCACAATAATACACCAAGCGCAGCACAGCAGGGATTGGGGAGTGATGATAACTACTTCCCCACGGCCCATTCTCCTTTCCAGTGCATCATATACTGCTGTTTTATGGCTCTCTGTGTTTGATATGGACGCGCAGGGTCCGCCAAAGTCTGTGTACTTATTCTACCCTACCCACAATCTTGTCTTTCCCTAGCCAACCGAG
This sequence comes from Echiichthys vipera, assembly GCF_963691815.1. Classification (NCBI taxonomy): domain Eukaryota; kingdom Metazoa; phylum Chordata; class Actinopteri; order Perciformes; family Trachinidae; genus Echiichthys; species Echiichthys vipera. Next base: position 5,944,326 of record NC_139830.1, on the reverse strand, counting down.
GTCAGTCATACTTCTTTTCAGGCTATTCAACAAAATCAGACATATAGATATATTATTATATAAACTCAAATCTCAAACCCCATCCGGACCCCAGTGATGCCCACCGTCTGTCAAAATTATATTGGATCAATAGAATAGCACCTTATTCTGTCCAGGTCCAACAGGCTAAATGAAAGTGAAGTACAAAGTGATGGCATATATTATCCGAACCCCAATTTTCCACTTGACCTTTAAAACTCGCCACCAAAAAATAAGGGCCCCCCGTGCTTTCTTTTCGGTTGAGCTCCCCATCTGTCAGAGGCAAGCAGAGCGACGGTGGGGTTACAACCCTTTGACAAAAATATATGAATTGGCTAATAAAAGTTGGATGATTAAATTAAAAAGGTAATTGGATTCCTGCATGTTCAATAAAATAAAGCAGGATTGGGTGTAATTAAATTGTCTACTCGAGATTTAGTTTCTTCGCGGCTCTTTTCTTCTCAGAGCTGAAAGCAGGAGCGGGGTTGCATTGACAGGCAGAATTAGAAATTAATGATGGCACAGAGTGGTCTTAAAATCCAGTGAGACATGCATGTTTCTTTTGCTATTAGCCTGGCACCGACCAAATAGCATTTTGTTTAGGTGTTTACCTGAAATTGCATATTTTTCTTTCTCTTGTGTGCTTTCATGATCAGACACAATATATATATCTTTTGAAAATATGATTTAAAAGCTTTTCTCAAGGGCACCACGAGGGTAATATCAGATATGGGATCAAACCAAGTCTCCACTCATCATAGAACTGTTGACTCTCACTTAGTATAAATAATTGTAGTTCAGTCAGCCGACTCAGTTTAAATGGATTATTGTGTGAATGCATTCCTACCTCGTCACACAAGTATACACCGAGCTAAGCGGCAGGGGAGTGATGTTCATTATTTTCCCCGGAGAACTGAGACTCAGAACCCACAGGTGGATTCTGGGATGGAAAAGCATGGGGTTTATGAAATGCTTTGTTTGCACAAGTTGGTGTGGTGGAACCTGTGATAGCAAGTGACTGCAGCTGTCACAGTACAGTATATAGCTTTCAGGTAAGGCACAGAAGAGCAAAAATAATGATTCTGTTACTCAAAGTGAGGTATTTTATGTGAGAGTAGCAGCAGCGGCCTTGACTTGTCTGCTTGACATACATCACATGCTTTGCTTTGCTGGTGACTTTTGGGCAAATGTAATTATAACCATCATCAGCGTACATTTAATCAGCCTTTGAATGTTAAAGCATGCCAGTTACTGAGTCCTAGCTATATAACTTCGGTGTAGATCCTCATGTTTGGAGGTGCTCTTCGCTTTATTGTCATTATTTTCTGCCTTTGTTATTTTAGCCATGTCCTTTGGGGGAACTTTGTTCATTGTGGTTTGTGCTCTTCAAATGTTCCTGTCAGCCCACATGCCTCCAGTCACTGTATCATAGTACAGCAGCAGGTTTATACTGTCTACCAGGGCACTTTCAGTTCAGTTCACCTCAGGGCCTGACTGTCACTCCTTCAACCTAAATGACCCAACAACCCGTATACACACATACATTATACACACTCACACATATGCATATGTTCACCCACGAACCACTATAATACTGTAAGTGATTCATCAGCACTGATTTATTCCCTGCTGGAGTATGTGTTAATTACAGAGGGCTGATCGATAACTTCCACTAAAAGATGGCTCAAAGGCATGTATGCGTGTATGTTCCTGTGTGTGTTCCTGTGTGTGTGTGTGCATGTGAAGCCCCTAAGGGATGAGTACAGTCTTTGCACCTGCATGATGGATGGTGTGAGTGTTTTAGCCATCAGCAGTGTTTTACAGGCTGTGAGCGGTCGTCTCTCTGAGTTGACCCTGTGACAGGCAACCTGGAGCTGAGCCAGCAGCTGCCGGGTCCGGACACAGTTGGACTAACAGGGGGCATGAGCAGTCAGACGAGTGCCTGCAGTACTAATGATAAAACTACACCCTCTTGTGCTCTGCAAATTATACAAGGCACGGGTGCCATTATGGGTCGATTGACTTGAATCACAGATTTTAGGGTTTGGATGGCAATAGTAACTTAGTTTCTGTTAATTAGAGGGTGAAGAACTGCTCTTTCACTTTCCCCAACCATATTTATTCTGCCAGGCTGGGGATTGAACTTGTAACCTTCTGGAGTGCTTTTCATTATGCTAACTTATTCTTCTTTTTGTCATCCCTCCTCCCTTGTGCCTGAAAATGATTCCTCCTCTGCCATCATGGCAGATCTTCTAGTCCCTTAAATGCACCTTTGGGGAGACCATGAGGAGGCTTCTGGAGGAGCTTAGAGCACACAGACATATCCTACTGTATCTAATAAATATCTATTTGGAAACATAAAACTAGGCCAATAGAGCAAGCAAAAAGCAGATCAAGTTTTTGTTGAAGAATTAAAGAAATAAAAGCTATGGTCTACGACAGTTTTGAAAAAAAGCATGACCTGTTCAACGAAAAATCTGCTGTCTCTACGTCTGTTTTCAGTCCCAAATCCTGACGTAGCCTTCTCCACCTCTCAGAGGAATCCCAGATGTTGACTCGTGCCTATGCAGGTCACATTTCTGTGTCTTCTGTGTCACATTTTCTTGATCAACTTACGTTTTCTTCTTACCTGGGGCGAGGAGAGGCCCATTGCTGCTCTTTTCCTTCTCCATAGTAACAGAAGCTCCGGTAGCTGAGCTGCAAAGCTAATCACTAGCCGCTCAAAGTTTACCGAGAGGGAGGGGGAGTGAGAGGGGACTAGGAGGTATGACGCGAAACAGAGGAGATGAAGGGATTGGATGGAGGGTACGAGCCAGAGGGAGCTTTGCGGACCGGTTGGCACTCTTTGGTTTATTTCTATGCAGGCCTACAGCTGATACACCCGATTTCCTCCAGGTTCTCCGGCTTCCATCCACAGTCCAAAGACGTGCATGTGTTAGTTAAAAAAAGAACTCCAAATTGCCCGCAGGTGTGAATGGTTGTCCGTCTCTGTTTGCTATGTGCCCTGCGATAGACTGGCGTCCTGTCCAGGGTGTACCCCACCTCACGCCCGATGTCAGCTGGGATTGGCTCCAGCCCCCCAGGACCGTAATCTCCGTATAAATGATGTTAATAATAATTACCAATATTCCAAATCGTAGACCATAGCTTTTAGGATGGAAACTTTGGAGATGCTTTTGTGGCACCAATGCATCCATGAAATGAAATACAAATGAGTAATCAGACCCCTACTGGCTATCAAGATAAGACAACAAATTAGTCCAACCCAAAAAAAATCCATGTACTGTAAAAAGAGCCTTCTTCGTTTGTGTGAACCATTGTCAAATATCAACTTTATTATAGTAGAGATACCAGAAAAAAAGAAAAGAAGAAAAACCATCATTAGAACACACTTCCCCCTAAAATACATTTTGTTTTTCGGTGAGTTCACTCTCATTTGTAATGATTGAAATAGACATGCTTAAAGACTGTGCCTTTTACAAAGATTAGGAAACTACCGACTATGTGCCATAGCTGTCATGGAAGGAGGAGCATGTGTATGTGTCGCTGGGGGAGAGGATAACAACAATACAGGAAAGAATAGAGGGTCGCCTGGGGAGTGGTGCTAGAGCACAAATAATAGCACTGTAAAGAATTTTGGTAATTTTCTGGATGAAAAGCAACATTTAGCCGCAGACAAATTTGCCTGAGACTCCATAGTAATTAGAATCTGGGGATGTGATTATAGAAGGGCGTCAGCGTGAGCAATGACAGGCTTTGAATCCACCGAGTCAGACGCAAGAACTGCAACAATAACAACAACAAATGGAAAATGATTGTAAACCCATTAGTAGAGTATTATCATATGAGTCCATGCTTATTTGGACATTTTAATTATCATTCAAAGCACTGGGTCTGTTTTTACGAAATGTCGTTTTATTCTGTCTTTGCATGACTATGATTTATCAAGCCTCATTTTAGGGAGTTTGGAGCTTAGGCAGAAGTTTCAAGCTGAAGGTTGATGAAAGAGTGATCGTTACATGAGTGTAAAAGCATTGTTACGGTATAAAAACATAGATGTCGTGACCCACCGTATATCGAGTTTGCCGCTACACTCAGAACAAAACCTCTTTTGTTTTGAAGAATGTGAGGTACAGTCAACCTTGGCAAGAGAAAAGAGAAATAGAGAGGGTGCCATGCAGGAAATTCAAACCAGAATGTGAAGCAGCAAGATGTCGAGAGCTTTAACTTTGTGCTCTTAAGGGGAATGTGCACATACAGTACGTGGGTGTGTTTGCACTGTATGTGTTCAAATCTCGGTATAAAGGGGAAGGGCTTTTCACGGGGCTTTTGTTGCTTTTCACAGGAGCTTGTCAACACGCAGACCAAAGCTACTGTTCTCATTGTGACTTAGGCCTGTCAATCACAAAAGTGTGCAATCGCTCAAAGCAGGCATTTAGCGACTCAATTCATCAGTCTTCTAAGCCTCGTGTCGAAGGGCCATCTAGCACTAGCTTGAAAGAGCAGCAGCCTTTCGTTTTATTGCCTGTCTCGCAATAGTTTGGGATTGAACATGAAAAGCATGTCACGCAAAAGTAAGCATTAGGTTCTCTGAAACCAAAAGGATCCTGTGATATATTGTATGAGATGTAATATGATTAAGCAACTCCATACCAGTCTTATAAAAAGCTGAAGCTACATTATTTAAGGTTGGAGCTGTGTAAGGTTCATGTGAAGGTCACTCAAGATTGACTTGCAGTGGACCTGTGAACTAAGGTAAATGGATGCCCCGTTCACAACTTTCTACACTTAATATTTTACTTCAGCTTGTGCAGGTTGAAGTCATCCCCTTTCAGCAATGATGCAGTAGTGTGTCAGAGTCTGTGTTCCAATTCAATGGCTGCATCCTCCCAAGTCCGCATTTCTTACCAAATATGTCATGATAGGCTGACAAGGCCTGTTGAATTTCAAAGGCTCCTTTAGCTGTCTTTATCCCAAATTTTAAGGGCACACACTGTTGTCATAAAGTCTCACAGGAATTGTCACATGACCACCTATTTACCAGGAATAAACTAGAGGGGGCCTGTTGTTATTCATAGTTACACTGATATACTCTTTTACCATTATGGTGAATGGTATTTAAAGTACTAAAAGTGATATTTACCCCATTATACAGCCCGCCAAAGCTTTCCTTCCGGCCTGAACCCTTAGAGACCCGCAGGGCCGCCGACATAACTATCTTTAAGAAGCTGTAGCTTTAGCTGTTTTAAAGCTGGAGTAAAGACATCAGTATCAAATGAAACTAGATGGCCTAAGGCGTTCATTCACACCAACTCTATCTAGCTTGTCAGATAGGGGGCTAAATTAAGGCGAGGGATAAACTGACACCATTTTCCAAGGTGTCCCTTTACCTCTCACCTCAAGAATGAAAATGTGATCTATGGGTACCCATGAGTTTCCTCTTTGCAGATATGCCCACTGTATACTAATCCCATGCAGTTTGGGGCAAAAGCCATGCAGTTTCTCTCATGCAGGAGGCCTTGAAATGTGTTATTTTTGCTCATTCCTAAAATGGCATGTTTAAATATTTCTGCAAATTGGGGTCCCTGGACAGTTTTGGAATTGAATAAATTTGGTATGACTGTAGAGCTGAGAAAATAAATTTGGTATGACTGGAGAGCTGAGACTCTTGTGGTTTCAATTGGCCCAATTTTCATGTGTGATGACCCTCATGAAATAGGGCATTCAGAGGATGTAAGGCTTCGACGTATATTTTACAATAAATATACAATGCTTTTATTTAACATTTATAGATTTCCCATGTATTTTTTAGGAGTCTGTCTACACCGATTTGGGCTAATAACTATAACATTTATTTTGTGAGAAAGTGACATATTAGCAAGTTATCAGAAGTCAGAAGTCATGGGCCTAAATATTGGCCTAAATACTTTCTCATCTAAATTGAAAATCCAACCCCTGCAGTGTCTCCTTAGAAAAAATCTGACCCCAGGTGTAGAGGTTGAATAATATGAGGCTACAATCATCCATCCATCCATCTTCAACCGCTTGTCTGTATAGATCCCTATCGGATATATCATTGTGGCGGGGGGGCTGGAGCCGATCCCAGCTGACATCTCTCGCAGGGCACATAGAGACAAACAACCATTCAAACCTACGGGCAATTTAGAGTCATCAATGAACCTAACACATGCATATCTTTGGATTGTGGGAGGAAGCCGGAGTACCCGGAGAGAACCCATGCTGACGAGGAGAACATACAAACTCTACAAAGAAGGGCCCCAGCCCGGATTCGAACGAGCAACCCTCTGGCTGTGAGGCGACAGTGCTAACCACCACTTCACCGTGCCGCCCGGCTGCAATCATAATGTCAGAAATGGCATGGAATTGCTATATTCAAAAATAGAATTAGTTCTAGTGATCTAGCTGTCCATCAAACACTCATTCCACTCACATAGTCCCGAGGAGAGGTCTAATCAGGCAAACGCATGTGTGGATGGAGCACTGATGTGTAAAGCCTTCACCAAATGTACCGTAATGAAAAATTTTGCACTTGGAAGTTGAACATGTGTTCCAAGTTGGAAACTAAACTTACAATCCAATGAATGAGCAGTAACCCCAAAAGCAACATGCGTAAGGTGTTAATAATCATTTAAATCCGATCTGGTCATTGCACTGGATTTCAGTGTGGCTCCCACTCTATCAACATGTGTTAAATGGTTGTTAATTCCTGGGTTAATGAGCAGTGCAACATGTCAGCCTGTGCTGTACGGTCAACGCTCGGCTAATCTGTGTGTTTCTGTGTGATCCCTGCAGGTGCCAGTTAGTGAAGTGCAGCTTTGCAGAAGGTGTCAGATTGGTACATTTAGATGGAAATTTTGTAATGGTTTACCAAAAGAGTAACTCACTGGTGTGCATCAAACATGTGTCCCCTTTGGTGATTTCCTGCAGCTAATTTAATTTTCACTGATTAAATCCTATACTCATGTGTCTTCTTACGCTGTTTCTGCACTAGATGTCTGATTCTTTTTTTTCTGCAGTAGAACGATCTAAGCTGCTAGTTTTACGTCTGAGGCGGGATCTCTTGGCTGGGTCGAACTTTGAGGGGTGGACACCAAAATACCACATGTAATGTAAACGATGCAAACCAATGAACTAAAAAAACAGCAGCTTCTCATTCATGTGCTGCTGTTTGGTAACAACTAAAAGAGGGTAATTTTCATGCCACCTCATATTTCATTGACACTCCGGGTTCCCTGACTTTCTATAGGCGTGTTTCCATGTGGCCACTCAGAAAGTTTCAGGGCACGCCCTCTCAAATGGCCGTTCATTCGCCGTATTTCCATTTTAAAAAAAGGCCCCAGGCTCACGGTCGACTTTCATTCACCGTTTCGCAAGATATTATACAAATTGTTGTGAAGAACTTTTTCGTACGATTTCCTACGAACATTTATGCATCTTCAACCGCTTGTCCCTGTCGGGGTCGCGGGGGGCTGGAGCCGATCCCAGCTGACATCGGGCGTGAGGCGGGGTCCACCCTGGACAGGACGCCAGTCTATCACAGGGCACATAGAGACAAACAGAGACAGACAGCCATTCACACCTAAGGGCGATGTTAGAGTCATCAATTAACCTAACACGTTTTTGGACTGTGGGAGGACACCGGAGTACCCGGAGAAACCCACGCAGGCACGGGGAGAACATGCAAACTCCACACAGAAGGGCCCCAGCCGGGATGCAAACCTGGAACCTTCTCGCTGTGAAGAACAGTGCTAACCACTACACCAGAATACGCTGGCTACACAGACGGCTAATAGCAACCATAATTGTAATAAACACTGTGTGCAGCATTGTTACCAGCATGTGAGTATGGCTCATTATTATCCAGTGATGTATGATTTTTCTTCTATAGTAAGTGCACATAAGCCAGTTCGAACCTCAAAAGGAAGAACACTTTTCAAAGCCTAGTCATACAAATAAGTCAAGGTCACTCCAGTGTATCGAAGCAAATACTGTGTGTTGAGGTATACGTACAAGCTCCGTTTGTGAATGCAGCTTTTATTAATCTCCCATTAAGTCAATTTAAATGGTTTTATTATTATTATTAATCACTGTGAGGTGCATGGGATTGAGTTTCTTTGTTTGCTTCCTCTTTTTCCAGCTCCTCCCATTGTGAATAAATGACAGTGGGATCCACTGCTGCTGCACAATTATATTACATTGTCGCCAGGGGAGAAAGGGAGCAGGTATTTGTATGTAAGGACACGTGCGTGCATGGGTAGCGCAAGTGTATAGTATGTGCGACGGTGTGTGCGTGTGAGAGAGAGCGAGATAAAGAGAGAGGAGAGGAGGTGTCAAAGTTAGAGATAGGGACAGAGATAACTGTGGAAATCCAACAGCTCTCTGATCTTCCTTAATGAAACGTTTGTGATGATACATTTGCGATGATGACATCTCTCATTGTGGTTTGAAGTGCCTCCGCCTGTGTTAGAGCCGTAGAAGACAGGATGTGAAATTGGGGTCTCAGACTGGATGTTTTATTAGCTGCTGGATATTGCCGAGGTGGTTAAGATAGGGTATTTGATTTGCACTGCTCCTTTCATTTACTCTGTTTGATTTGCGATAAGTGACTTTTCCTCGGGAGAAATCAAGTAATTTCACAGTTTGTGCTCTTTCTGCCTTTTTCTCTTTGTGTTTATCTCTCTGCGAGTGTGTCTCTCTCTTTCTCTCTGAAATATGACTGCAGCCCTATGGACTCCGCTCACCCACTTCCTGCGGACTCCCACGCGCAGCCACTAGGCATGATTGCGGTGAATGACGCAAATTAATTGATTCCAATACAAATTAACTCATGATAGTAATCCCATACTAAGTGGCTGCTGCTTAATTTCATATTGATGAATGAACTGCCTCAGTCGGTGCTCAGAACAATGCTTTCTAATTAGAACGACACTAATTGCAGACACATTGATTGGCTGGTAGAGAGATCTTCAGAGGGTCCAGTTGGATCAGGTGGAATAATCACGTTCCTTGAACTATCTGAAAGCGTCAGGCAAGAGATTTGTTTTTTGTTTGGCAGAGAGTACATCCACAATGCTATCCGACAGGCTGTGAAGCAACAACAACACAATCAAATCATAGTGTGTTGCTGGTTGAATATCATTTGGTTTCATATACATAAATTATTCCCACAAAACACAACTCTATTGATCTTTGTGAGACATGTGTGACCCGACAGCAGTGAAGTACACCGCTGCCCCTGCCCTTTCAGCGTGGCCTCATGCAGCTGCAGGTAAACTGATTAATTAAATAGTTAAAATTATAGAATGAAGGTCATACTTTGCATGTGTAGTAAATGAGGAGCATGACGGAGAAGATTAAATGAGAACTATCTGTCAATGCAAATTTAACATTTGCAATATTTTTATACGCAACCTGTTGCTGTAATGCTACAATGAAACAATGCTATTCCCAAGGGAATGGCCTCTCGGGGCACAAAACAGGGAGGACTTCTACTTCAACTTTATCATCCCAAAGGGTAAATCTGTCTCGCTCCAAGGTGAAACATTCATTCATTCGTTCATCTTCAACCGCTTGTCCCTGTCGGGGGCGCGTGGGGCTGGAGCCGATCCCAGCCAACACCTAGCGTGAGGCGGGGTACACCCTGGACAGGACGCCAGTCTATCGCAGGGCACATAGAGACGAACAGAGACAGACCACCATTCACACTACGGGCAATTTAGAGTCACCAATTAAGCTAACACATGCACGTCTTTGGACTGTGGGAGGAAACCGGAGAACCCGGAGAACCCGGAGAAAACCCACGCTGACACGGGGAGAACATGCAAACTCCACACCCTCCCGCTGTGAGGCAACAGTGCTAACCATTACACCACCGTGTCGCCCTCCCAGGTGAAACATAAAACACAGAAATGTAGGCACACAGATTCAGGTACAAAAAAAAAAACATAATAAGATCCATCTCAGGAAACCTAGAGTATGCCATCACTAACAACATCATCGTCAGCTCCTGGTAGTTGAATGGCAAGTGAACCATCAGTTGGGTCATCATGAGCATTTAACAGTTTGAGGAAGTATTCAGCCTGTTAGACCTGGCCCATGGAAGTCTAAATCTCTGTCCAGAGGAAACGGTAAAATGTCTCAAGCCATAGAAATCTCTCTCTGATGGAAGATATGAGACAGATCAGGCAGTTTAACTTCGATGACCCTACAGCCTGCTTAAACTTTCATGACTGCCTTTAGATTTTGTGGCAATTGGTGACTCCTGTTACGTTACTTCCATAAAACTGTTAAATAAAAAATAAAACATAGAAGCTTCTGCAAAGAGAAACTAAGCTTAACGTTGCATAACGTCTGGAAACCATCTGTCTAAAAGGGGAACTCAAAACCTAACCCACCGACTCAAAGGCAACAATACACTTCCTGTTTCATCACCCAGTGAAGGATGGGAACTTGAGTACCCCAAAATAGTTCATGTATATCCCAAATACAAAATGAGAAATCCATAAATATGAGCTTCTTGGTGTGCGTTTCTACACTATCAGTATGTCAGAATCAGAATCAGGTTTATTGTCAGGCAATTTTTATTACAAGGAATTTGACCTGATTTGACAGTGCCTTCATAAATATAAACATGAACACAAGCAAACTTAACATAAAGCATTGAATTATATACAGGAAATATAAGTGAGTGTATTTGCATGACCAGTGCAGGTGTTACTATCATCCTGAAAGTCTCATCATCCTTTTATCCCTGAAACACTGACGCCCCTCCCTCCATTTACACACACAAAAAAACCCCAATAAAACCCCAAATTACATACATTGTTTTTTCACTCACATGCAAATTAGGGGCAGTTGATTAAAAATGCGGTTCTCATTTTACAAATAAATGCCCTAAAGAAATAAAGAAATTGAGGTGAAATAAGATATGAAAGTACTTTAATAATCCTGACGCACCTTCGTTAGAGTTAGAGTCACATATGTAAGGCACGTAATTTCAGTTGACGTTAAAGAACACATGAATGGATTTTGTAATGGATTATGGACTGTAGTGACACATGGTGAAGGTAAAGGTCATTAGTAACATCTTTTGGTCTTTGCTCCGTATCCTACACGGACATTTTCCCATCACGTGTGGCGTTTAATCTGCGCTGAAGGATGACAGTGGCTTTTACAGTTGCACGTTTTGTCTCTCAGGGCAGTGCAACTCAGATCCAATCATTTGGTCTGATCCAGTGGAATGAAATGGAGTTAGAGAAGGTCAGCCTGTGGCGCTGTGTTTCTCACTTTGCTCTAATGTAATAAGAGCGCACTGAGAGAGGCAAGGATTAGACAGTAAGCCACCTGCATCTCTCCCTCTCTGATTTGCTGGCACCTCTCTCTCTCTCTGTCTCACTCTCTCTCTCTCTTCCTCTCACTCGTCTAGTCCCCCATCTCTCTTCCTAACTCAATCCATCAGGCTCTTTCCCTTCACATGACCCTCACTCGGTTATTGGGATTCAGCTGCTCTCCTCTCAATGGTTTTTATTATCTACTGTCAGTCAGGTTTTTTGTTACGGGAATACGCTACAGGTTTTTAGATCAGTTTCAATGTTTTGATGACTTTCAACCACGTGATTCTTCTGAGGATTCAGCCGAAATTAATCTGACTCGAAATCGCCACATTAAATTTGGTATTTGAGTTGCATTTTCTTAATTTTGTCGAACTTTCGTTGTAAAGTTGTAGTTTAAATACGAACGAAACTGCATATAATCTGTTGTGGACCATCCAGTGTCATAAAGCAGGATTCCTGATGTAACTTAGCTATATTACTTCCCATTTTGCTCAAAATTCAATTCAATTCAATTCAATTTTATTTATAGTGCCAAATCATAACAAAAGTTATCTCAGGACACTTTACAGAGTAGGTAAAGACCACACTCTATGACTTATTTATGATAAACATAGACCCAACAATTCCCCCGTAGAGTACGGTGGCAACGAAAACCTTCCCTATAACAGACAGGAACGTCAGACAGACCCAGCTCTGTGGAGGACGGACATCTGTCTGCACCGGTTGGGGAGGAAGAAAAGGAGAGAGAGAGAGAGAAAAGACGGACAGATAAACATCGAGAGACAAACAGACACACTTCCAGAGATGCAAGCAACCAAAGCGTAACAGTAACTATAACAATATCTATAGTAATGTGAATATGACTCATATGTTATGGCAGTCAATACAGAAGAATAGTAGAAACAAGCACAGCTAAGGTTATAGACCATGACAATGATAATAATTATGGTGGCAAACATGGTCAATGATGAATAGTGGCAATAGCAGCTACGATACAGCGAGCTAATCCAGATATTTGACTGAAGTCATTTAAAGTATTTACTGTAAACATATGTCAAGAAAATACCTTGCATAGGAGGGACCTTGTTCATTTTGCTGTGAGCATTCAGCTCAACAAGACATTCTTTGATGGCCTTCTGTATTTTGTTGTGTTGTATTTTCGAAGAACTGAGTACACTTTAGTATTTGTTTTATATATAAAAGTATTTCTGATTCTGAGTCTGATAACATCACATGTTTTTCTCATATTGTAAAGCCCAAATTTAAAAACATTCAAATTCATATGAACTTTACTATCAAAACAAAACCTACTTCTGGCAGTTTTTGTCTGATTCATCACAATAAATCATATAATAAGGGTGATTCACCTCCTGTTATATAAATAAAACATGGAGGTGTGTAATGCTTGTTTATTGCATATTTCCAATAACTACGGTAATTCGAGTGGAGCGTTGAAAAACCACTTAAGCAAATGAAAGGTGGTGCCATTAAGTGTCACGTTACAGGAATGAATCCCAAAGTGAGGGAATCCAATCTTTGATATTATCGGCTCAGGACATCATAAATCAATTACTCCATAAATATGTCACGAAGCAAACGGCAGCATATCATCGCGTCAGAGGGGCATGAGCTTGAGCAGATGAGATGTGATAATCAATAAAAGCTGATTTGATATATCATACCATCTTTAACAAACCATTATCGTGGGTCTAACCTTACATTGCACAAAAAAGCATTGAGCGTATCTTAGAAAAAAAACGTTATAATGAACCAAAGTCTCTTTCACCCCCTGAGGGAGAGACTGCGATAGCTGTATTCTTAACTCCCCGCCACTTAATTCAATCTCTTTTCTCACTTAATGTGTGTGCTTGTGTGTGTATTTGCGTGTGTCTGTATGGGGGATAAAATAGTCAATTCCTTCACTTCTTCCTACTCTTCTAACCCTCCCCATGTCAAGACAGAGACAGCTGTTATCATATTCTATCAATGCAGAACACTGGGAACAAATGCAGATTTTATTCTTTAAACCGTCCTTGGGGAGGCTCAGGCTGGAATGTGATGATGGTGACAGCAGTGAAACTCGTGGGAATAGGGACTGTGTGTGTGTGTGTGTGCGTGTGCGTGTGCGTGTGTTTGTGCGTGTGCGTGTGTGTGCGTGTGTGTGCGTGGGCACCATAGTTTCTCCTACAATTGAATATCTATGGCGTAATACCAATTTACTGTAGAATTTAGTGTTTCCAATATAGTGATTTTTTTCTTCTTCTCCCCTTTAGCAGAATGACATTACTTACATTACAGCGCAAAAAGTATCACCTGATCCAAATTGGAGTGGTGGAATAGGCCTTAACATTGATCCTGATCCTGGATTATAACAACCCTGGGGTGTCACTCAAAATACACTAGGGAATTTGAACAAGTCCGGACAGGATTTAGCATTAATACCGTCTGGACAGGGCCAGTCGTTTTTCTCTGAATATTAATTCCCTTTGCAGGTCAGAGTTTGCAGAGGGGGGACTCTCATGTCATCTGTTTATTTCCTTAGGTGTTGGATTCATGGTATAGGCCGACACTATGTGATGCACACATGCTATACAGTGGGATGTTAGCAGCTACCCTTTACCCATCTGCAGCCATCCCTAGGACAGGTAGCATTTCATGCCTAAAGTATGAGAGCAGTATTAAATTCAAAATTATGTAAATAGAGTGTGGGCTAAACAAAGCAACATAGCGACAGCAAAATACCGTAGCTGTCAGAAGGGAACAGCATCGTTATAAAAAGCAGAGGGAAGCGCCAGTCAATGTGCCTATCCAAACAAACAATCCTCAGATTCTACCCATGCGATATTTATGTTTGTGCGTTTGTGCAACTTTAGCTCTTGTCTGCATGGATGCACATCAATTCCCAGAATGCCTTGCATCACTGACAAACATACTCCTTTGCCCTTTGCGTAAATGTCTGAGTGAAAGAAGGACTGACGGGAATGAACACTTCTCCAAGTAGACGTGTTCACATGAGGAAATACCTGAATATGCATGCCTTTTTCTTCCCCCTTCACCAACACACACACACATACACACACACACACACCGCATACACATCTGTCACACTCACTCAGAACAAATGTTCAACCTGTGAAACTGAAATTCCGCTTTTCTTGGCAGGTATGGCTGGATTTTGCACCCTAGTGTTTAATCCCTTGTTCAAATAACTCTCTTGGTGAAAATGTACGTGCGTGTGTGTGTGTGTGTGTGTGTGTGCGTGTGCGTGTGCGTGTGCGTGTGCGTGTGCGTGTGTGTGTGTGTGTGTGTGTGTGTGTGTGTGTGCATTAGTGTGATTTCCTCTTCAATATGAGGTGGGATTATTCCTGCTTCTACGAGTTTGGCCTTGTCATCTGTGTGCTGGGTCGAGGCAGATGGCCCCCAAGTGCCAAGCTCGGATGTTCTGTGTCACTCCTTTCTGACATGCTGACATTTACCGCACCGCTGCCGTCATTGTGCTGCTCTCATCACCGTGACAGCGGACTTACAGATCGCCAAAAATCCCAGCGCGCTATCAATTTGCTCAGCCAGCTCACGGTGAATGGAGGAAAAGGATGCACTCGAGGCGTACGCACGCACACACAGACATTTCAAGAGAAACATATTGGGGTGTAGAAGCAAGAGTGAAAACACTCACTCACACACACACACACACACACACACACACACACACACACACACACACACACACACACACACACACACAAACACACACACACACACAAACACCCTGCTGGACTAAGCAACAAATTGGCTGGTCTGATAATACCCTCAGAGGGAAAAGATTGAAAATTACTGAGAGTGACATTTGTGCAGAGCGTCCCATGATTTACATCCCTATGATTATATTATTTAGTCCAAAAAAAGAGATGGACTTCAAGCCTGTAAATATGACAACATGACTGCTGTAAAGATGCATTGACATGCATGAGGCGTTTCTCGTTATCTTTTTCAATATTGATCAGGCATCAAAGAGCGTCCAACAAGCATGCAGCCAAGACTCCATCCACTGTCTGTGATGATCCGCTGTAGGCAGGGGATAATGCATTATTAATCCGCTCTTGACACATGGGCTGTTGTTGTCATGAATAGTTTAAAGAGCCCCAGGACTAACTCTAAAGAATCAATGTTCAAACCTTATCAACATCGATTGAGTGTAACATATCCTAATGAAATATAGGATGCCATACATCCTTAGTGCCATACATTTTGGTTCCGAAGAAAGAGTTAATTTATTCAGCGTGTGTTTATTTTTGTGCAAGTAGAAGCTATCGCACCTTTCCCAACACACCCTCTGCTGTCTTTATCTTAGCTCACAGAGGCGAATGGATTCAAGAAAAAAAATATCTGCGGGCACTGAAATAGAGGTACTTTATACTGATAATGTTCTTACTTTATTGCTTTGATATTTACTTAACTAAAACTGTGAGTGATTTGTTACATCAACATTTCTCAGCTACAGCAATTCCAATGTTTACTTTGGGATTTTTTTTTTTTCTAAAGCAACTATTTAACCTAAAGAGTATGTTTTTTTTAATTAATATAAATATATCACACTTCCATCATATTAATGACTAAAACCTCAGCAGAGCTCTTGTAATTACAGCTATGTTTAATTCATGAAACATGTTCAAATTAGAACTTATATCGAGATGCATAATTAGAAATGGCATTTATAATTATAGAGGCGGTCAACACCTTATGTGAGCTTGAAAAAAAATTGCAATTAAACATTCTGAATATGCTATATAATTGTTATACGTCAGATATTGCAGTGGTTATGGCCTTCAATGGGCAATTAGCGTGTGACTTAACCCCATTGAACAATGCTTTATATGACATTATCTCCGTCTGTACTAACATAGTGGCACGGAGCCTGTGGCCCGGCTAAAGCTATGGCTGTTTCCGGAACAGCTGACAGCATCTATTCCGCGGTTAATGTGGCATACTGAGAAGCTGCAGTAAAGATAACGTAAGGATTGTAAAAGTGCTTAAGCTAATTAGCTCCCTGGCAGAGGTGCACCAGGTGAATTGAGCGGGTTGAGATGTAGGACAGACAGGCGGACAGGTGGAGGAGATTCAACACTGGTGGTTAAAGGTCTCATGCAGACCGGTGCCAGGTAGCAAACGAGTGAAGGAAAGAATATCTTCTCCACAAATATTAATTAACCTCTGATGACAAATACAGATAAACTCATGCTTTACTTTTTTTTTTTATATCCTTATCACGCTTTCACACTTGATGGCTGCTTGGCTTAAAATCGTTGTTGTGGGGAAATGTGCAGGTAACAGAATCACATAATTTAAAGCTAACCCTGTACTGTACATCTCATTGCTCTCGATTAGCCTGCAGTATGTCTTGCAACTAGCATGTGTGTTGTTTCATATATTTTCTTTTGATGTTGTTGTCCCCTTTGACATGCAGTGAGACGATTTCATCTGTGCTTTGCCCCCACATCAACTCGACCCATGTGTTCCCCTTCAATCTGTAGGCGAAGTCAGCGTGTGAATCACAAAATAACATTGCTGTTTGGCTGTCATAACGTCCTTTGCATTTACATTCCAATTAAGATATACATAAAATAAAAAATAAAAAGTCCTTACCCCAAGTGAAGGAGTTGAAATACCTCGGGATCATGTTCACGAGTGAGGGGACGATGGAGCGTGAGTTTGGCCGGAGAATCGGAGCAGCGGGGGGCGGTGTTGCAGTCGCTCTACCGCACCGTTGTGACGAAAAGAGAGCTGAGCCGGAAGGCCATATTCTGGCCCTTTTCTTGCTTTGTTGATCACAGGTGGTTTTTAAAATGCCTGATTTCATTTCAGCAATTAGGTTATTTTAAAGGGACATTCATAAAACTTTTATGATAGAAATAATCTAATGATGGTTAATTTTATTTGGCTAATCAGTCCGTCTATCAGCCAAGACCTGTGTAGACACACACACACACACATACTTTTTATATATATATATATATATATATATATATATATATATATATAAATATGTTCTTTGTATAAAGGTCACGTTCCGAGCCCAGTTGAGATAATGATGCATTATGGCGATAAAACTAGTCCCATAAGCCGTCCTGTATATGGATGCATTATATGAACTTAATGGTCCACTCAAGGCTGAAAGCTCAAAAGCCGCCTTGATGATTATTCCATAGAACAGTGTGTGGACTGTTCTCTGGGACGTGACATTTACAAACTGGTAATGCAATCATAATAATAATACATGCTTGCTTTTTTACTGGATGGACCATTTCATAAAAAAAGACTTGATTGGTTGAATATCCGAATAGATACGAGCAGTCTGAGAAAAACTGCTTACCAAACCAATTCCAAAGCCCAGACCCGCTTGGTTTATTAATGATTCTGTCAGTGCTACATTACTCAACATTAGGGTGTGCAGGGACTGACCTCAAAATTTAAATAATTCAATGCAACAAATTGCATCTGTGTTGTTGGAACAGATATGTTGCATGCAAACAAAGCACTTATTTAAGCTTTAATTGGTCTCGTCCTGGTCTACAGTGTTAAATCAACCTCCTTTTTAAGTGCAGCGACACCATGAGAAGTGACATCGTGCAATACGGGACCCTTGATCCATCAAGATCCATCAAGGGAAAGTGTTTTAATCACAAATCAGTTCAAAAAAAAGTTGTAAGGAAATGGGCCCTCTTTGTTTTGCCGGTTTTAATCACTTTTTACTCACAGTGGCTGTGCTTTGAGGCGAACCAGTCTGATTTCCACCTCCCATGGACTTTCGCTGAATGATCCAGCTTGGATCAGAAAGGATGAAGCAGGCAGGGGAGGTAAATAGATGACTAATTTGGAAGTGAAGTGGAAACAACAACAAAAACACAGCGAGCTTTAACGTACATCAATGTGCGCAGCCCTAACAAGTCTTCCTTTTGATACCGTGGTATATAAAAAATACATTAAAACAGGGTTGTAATGAGCGATAGAAAGAATGGGATCATCATGTTTCTCAAAAACAATGCTGTTAGTGGTGATAGATGTCTATAAATGCTCTCAGCCTTTATTTTGGTGCGTTATTTTTCCATTGTTCAGACGTGCCATCCTATCAGCAGCTCATCAGGGTCTAAATGTTCTGTTTTATTGGATAGGAAATGAGGAGGAGAGGCAGAGGAAAGTATGCTTGTGTTGCCGCTGCGGCCCGTTCTCATTCCCAGGGTGACAACTACCGACGCCGTGTCACGTGACGAGCATTCGATACTTCTATACATTATGAAATGCACTGGGCTTTCAAATGCAAACTTATCCAAGGCAATTTCAGATGCTTAGAGCAACTTCTAACATCGAGGAGGATGGTGGATGGTTGATGGTGGATGGTTGATGGTGGATGGGTCAAACGTATACAGGACTTTCACCCAGTAGACCATGGCTTGTGTCATGTGTGTCACTTACTTTATGTAAGACACATAGCTATTTTAATCCCACTAACAATCTTTTCCTAACTAAGTGGATTTGTATGAGTTCACCTTGTTAACCACATGTCTTCCGTGTTTAAAAAAGTAATTGTATCGTCATAGTTTGACACCCAGGGTGACCGTGTGCTGGGTGCTTCAAGTTGGATTGAGCTTGGGATGAGAACAGGTTGGATACGGTCATGAACACTGACCTGTTGACCAGGACACTGAATTCATAAATGACCTGTCTTGTGTCCTTTCTTAACACATCTGGTTAAATAAAACTTCTCAATGCAATATAAGGGTAGAAATACGAGGCAGATGTTCTCCAGCAAGGTACAACGACAAGAGGAGGAATGAGCCGTATATGAAGGGCAAATGAAGGAATGGTGAAATGCGGCACCATGGACAAATGGCATATATGACAGACACTTAATAAGGAGCTGGATTTGAGAAATGGCGGCGGGTGAACGACAGGAATAAATGAGAGAGCAAATGAGAAAAATAAATGAAAGGAGGAATAGAGCTGTCCTCCAGCCAATCACTGAGTGTTTTCATTCTTCGCAGATTTTCAAGGGTGGAAGGCTGCGACACACACACGGAAGAATAGAGAGCATAGATACACACATGCACACACGCACACACACACACACACACACACACACACACACACACACACACACACACACACACACACACACACACACACACACACTCAGAAACACACACACACACCTATCGTTTTTACGTATGAGAGAGGAGAAAGGTGTAGCAACAGCAAGATGCCAAATCAGCCTAGCTGTTGTTTCCAACACCTGATCACCCTCTCCCTCTGTCTTCCCTTCATCTCTCTACAACACACAGACACACACACACACACACACACACACACACACACAAAAACATGCACACTCGACTGTAGAAAAACAGGTGTAGACAGCAAGAAATGGAGTCTATGGGGTATTTTTGTGATGTGTATTGTTATTCCCATGATCTCTTTCCTCTCCTTCTCACTTGTTCTGATATACTCACCCACACACAAACACATTTTTGGCAGAGGCTGCCCTACCTTCACACTCCTAGGTCCCTGGCCCCATTTGAACAGTATCAGTGAGCGATGGGGGTCCAGTGATGCCAGAAGACCTGGGTGGAAATAAGTCAAGTCATTTTTCACAACATGCCCCGATGCAAACTTCTCTCCAATGACTGTTGAGAAAACATTTCACCTCTAAGCATTTGCAGTTTGTGTTTGTGTCTGTTACTTTAATGCCTTTCGAAAAGCACGCTAAGAATGAACTATGTTCTCTGAATTTAAACTTCTAAAACTCAACATTTGGTCGTATCTAGAACCAGTCAGTATGGGCAGTTTACTCTGGGCAGTTTACAGAGATTCCTGAGGGGACATACCGTGTTTTTCGGATTAAAAGTCGCTCCGGAGTAAAAGTCTAACCAGCCGAAAATGCAGAATAAAGAAGGAAAAAAACATATAAGTTGCACTAAAGTATAAGTCGCATTTTTTGGGGAAATTTATTTGATAAAATCCAACACCAAGAAACGACATTTCATCTTGAAAGGCAATTTAAAATAAAACTAGAATAGAGAACAACAGGCTGAATAAGCATAAGTTATTTGACGCATAAACAATGAACTGAGAACGTGCCTGGTATTTTAACGTAACATATTATGGTAAGAGTCATTCACAGAACTATAACATATAGAACATACTATACGTTTACCAAACACTGCTAATCACTAAATACAATGAACTCTTCTTCCTCGCTGTCACTTCTGAACAACTCCGCCAACTCAACGGTACGGAAGTAGCAGGTAGCATCTTTTTTTTCACAATGCACTTCTGCCATGACCCGCCCCCGCCGGATTTTGATTGGTTGACGTGTGTGTGTGACGATTGCTGATATGCGCCAAGTCTCTTACGTAACTGAGATAAATAATAGCCCGGGCTATTATTTGATATTTTACGGTAATGTGTTAATAATTTCACACATAAGTCGCTCCAGAGTATAAGTCGCATCCCCGGCCAAACTATGAAAAAAACTGCGACTTATAATCCGAAAAATACGCTAGTAGTTAAATCCAACCTTAAAACTGAAAAACAGGAAAGTAACCTTGATGATGTCCTTATGGTCCAATTTTAGAGTAAAATAGCAGCGTATTCTTTATTGTATATAACTTTTTGATATGAAGTGCCACATTTTCTTGTCATCAGTGTGTCACATCTATATCTACCGTGCATTATTTTTTTCCCCACCTGTGCTGTGAACAAGGCAATGAGTACTAGCCAATCAAAGGCAGAGCAGGGCGGTTTTTCCATTAAACAAAGAGCGCCATCTGGTGGGTTCAGCAAATAAAGGCCATGCTTCATGAAGTTCCATTAAGTTTCATGTGGACATCACTAGGAAAAAGTTTGTAAATAACCCACAGCGCACCTGGTAATGGCTGTGAAATAGGTCATACCCCCAAGAATTTAGTGCACACTTGCTAGCTTAAAGTTGCGTAACGCTCCTTCCATAGACACATGTACAATATTTTCTCTGTGGCTATTATCAGACGTACAGTACATGCCTGACATCACTGTACTCACCCCCAACCCTTCCTTCCTCTCTTCCGCCCTTGAATTTCTTCTCCTGTCTTCCCACCTGAAGGTAAACACTGCCAGCAGTGTCACCCGAGGCCATTATCTTCCATAGTCTGCAGCAACACCGAGCTCATCCGTCCTGCACTCTCACTGCACCATCAGCCTAATGCACTCATTACCACAGACTCCACTATAAAGGATAGGTTCATAGACTCTGTGGCTGCATGAGCCTTTAAACAGGGTGATGTAACTGATAGCAATTTACATATAAAATACACCAGCGATACAGGGGCTGTGTCGAGGCAGCATCAACATTTTGATCTTGTTCCCCTCTCAAATCCCTTAATAGAGCGTAAACAAGATTAGCATTCATTTTGTGTTTTGGTCAGTGGGGACATAATGTCTCTATGGTTCTATAATGACCCCATTGTAAAGCATTTTTCCGCTTAATCCATTATCTATAGCATTTGCAAAAATCAAAAGATAACATTGCCTCAGCTTTGAGCTCAGACTCGGTTCTTGTTAGATTTTTTTTTGCCCTAAGAGCACCGGACAAAGCCTTATGCCTCGATGTTGGCCTTGGTCCAGGTTTTGCTGAATCATGAGTAAGCAGGCTGAGAGGAGCCATATTCATTGTGTGGTTGGAGGCGAGCCTGTAACACTCAGTGGTGATGATGGTGAACAGCTGGGCCTGGCTGCCAGTGACGCTGGTGTGCGATGAGATGATTGATAACTAAATGGGGTGATTTCAGCCTGTGTTTGGGCAGTGTGGCCCTACTAATGTGGAGTGGGGATAATTATTTCATCACTGAGATCTGGAACTCGGACATTTAAATTTATCTCTAGGCTCTGGTGCCCCGACACACCTCAGGGACAAGGGTCGTCATTCATTTTTATTGTCTATCAGCAGATGAATGATCTGTGATGTCCACTACTCTCATGTGTGCATAGCTCTCGTGTCTCCCCTCATGCAAAAAGCATAGTTAACTCTCAAAAAGGGCACAGTTAACCGCTCATAAATGCAGAAAAATGGGTTCACTATAAATGCTTATGAATGTTTTATAACCTAACAACAATAAACGTGTTTAAGAAGCTTTTAACACCATTATAGTTTTATTAACACATATACATAAGTATCTTATAATGATTAATGAGGCCCTTATTACCTATTTGCTAACTCTTATTGGTAAATGGACTTGTACTTATATAGCGCCTCTCTAGTCTTCTGACTACTCAAGGTGCTTTGAGTGTTTGTCACATTCACCCATTCACACAGACATTCACACTGATGGCAGTGGACATCTACATACCATCTAATCTAATCTAACCATTCACACCACATTCACACACCCATGCGCAGCACGGGGAGCAATTCAGGGTTCAGTGTCTTGCCCAAGGACACTTGTGGACCGGGGGGAGATGGGGATCGAACCACCGATCTCTCGAATGGAGGATGACCCACTCCTCCACTGATCCACAGTCGCCCCCACATTGCAAAGCATTACCTTTAATTGCACTGATGAAGAAAACAATCAGTAAATGATTTCTATGCCACAGGAATTTTTATTTTGAGTGTTAGCCAATATCTATTTTTTTGTTTGTTTGTTTTTTCAAAGATTATTTTTAGGGACGTTTTTGCATTTATTACAGTACAGGAGAGATAGGAAATGGGGGAGAGAGAGAGAGGGGGCGACATGCAGCAAAGGGCCGCAGGTCGGAGTCGAACAAGCGGCCCTTCTTCAAAGACTTTAAGCCTATGCATATGGGGCGCCTGCTCTAACCACTGAACCACTGGCCTTAGCCAATAACTTTAATAAGCTTTTTATAATCTACGCCTAAAAATAAATATTCCATTAAAGCCAATCATATGGACTAGGCTGCATTTCATCAATTGAGAACACCTGGCTCTTGATCAATCTAAGACATACAGTATATGGATGTTCTATTTTGTGGTTGCTGTTAGATTTGTTCTGCTTTGTTGACCTTAGCTCTTATAAACCCTATCCACGGTCAACGAGAGTGTCAGCCAGGCGATCGTCTTTGTTTCATTGTGTAGCTCAGCTGTGCGGAGAATGTCCTCAGGGGCATTAATGGGGGTCATAAACTCTGGTGCGGATATTTGAGCACATTGAACTCTAACCGGCCTTGCTCAGACAAGGACACATGCTCTCCTCTGGGGCCATTTCCATGAACAGAATTGGAAAATAGAAGCTATTGATTTCTCACTGTGTTTAATATAATTGCCTCCGGCTGCACTTTTTTAATGTTTAGCATGTTTTTCACCCCATCTTGGTTTCTTAATTTGGAAGTTAGAATATATAGATTACGTTAACTATTCATATTTTCATTTGACTATTGTTTGAGACGGAGATTAAGGAGATTTATCAGTGTGCTTGTATTTTTTTTTTTTTGTCGGGGGGGGGGGGGTAGAGGGGCTGTTAAAGGGGTAGATTATCAGTCTCAGACAAGAACTATAATTGTGTATGATTATGTAATACAGCATCAATATGCAAAATAGCAAAGGGGAAAATATGTAATCCAGGCTTAGATTTACTGTAAATGGCCTAAATCCAGTCATTGTGCATAGTGGACTTTTCAGCGGTGACAGACAACAATGTGGCCTTATAGTATTATAAATTACATTATAGAAAGTTATAAATACTCTGCAAAGAAGGCTTTAAACATTAAGCAGAAGCTGCAAAAAAAGAACGTTCACACCCAAAATCCCTTTTATTGAGTTATCTAACGTGTCAGCCTTGTCCTACATGTTCTCAAATTAACAACAGCCATCATTGTCGAGTACGAGTGAATTGTTTCTGAGTTGAGGTATAACCATCAAGTGGCCAACTAATTAAATTGAAGTGTTTGTGTTTACTGTAATGCTGTAGCTGGTGATGCATTGGATGCCAGTTTGTCATTGATAGTTCGAAGCTTGCACAGCAGTACTTTGGCCCTGCTCCACGTCTACACCGAAGTAATTGACACGTCGCCTGCTGGGGTTTGTGATTAACTTTATTGACATACAGGGGGAGGTGGGTGTATGGCACCGCACACAGTTGGCAGAGCGAACCGGCCTTTCAAGCTGCTAAGACAAAATGGCATTGATGTTTACAGGACCCGTAACGCTGCTGTCCAGTGCGATGCTTGGAGAGAGATTTAGAAGCGTGGTGATTTGGCCTAAAAGCTTCTGCCTGTGGCGTTTCTCTGCCTCAGTCTAAACACCACTCTAATTTAGCACTTTTTATGATGTTGCTCGCTGTCAAGTATGCTTTTTTAAGATGGGCAGGGTTAGCGGATCACCTCGAATAACATTTAAAAGGATGACTTTGTGTATACATTTATACACATGGCTAGATAAATAAGATACATGAAGAGTAAAGAGTGACAGCTACAGTTACATTTGTTTAAAATAATCTTTTAGATTAGAGCGAGGGGGGCTGCCAGTGACCAGCGCCCCGAGCAGTTGGGGATTCGGTGCCTTGCTCAACAGCCCCTCGACAGTGCCCAGGAGATGAACTGGCACCTCTCCAGCCACCAGTCCACGCTCCATTCATGGTCGACACAGGGATTCGAACCGGTGACCCTCCGGCTCCCAGCCGAGAAAAAACATTCTTCTAGTTTCTAAACATTTTGTGCATAGATCTGTAATGTTTTTGTGATATATATTTAATATCACCGGTGTCACATAATTCACCTTTTTCACATTCATATGTTATAAGTTTGAAGTGTGTGTGTAGTACTTTTAGACCTTTAGTATGATCGTCAGCATTGGCTGCTTTCATATCTACCTGCAATTTCAGAATGCAACCTCTCCTTCTCGGTATTCAACTTATATTGTGACTATTCGAGTGAGTAAGATGTCAGCAAATTGCAGGAGACCACTATTAAAAGTTACTACATTTGAATGTACATGTAATATGAGAAAAGAGCGGTCAGCAACCTTGAGCGCGGGTGTCACCGTTGGCATGTGAAAGCTTAACCAGTTGCACACCAGTAATAATAACATAATAACAAGTTTGCAAGAGGCTTTGGGGGAAATTATGTAGAGATTTCTCGTCTGCATGCCAAAGTACCTTTTTCACAGCCTTGGTTGGTGCACTGACTGTTATTTAGGGTAGTTTGACTGACATTTCCCTTGTGATGCTTCATGAATTCTTTTTTTTTTTTTTTTGTGAAGCCAGTAGCTGGAGCTCTTGGTATGAAGAAAAAAAGGCTCAATGACTGGTAATTTGTTCCTTTGTTGAACAGTGAGTGCCCTCTACTATGCTTGGATAATAAAGAAAATACGTAATATAGCTTCATGAAGCTTTGTTTGGGGCCTTTCTATGTGGAGTTTGCATGTTCTCCCCGTGTCTGCGTGGGTTTTCTCCGGGTTCTCCGGATTCCTCCCACAATCCAAAGACATGCACGTGTTAGGTTAATTGATGACTCTAAACTTGCCCGTAGGTGTGAGTGGTTGTCTGTCTCTGTGCGTCTCTATGTGTCCTGCGATAGACTGGCGTCCTGTCCAGGGTGGACCCCGCCTCACGCCCGTAGTCAGCTGGGATCGGCTCCAGCCCCTCGCGACCCCGACAGGGACAAGAGGTTGAAGATGAATGAATGAATGATTAAAATTTGCCTGTGATTGCCTCGTACTCATCTTCTTCAGAAAATGTGGCGCAGGCGGGGGTTAAATAACGCTCCCGGAGCGGACTTGGTTATGGATATTGCACGCTGATTTACAAGAAACTGTAAAAATGGCACTTCACATCCAAGAGGTTGTGTGCTGATCCTGGATGCTGCAGCATCATGCCTTGAGTTCAATTTGATCACACTTGATCAGAGTCTCTCATGTCACAAATAGAAAATATGATTGTTCATACTGTCCATCGAAAGGAAATAGACAACAACCCAAAAAAAAATAAACTCAGGGTGAATCCGGACCATGATAGGGCCTGTGAACGTACCAGGGATTTGCTCTCATTAGCCGTTTTAAGGGGGCCCACCACCTCGAAACCCACCTTTTGCTGCCTCGACACAAGAGTTTGATTGACAGGTTCAGTCCCCCGCGTTTCACTCCAACACCAATCTCACGTAGACACACAGAGGATTGTCGTTCACTGCGTAAAAAACAGCAGTATGTCATTAACTCTGTGAGAGGAGCCTTTAATGTAATTAACAGTGAGGAGACGACGTGTGGTTACCGTGAGGTCGAGTAAATCACACACCCTTCCACCCACCTCGCTTACTGCAACAGTCATACACACAAACACACTCCCTCCCCCTCTAAGCCCTTGTTGAGAAAGTGTGTCTTTAATTAAAAATCCCCTAACCGCCACACACTCATCTGCACACATTGTTCACAAACACCACTCCTAGTTTCCAGTCAGAACATGTTGGCTTGATTAGTATTAATCCTTATCTCCAGAATGGACGGCTTCTCAACTGTGTTTTTCCTCGGCTGGCTAATTTCATGAAGAACATAATTACAGCATTTTCAATTTCGACCCTCCGCAGAGTTATGAGGCCGACAGTCTATCTCTGCACTGCAGCTGAGAGGGTGTGTGTGTGTGTGTGTGTTTCTGTGTCCGTGTCTGTGTGTGGATATATCATATCCGTGTATCCCAGAGTGCTTGTGTGTGTTTGTGACTAAAATGAGAGGGAGAATTAGCGGGTTATGCGAGTGACTAATACAAGAGATAATTTCATGCCGAATCCAAATTAGAAAAGCGGCTGAAATCACGACGACTGTGTAAACCGCACAATAGGCAGCAACTCTTGTGCAAATTGGTTTGATTTACTAATTTCCTAAGTGAAAATATTAGGATTATGTGGATGCTAAACATTTTAGTGCGGGTAAACTGCTGTCTGGTCCAGAATATGTTCAGTAACAGTGTGATATCCGGTGATCGGATTTACTTGCTGTCTCTGCGGTGTGTGTTCCAACAGTAGGAGGATGAAAGGCATGTCAGCTCTGATTAGAGCTGCCGAACTGGCACAGTTTGAGTGAATGTGTGTGCGTGTCATGCCTGAGCTTTGGTCACTCTCCAGGAGGGAGATCGGAGCTGTCCTAAGGCGGTGGCCATGTTCCCATCCTTCCCAGCTCCTCCTTTCATCTCCCCTCATATCTTTCTCTTCCTCCTCTTCCTCTCTGCGGTGCGACTGTTTCCCCTCTGATATCTCCGCTCGTACTTCCCTCTCAAACGCTCAGCTGCCACACATATCTATGCACTTCTGTGTGAGAGCGTCTTTTTCCGGAAAAAGCAGCGTGTGTTTA
This sequence comes from Echiichthys vipera, assembly GCF_963691815.1. Lineage (NCBI taxonomy): Eukaryota > Metazoa > Chordata > Actinopteri > Perciformes > Trachinidae > Echiichthys > Echiichthys vipera. The sequence goes on along the minus strand of NC_139830.1, from coordinate 5,916,630 downwards.
TTTGGATGCAGGCAGCCCATCAGTGATGCTCTGTCAGCTTTGATAATAACTTGGGGCCTCGGGGCGCTGTGGCCCCTGATACTTTGTCACAGTCCTCCAGCTCTGCAAACACAAGCCACCGTTGCCAGTAAAGCATCTCTGCCTTCACTGATAATGAGCTCTGTGTCCTCAAAGATAGTATATGTAGTGTGGACGGGTGCCAGATTCCCTTGAGGTGTTGAGCGCAGCATGACTCCTGACACCAACAGGGCGGCAGCTTAAGTCCTGAGCACACAGTCCCACGACTAAGAGACAGTCATTAATATTTAAACTTGATAAAATAAAAATCTAATGGTGCCCATGGGGGGACTTAGTAATCACAGCAGCAGGTAGAGTAAAAAATGACTACAAAGTCAAGTAAGTTACTATCAAAGTTTTCTGGGTAAGTGTGGGAAGCAGATAGCAATTAATACTGTTCCAGACACTCTACTGGAGCACTTACGTGATTAATTGTGCCAAATTGCCAAACAGTTATGATAACCCAGCAAATAAACTAATAAAAATAATAGCTCTGCAACATCCATATCCATTAGTTTGCATCCATTAGTTTTAAACGGCCTCCCTTCAAAAAGACAGAGTTCCTTCTGACCATAAATTTAGCTCTTAAAAGCCTAATGCGACACGGCGGAGACACATATTTAGCTAACAGTTTAGCGTAGTAATTAGCGTTTGTGAGCTCTCCGCCTCTGCCAAGTGCCAGCCACCCAACATCTGTTCCTCCGCTGCCGCCGGGCCAGCGCTCCCACCCTCGTCCCTCCCTCCTCCACCAGCCATCTTTGCCTCCCCGCAGGTGGTGGAACATTTATCAGGTCTGGAGTGAAGTGATAGGCGGACATTTTAAAAAAGGAAAAAGCGACAGGTCTGATGCCCCCCAGAGCTGTTTGAGTGTTCATTTGAGTCTTAAAAGAGAGAGGTCCTTCTCCTGCGGTCACCTTGACCCATCTCCCCGCTCCCCCATCAGCTACAATTAAATCACAGGGAGAGTGCTGAGCCACCCAGCCTGAGCTGTGGGCACATATCTGCGCCATATTCTCAGCATATTCACCCGATGATGGGAAGCCTCTGCATTTGCCTGTGTATATTGGATTTATTTTTTTGCACCAGCGGTGATGGATTTTCCATTTCCCCGTTTTGTTTGGTGAGAGGAGCAGCGCATCAACAAGACTGTCGCATCTTCTGTCACTCCATCGCACACCGTTTGCTCAATGCCATTTTATGATTTGGCTCTTCTCTGCGAGTCACGTTTCTCCACATCGTGGCACCCATTTAACCCTGATAACTTATTGTTCATGCAATACAGAGGGGGGAGTCTTTAAAGCATGCAGACAGTGACAACACCCCCTCCCTAATCTTTTATTTTCTGTTCGCCTTTCCCCCTTGTCTACACGTTCTTCATTACTTTGCATTTACCTCCTCTGTGGGCAAAATGTCATTTCAACGCCCCTGCCCCGAAAGGGAGTGAGCGTGGGGTGGGGAGGGGTGAGATGGAGACGATTATGACAGAAAGAGCATGAAAGGGGAGAGAAAGGGGACGGCGGCAGGAAATAAAGTTGCTCTTATCAGAACTTGCCAGGAGCAATGCGCACACAAAGCTGCTCGGGAATCCAATTTAGTCTTTGCTGTTAGTTTAAGTGATATCAGTGCAATTAGCTGTCACAGGTCAGAGTGTGAGCCGGACGTGTTAAGTGATTTCCTGAAATCCCACCAGCAGAAGCGTGAGGGGACGCCGAGTCTCTGAATAGAAAAAAAAAGAAAGAGAAAAAGAAACAACTTCCCTCACCAACTCCACAAATGGACCGCTTCTTTATACAGCCGGCTAATAAATGTCAGCCGCCTCTTGGCTCTTTTGTTTTGCTCTCGTCGGGGGCTCACTCTGGATTTAAATGGATTTTCCTCCTCCGTATCCCTCCACAAGGGTGACTTTGAGACGTAGCGGTTTCATTTGAGCCTCGTATAACTCAATTGTGCTGTATGTTGGTGACTTACATGTTGGGGGTACAAACAGCAGGTATGCCCTTGTTGTTTTTCACAAAAGCGATTAGACAGAAGGTGCATTGCTGGGAGTAGGATCTATTTATAAAGTGTCCGTCTTACATCATACTAGTAACTCTTAAGCAGGAGTATAGGGTCCATGGGGAATATAGTGAAAGCCTGTACGGTATATGCCAGCCCAGTTTGGCTGACATGCTTCTGAATGGACTTGCTCTGTAACTTCCCTTGACTAAGCAGTATTCCAGAGGTGATAGCTATTCGCATCTTAATGTTGCAAGTGTAACCTCCAGAACTGCCTGGGAACATTGGCAAAAGTGAAGTTACTGAAGGTCACATTTGCTCTATCTTTGTGCATGTGTAATGCAGGAGAGTAACAAGCACAGACGTTTAGGCCGATGCAGGACTAACAGACTAAACGGAACCAGCAGCCGTTCTCCCTGCACAACTACTGCATAATAACTATGATATTGTCGAACCATAAAGCAAACAGAGCAGGTTACAATGTAATGTGGCATTACATAGACTCTCTGACTAAGGAGCAACAACAATGCAATATCTATTTTTCATCTAACAGGATGTTAAGCTCTGTGATTAGTCATAGTCAAAGGCTTTTTTTCATAGACTTAATTTACACGCACACACACAAACACACACACACACACACACACCATTCATTCTCCATCTGTATTCCACCTGATTGACTGTGATTACCACTGACCTCATCCCTCCTCCTCTCTCTCTCTCTCTCTCTCTCCTCTACCTCTCTGCTTTCTTCCTGGTCTCTAGGGGAGATCTGTGCGTTCAACATCCACGGGCTGGAAGCTCCGTTTGAGGCAGTGGTGCTGAACGGTACGTCTGGTGAGGGCCAGCTGAGGGCCCGTGGCCTGGTAGACTGCGAGCTACAGAAGGAATACACCTTCATCATCCAGGCTCATGACTGCGGTTCTGGCCCCGGGGGCACGGAGGGCAAAAAGTCCCACAAGTGAGTAAGACGACGAAAGGGTCTGAAGTCAGACGAAATACAGCTTTGCATGCTTGTACAAAGTCACTGAAAAGGGAAGGACACCAAGAAAACATGTAAAGGCAATTAAATAACGGATTTTTCATAATTCATATATAACTGCTTGGGCTAATTTATGTAAAAGCGCAAGTACCTGTTGTATAATTCATCCTTAATTTAGATAATGGCTTATGTCCCATCAAATCATCAGAGATGCATGAAAACAGTTTAGAAGGAATGATTGTTCTTCTGTTATGAGAATGACAAGCAGTTGGCTCTGTATTTGTCGATAGATGTTCCTGAGCATACATAATGAATGTGGGTGGCAAATGAAAGCAGGGACGACTAAGGATAGAAAATAAGCTGTCTGGCTGGTAGTGGGCATTAACAGCTAGTTCAAGCAGAGCCCCAACAAGCTGCCATGACCAACAACATGCATCAAACTCAAACTCAACCCATCAAATCTCAATTGTACTGTATATTTCGTTGTAATGGTACAATGACATTAAAGACAATTCAATTCAATTTCTACATATGGTCCAATGAAAAAATCTGAGGTTGTCCATTTATTGTTCTTAAGAAAATGGCAAGTGGACAAGCAGGAATCCCAGTCCACCCGTCAGGGAGAGAGGCTCTGACATACTTTCAGCTGCAGACTTGTACCGGTTGTGCAGCCACAATGTTGCATGTGTTGCCGTTGACGCATTCAGCCACTTTCCTGAAACCACTTGCAGGTCTGCACAACCCTTACCGCATAGCCTAGAGGTTGCCAGCTGTTTGTCAGCCTGGCATACTCTGTTGGTAGATTGGGCGATTTAAGCTGACAGTCCACATCGACATGGATAGCTCCAGAGCAACAAAGAGTATACCAGGCAGACCCAGCTAAAAGGAAAATGCTATTTCTTAAGCTCTCAAATAATCTACTCCAATGCAAGAGACATCTGGTTGCACAAGTCATCCCCCAGCACTTTTAAAAGTTAAATATTACTCAAATAACACACCGACTCTTTCTTCTCCTGCCATCCACTTGGCTGCAGGCAAATCACAGATCGTTATACGTTGAACCATCCAGGCCAGCATATATACGGCACAACACTCACCTCCACCTCCAGTAGACTACTTTAGAGAGGTCAAGTGATAAAAACCAATTTGTCACACTTGTTGGCCAGCCTGAAAGCAGCTTCTGTCTGGAATTGCTCTCCAATCAATCTTTCAGACAACTACCTCTGTCCACTACATGCTGCACATCTCCTCTTTGTGTCTTACCACGCAACCCCTCACCTCAGCCAACAATGGAGGCGTGCACAAGCCACCATCTTGTCTAGTTTATTGCGTGCACACACACACACACACACGCACACAATTGCTGTATACACACGGAACTAGTTAAAAGTTTTACCTCAGTCGTACGTAACTTTTATTTGATGTATGTGGTGTGCTGTGTTTTGTGCGTGCGTGTGTGTTTATGTGCGTGTGTGTGTGTGTGTGTCTGTGTCTGTGTGTGTGTGTGTGTGTGTGTGTGTGTGCGTGTGCGTGTGCGTGTGTGTGTGTGTGTGTGTGTGTGTGTGTGTGTGTGTGTGTGTGTGTGTGTGTGTGTGTGTGCGTGTGTGTGTGTCTGTGTCTGTGTCCGTGTGTGTGTGTGTGTGTGTGTGTGTGTGTGTGTGTGTGTGTGTGTTTGTGTCTCTGTGTGTGAACGAGGCAAAAAGGGTGATGGATTCTTGCTATTTCCATGCTGTTGATCATGTTTATATCCCATTAAAGCATCCTTTTATGTCATACTATTACTTTCTATCAACACAACTTACTGCCTGCTGTGACCCGGGCCCAGCATGGTTGGAGGGGGGGAGTTGAATTTGGGGACACTTTAAATGGCTTCTCCTTTCTCTGGCAACTCTCAAAGGATGAGGCTGGCATTTTGCCGCACCGCTCGCTCGCCTGCTCCGATTTAGAAAGGAATCTAACAGGAAAAAAAAGAATCTCTGCCTAAGGCTGTGCTCAAATTACACATGACACGTCAACAGTAGAGAAGGAAATCAGTCAAGAAAATTAGCCGCTAAAGAGGACAGGGGAGAGGATCAGGAGTGACACAGGATGAATTTAAACTTCACCCTCTATCCGCTGCTTACCACTGGCTACTGCCCTACTTCTCACTCTTTATTTTTTTCCCTGGCTCAGCTAGATCCCGCTGTCTGAATCTGTCCTTCTTTCTGTCAGTCTCTGTCTCTGTTACACACTCACACAGCGTTTGAATATTTCGTCAGACTGTCTCTGCACAGTCATAAATGGATGCGCTCTCTGCCCTGGCTGTACAAATCTGTCTCTCAGTGTGACAGAAATGCAGTGGGGGTTTTTTTTTTGCACACAATTGAAATGTTGTTTCCTTTTCGAAATGCGAAGTCATACTTTGAACACATGCATCATCCTGCAAAGCCAAAAAAGTGCTATGTTCCTCCACTCTTGTTGCCTTTTTCAGAAACGGACGGCTTTATAAACACTGACCTTAATGACTTTTTAATGGCTTTTTCTCAGTCGGAGCACCGATATAACAGCGCACACAGTTCTGAATCACATCACTTTACTCTGACCTCCAAGATATTCTACTTGGCTGCCCGTGTGAGCTTTAGTCACTTGTCAGCAAAGTGCAAAGCTCAAATGAATTCACCTCAAACTCCTTGAGACTGTTTCTGCTCAGGTCAGCGTTAAATGAAACACAAATTAATCTACAACACTGTAGGGCTGACCTCTGCCAAATTAACAATTTGTACTGAACTGTGAAGTGTTCTGAGTCTCGTCGTAAAGCACAATGAATGTGATAAATGTCAATTTTGTCTCTGTCTATTGATGCAACGCTGTAGCGATTCAGCTGAGACATTAATGACTTTAATTGGTGTCAAGTACCCCTGGTCTTTCTGGTGTGCAGAAAAATGAGTTATCACGACCTAACTAAACTCAAACGTCATCAGTAGAGAAAACAACTGTAAGCTGTGTACAGGCTAAAGGGAGATGCAATGATGCAGTAGACATAAAGTACTATTTATATATAATTGCACGAGCAACATATGGACATGGATGTATTAAGATAACTTGATAAAGGGTTCATTTTTTCAGTTGAACTACCCACAATCATAATCCTTCCCATGACTTGCGCCTGACCAGGTCACGTGTATTTAACACTGGCGCAAGGGTTAAGTGCCTGGTTTAATGCATTCACAGCAGGTTTAGGCACGTCTGAGAACGTGTGTGTGCAAATGTGTGCGTTTGAGAGAGAAAATATGGAAGTATTTGAGGCACACAAATGCTTTATCGTGTCTGTGTAGCCACACATCCACACACATGCTGGGTGCTTGGCAACGCGGTTTATTAAAGTCATCATTAGTGAATCTTAGAGGCCTGTATGTCCTAACCTTCCTGCAGTTTGGAGAGGCTAATTATCTCACCGTACTGCTAGCTGAAGGACAGTCATGCACACACACACACACACACACACACACACTCACAAATCCCAAATGCTGAGTCAAATTCACACTGATACCTAAATTTACATATAAATAAGACAAATATCGTAGCTGGGGATAGATAGGCTGAATCTGCATCTGGTAACCAACTCATGCACAGAAACACACTCAAAGACACTCGTGCACGTAGGCAGTTCCCTAACAAAACACACTGAACATTAACAAAAAAGTCACTTCCTAGGGCCAAAAGCTGTGCCTTGTTAGCATAAGCCGTCATGATAAATTCCTGCAGTGAGAAGACCATGGGACTCCACGTGGATAGTGCAGCCCTGTCAAAGTGTCGGCGCTTTATTCTAACAAGAATCTTAACTTCACGCTTGTCACACTTGATGCTAATATGAGTGAAACCTCATTCTGTCAAAATCTGTTAGGTGACGTGATTATTATTCCTGGCAAGAAAGAACGGAAAAAAAAAAAACACCTAGTGTAGGAATATGTTGTTTATCTCCGGCGAACATAATGTAATAGGAGAGTATAGTCTCCGTGTTTCAATTATGAATATGCACCGCCAGGAACTACACCATCTGTGCTTGTCTGCTTCACTTACCAGACGAAAGAAAGTGACACCCGTTGGAATCCCACGATTCAAACCACGATCAGACGTCGCCGTATGTCTTCTGTAGCGTAGAAGTTTGTCACCAGAGTCGGGTGAATGGACATTCAGTCGTTTAATTGCCTGCGAATGCTCTTGAAGGTAAAATATTAATATGCTTTTGGTTTAAGTGTATCACATTACACCGTTTACTCATTTGTACCACTTACCGTATGCTTCTTTTCTGTGGCATGGTAGTCCAGGCCGTACGTCGATGATTTGATCAGTACTATCTGGTGTGAAACTGGAGCAGGATCTGGACATGAACTGGATAGCCATGCATAATAATCACCTTGTATTGAGATTAAACAGCTCCCCGTGGAGTTCTGTGCTAGTGCCTCGGGGTGCCAGTCGATGTGGAAGTTGGATTTCCTTGCATATTAATGAGGCTACCATCCCGTTCGGTCCCATTAGTATAGTTTGGCTTGTTTATGTCCATTCTAGTCTTACACAAGGAAATGGATGATTCAACCTCTTGGCTAATTCTTGACAACGATTAATTGAGTCCATTGCAATTGCGTTTGGTGTGCAGGCACGTGTGTGTGTGTGTGTGTGTGTGTGTGTGTGTGTGTGTGTGTGTGTGTGTGTGTGTGTGTGAGTGTGTGTGTGCACAGGAGACATTTAATAATGAATCTGTGTGAGTGGCTGTGTTTGATATATAATGAGTGTGGATGAATGTGTAATAAGCTGGGAACAGTGCTAACCTGGCATTAACATGCATCACCTGGCTTTAACTTGCAGCTGGCATCTGAGTGTCTGCATATGATTTAACTGGATTGGAATCAAACCTGGCAGTGAAATGTGTCTCCTCTGCTTGCAATGCACTTTATTCTCCCAATGAGATATTTATATCCTTGAAAATTGACTGCAAACATCCTCTCATTCCTTTTTATTAGATCAAAGACATGTTGTTTTATTTCTGCAAACGGTGTTTCTGACACAAATGGATTGGAAACTCACTGCATTAAGATTTTTTTGTTTGTTAATGCTCTAGGAAAGTGCAGTGGGAGGTTATGTAAGCCTTTATAAACAAGCTGATTTTAAATCAATTCTTAACAATGGGACAATGTAATCTCTTTCTTGTGTCAGTAAAAAAAAAAATGTCATTCTGAATTAACTGTAATTTTCTTTTAGACTTTTTCTGTAGCCAGATGAAAAGAAAGTTACAGTATTCTTAGCAACTTCTAACAAACCATGTAAGAAACGAGGGAGATAATGATCTATTTCTGAACTTAAGCCGTGATCCTTCTAAAACACTGAACAAGTGGCTACTTTAACTTAATGTGTGATCTTTACTCAGTCATTCTCTCATGACAATTAAAACTACACTCAACTTTTCTAACTTAAATCAATTATGAGTAATTATATGGATTAGCAGTGAAGTGTGTGTGATGAAAATACAGTATACCGTATGTGTGTGTATGTGTATTTGCAGCTAAACTACTACATTTTACATAATACCTGTCTTTAACTGTAAGTGGCACTCAGCTTGATGCTGTTTCATGTTAGCACTCCTCAATGTCATCTACAGTATATTGTCCATTAAGCAGTGTTAAGTCCTGCTAATGCAGAAACCCAGGTTTGACATGATTTGACATCGAAGAAAACGTTGGCTTAGTTTAAATCCTTTGTTTTTTCATTTTAAAAAACGAAAAAAAGTGCAAAGTGCCAAGAATATTGCACTCTATCATTATTTTCCGTCCTTTACTTATACAATACCTATGTCTGCATGAGCTACAGGTGACTACGAGCTGCACAGAGCTGTGATCCTTTTACATTAGTCAAATGATTCAGTGGAACTTTATGCAGCTTTGAGCTGATGATCTTCTAAATCAAATGTAAAATGTAGCACACAGGTTCGATAGAGTCATATCATAATATTAATATTTTACAGTGATATACAACTGTTGATTCTACATGCTCTGCCTCTAGATCAGGGGTGTCAAATCTGGCCCGCGGTGTAATTATATTTGGCCCGCAAGATCATAAGGTAAAGACCTGTTTGTCAACAATATAAAATAAGAAACACCACGACAAGAACAAGGACCTGCACTGAAAAGGTTCAACATTACACATCTTGAGAGAAGGGAAAAGATGCACATTTGCAGTCTTTTTTAATTTTTTTTAGTAAATATTGAGTTTGGCCCGCAATTTCATCCCAGTCTTTAAATTTGTCCCACTGTGAATTTGAGTTTGACACCCCTGCTCTAGATAGTCAGTTTGTGTTTTGTTTTTAAACCTGGAGTTGATATGGTTTGACCTCAATGGCAGTCTGTATTTCAGAGCCAGTTGAAAACAGGGTAGTATATTGTATTACCTCATATACTGGATCAATGTAGCTTTGACTTTTTTCCCCAAGTAGCCATGTCTATGGCTTTGGTTTTATCCACTTTGTTCGGTGGCGATCATTTGAGCACCCATAGGGTCACTTAACCCCCTGCTGTTGTTCGGTGTCCCTCCAATACATTGTGAACCCCTGTTTATGAGCTTAGGGAGGGATGACTAATGATAGGTTCAGCCTGGCACACACACACACACACACACACACACACACACACACACACACACACACACACACACACACACACACACACACACACACATCAGCCAGATGTGAGCCATCAGCAGAGAAACACAAACTCACATGCACCCTCAGAATCATACATATTCCCAATTATTGCATTTCGTTATATATCATGCAGTTGTGTGTATGAATATATCATCACACAACCACACAGCAGTCCCTCCGTACAAGCCCCAGTGGAGTGGAACATATGTTTGCTCCCTCACCACTGGCGAAGCAGGGGGGGTTATGTTTATGAGAGAGAATCATTAATATGACAAAACAAGGCTGGCTGAGGGATTTACTGCACACACTGGTGCTGTCAGTGCCTCTTATCACTGTCTTCACTGCTGTTAGCATCGCTGTTAACATCCCATGAATCCTAAAGCCCTGTGACTTATCAATGTTTTATACGGGTTCATTTGTGTATTTTCTACCTGTGTCCAGTGTTGAAGGAAGTATCCAGATCCATTAAACACCTATTTCCTCAGGCAGCTTCTTACTATAAATAATGCTCATACTTCGACACAGTGTTATGCATGAGATGGAACATTTTTAGTTATTTTCTGGCGTTTTTGACTATTATACCCATTGGTTTGGAGTAGGCGGAGCATGGTCGGAAAGAGGTGAGGTCACATACTTGCAGTACCACAATGTAAACATACTCAGTTACAAGTAAAAGCCCTTCATTACATATTGTGACCATGCTAAAGTATTTAAATTGGCTATTATTAAGCAATAAAAAGAAATCTGGCTAAATTGCTCCAAATACGTTTACAGTTTTACAGTTTTTATGTTACAGCAGTAAGCATTTGCATGGTTAACGTTGTTTCATGATGAACATTAGCTTCAGCTAGGTAGCCAGGAAGTTGGAGAGAGGTAAAATTTCTTAGTTTTACCAATTTATTTAATGTAAAATGATGGGTTTGGGGCTCCGTGAATATTCCTTTATACATTATAACTTCAGATCTGTTATAAAAACATTTTAAAATCAAACTAATTACACTGAATAATGCGGATAATGAAGACAAAATAAAATAATATCGGGCGACATCATTGTGTACATGCATCTGATAAGGAAACTGAAAACTGTTAGGTGGTGGTGTGTCAACTACTGTATGTACTGTTCGGTAGCCTGTATGTACGGATAAGAATACATCATATTTAAGACGCTCAATTTATGTTTTATATGTACAATCGCACTAACTAAAAATAATAACTACTGTAGGATAAATGTAGTGGATTAAATAGTATAATTAATCACTCCAAAATGTAATGGGGTCAAAGTAGCATTGAATGGAAATCATGCATATTTACTTCTACCTCAGCTTCGTCCCCCATGTGTGTGTCTATATTGCCTTTTGATTCCAGTTGTTTATGTGTTTCTTATTTTCTATTAAACTTGTATCTGCATGTGTGTGTGTGGAGAAGCTCAAAAACAAATGGTATGCTATGTTTGTGTACTTGTGACTGGGAGAGATAAGGAAATGTGGAAATCCATTCTGCGTGGGCACGGCCTCCCAACTGTCTCTCTCTTTGTTGTTCAGTCTCCGTCTCCAGCCGACCACATGTTGGAGAGATATTTACAGCTTATTTTAATAGGATCATTTCACCATCATTACCGTACCGACCGGCTAATCCTATAAACCACATACTCATGCCTGCACCTTTGTCTCTTAAAGCGAAGCACTGCCGTGTTATTGTCATTCGAAGCTTAAAAACAGTGTTAGTCTGTCCCTTCTTCATCCCTCACCGGTTGTCAGTCAGACAAATCGAACAATTGATTGTGCAATCTGTTGCCTTCTGGCCTCCTGAGAGTATTGATGAGGGTGTGTTAAAGTGATGAATGGTCGGGTTTTTTTCTTCATGTGTGAATTAACATGAATTACTGCTGATAGATCACTGTTGGAATGATTAATTAGTGCAGTTTAGAGAACTGAGCATATAGTAAATGTAGAGATCAGAGGATTATTTTTCCATAGCAACACGATCGATGCAATCCATTGGGTCAGGTCAGACAGTGTATTACGTAAAGCACATTGTGACTACTGGTTACCGAACTAATTAATCTACAGCAATGAACTCCTGCCCTCAACTATCCAAACTTAACAATCATCTGAGAGGCTGCTGTAATAGTAGTAGATGACCTACTACCAGTGGCAGGGAGCAGGCTTTGACAACAACAAAAAGTAATGCAAAGTAATTTGTGCATTTTCCAATTTTTTATGCATGCGTAAAAGCAGGAGACATAGCATAAAACAGTGAATCTCCACTTCAGGAGGCAGATTGAGGTGGTGGATGGGTCCCAAAACACAGGACTTTCACCGAGGGCGAGCAGGGTTTGTTTCCCTGACGCTGTAGTTTATGTCCCGGATGTACTAAACCAAACCACGCCATTTAAAAAAAATTAGAACCAAGTGTTTATTCATGCCTATCCTAACCATCACCATTTGTAGACCAAGACCAGTTGTAGTATAAGTTTTGGTGCATAAACCTAATGGACACCAAAAGGAATGGTCACAGACTACTTCAGTCCATTGCTTCTGAGGGTCGACTTACGTTCACCGTTTCATAAGATATCATCTGAATTTTTGTGCAGAAACTGTCTCTCTTTTGTGCAGAGAGACAGTTTAATTTTGTGGACATTAAAGACACATTTAGTGTTTTAAACTACGTAGTTGAGGTTACAATGAGTAAGCACAATGCAACACATAATCAGAAATTCCCACATAGCCTCTGCCCATTACTAAAATCACTTGAATGAAGATTATTGAATCAATTCACGTTCATTTAGCAGTAAAAGCTTTAATGGGTATTTTGAAATGTCTTTAAAGGCGTACTTCAGACACATTTTTGGTTAAATTGTTCTAAGTTTTAAGCCCAAGCTGATTTGATGACATGATTAGGATGTTATTTTTCAACAGAATGCATTATATGACAGGTTTCACAGGCCAAGTAGCACTTCTTATGTCAGTTATAGTAAACACCATCTGTTCAGTTGGTGGAACGCACCTTTAAATGTTTCTCTATTAATAACAATCAAACACTTGTAGTATTGTCATATATTTGGTGTAGATATATGATTGGGAGTAAACATTATACTAAAACCATGCTAGCATCTCTGTCAGGCTGTAATTAGGCATTGTGATGTGTTGAACTAAATGCTAACATTAGCATGCTAACATGCATCTTAGTTTATTGTGTTATTAGCAATTAGCAATTAGTTTTTTAGGTATTCGGTCATACACCAAAGTATTGTACAAATTAAAATTTGACCAGATGATGGCACTAGAGGAAAATTGATTATTACACCATTATTATTACAATGCATCCTGTGGAGAGCATGACTGGTGTACTAAGTAGAAATCCATCCATTAGTCATTGAGGCATTTTAGTCAAAACCAAACATTTTCACCCACTATTCCTCTGGGGACCATAAACGACTGTAAAAAATGTGTTGTTGTTATTGTGTTGCCATTCCATCTAATAATCAAAGTTTGGACTAATTTCCCTCACCAAGGAAAAAAGATCAATGGTCTTAAAAGCAGTAATGCTATATGCAGATGATGGACTTTTCTACACTAATCTCCACTTTTTTTCCACTCTGTTGCCCCCTACTGTCTGCAGGGCGGTGGTGCACATCCAGGTCAACGATGTGAATGAGTTTGCACCAGTGTTTCGGGAGCCCCAGTACCGCGCCGCAGTGACAGAGGGCAAGATTTACGACAGCATCCTGCAGGTGGAAGCCACTGACCAGGACTGCTCCCCACAGTACAGCCAGATCTGTAACTACCAGATCACCACCAACAACACACCCTTCGCTATAGATCGCAACGGTGAGTAGAATAGAGAAAAAGATATGTTGAGAGCGTCCACAGGGATGCAGGGTTTTGTATTGACATGTCTGCTCTTTGACAAAGACATACGTCAGTACTTGCAACAGAGAAACCTCATTATCTTGCCTACATTTTTATAAAAGGTGTGTAACATTCAGTGCATCTAAAGCCGAAGTGTTTTTGTTGTACCCACTTTCCCTCAACCCTCAACTACATCCACAGCACTTCTTCTCAGTGATTTCCACATGTACAAAAACATCTTCACAATTAAGTTTAAGGTTTCTTGCCCTTCATCTTGTTCAAAGAGGATGTAAAAAAAACATTTCTCTCACAACACAGTGGTACTCTTGATCTAAAAATCCCATTCATACACACACATGCACTTTACAGCCACAGGAGATACACGCTCAAGCACTCCTACTACTCATACACATAATAGTACACTCAATACGTATTATGTTGCATTCACACCAAACACGAATGACTCGCTTCAGACGCTTGTATCGCGCCACTTGCTCACATTTGTCACATTTGTGATCATCGCTTCATTCCCGAACTGAAGCTAACCCCTGGCTCAGCCTACTCTGCTGTTGTGCTAAATGGAAAGTTATGCTAGTGCTAACCAGGGATCTGAATGTTTCTAAAAGAACAGAAATTAGCTCTCAGATGAAGTCTGTGGCTCTTAAAAGAGCCATTGTGTTGTAGTGATCAGACTGTCAGTGATTTAACCTCCGTAGCTGTGCAGGCTGCTGCCCGGTCTCTCCGTTAGATCAGACCAGCTTCACTCTGCAGTTACGGCTTTCTTCTTCTTCTTTCTGTTCTTCTTCTTCTGGATTTACGGCAGAACAGATGCCTAAAGGCACGTCACTGCCATCCACAGTGCATAGTTATATCCATTATATTATATCCACAGGTACAGACTGGTTTCCCCCAAGGACTGACACAATAGTGGCTTTGTTGAGCCCATAGAGCGCTTGGATGTCTCATGGAGAACCTCGATGAGACACTTCATTCGCGCCGTACTTGCCTCTACCAATTTGCCACTTGCATTTCTACCTCTGCTCTCGTTATTATTATTTTATTATTCATTATTACAAATTAAGATTGTGCGATTGTTAATCACACACACAAATACAGACATAGTGTGTGTGTGTGTGTGTCAAAGTCATAATTTAGTGCACACTTTGACTTGGGATTTAAACTTCTGGATTCGTATCGCTCGCACGCTTTTTAAATACAATTGTAGTTGCTCTTCTTAACAATCTGCCTACACATTTTTCTGTTTTTAGGAGACATACTGTAGATGCAAGGGACCTTGCTCTTTAGTTTTTTGTTGCTTCCAACTGCAGAGTGTTGCCCACTGCTGTGTCGTAATAAAAAGATTGAGTGGATGAGGTTAGGGCCAAACTGCTCTGTGAATGATACAGAAGGGAAGCTGCAGCCAAAGTGCTCTTTCTTCTCTCTCCCCGTTTGAAAGGGTCTCGCGCGGCCATTGACCGCTGAGGAAAAGAATGTGAGAGCTCTTGAACTCAAGAGCACCTGAGGGAGAGAGGGAGTAGATGGAGGGAGGAAAGGAGGAGTTGGCTGTGAGGGCGAGTAAGTGCTATGCGAGGATCAGAGAGAGAAGGAGAAAGGAAACTGTCGTGGAGATAAACAAGACAAAATGGATAGAGCTAGTGATATTCTATTCTATTCAGACAAATTCAAGGAAAGCCTCCGTCACCACTGTTTAACCTGCATCAGGTTCTGACTCCTGCTAGCTCTACCCAGGCACTATCCTGGGACCACACTCTGGCGCTGTAGGAGACGGCTGCCTATCCAGTAGCTCACCGGTTTTTAGCTCTTTTACCTTATTTTGACCTCTGATTGTGCGCTTATATATATCCTATGGATATTTCCAACTTTAAAATGCCAAAAAGAGCCAGTTTACTCAATTACGAGAGAAAGGAACTGCTAGCTCTAAGCACAAAGGGACGAGCGGGGATACGACACCCCATCCTGGGGGAGCTCGGGGGGAGGAGGTAATAAAGAGGACAGAAGGGAAGGAGTGGGAGCCACTCACTGTGCAATTCATAATCTACTCCTACACACCTGGACACTTATCTTCTTCTTCTTTATTGTGCAATAACTTTATCCACCACTTGAGTGCAATCATTTAATTGCTTGCTGCTCATTTCTGTCATATACACTCATACATATTTTATCTTATACATTTCCTCTACATTTAACTTATCTGATTTAATTTTCCGTGAATTTTATTTGACCTGTATTCTTACATCTACCTCATGTATATATGACTAAGAGTTTATTGCTTTCTTTTAATTGTTTTTTTACGTAGCAAAAGAGCTGCTGAGGTGCTTAATAAAACTAATGTGTTTAAAAACACATCACTGATTGACACCGTTACACTGCATAACCACTCTAGTTAATTCTATGTCAATCCCTCATACACCCTGCTTCAGTAAATACTCACTAGCACATCAATTCATTAGTCCGCAACTGAAAATAGTCCCCAAGAACTCCTCTTTTCCCTCATGTTTGAGAAATGTTTGTAAAAAATCTACAATGCTCAGCTTTACAGTACATTACATTAACTGTATTTAGTTTATGCATTTGGGTACAACCCCAAAAATTAGTACACCAACTTTAAGAGTGTCTTGATGTGAATGGGTAACTTGTTCCACCATTTTGGAACCAGGACAGCAAGCAGGCATTAATAAATAGATAGATAATCAATGTATTTATGAACCAGACAAGACAGGCATGGGTCTTTCGTTGACAGTATAATAGGCTACCTATACTGCCGGCCTTATCCTTCAAACAAAGACCAGGGTGTGTGTGTGTGTGAATGTGTGTGTGTGTGTGGAAGGAGCGAGATAGAGGGTAAAGTAATCATTTACACACTGGCCACTCTTGCTTGCAGTCACAGCACGCAAAGCCTGCTGACATGGATAAGTTGATATAGTAATTGAAGGAGTGGGGATATTAACCTCCGTCACGCAGTAAGGTGTGAGTGTGTGCGTGTGCATGCAAAAAAAAAAAAGAAAAGAGCGCAAGCAGCACAACAGATGAGGCAGCAAACAGTGAAATAGGATGACGCTGCAGAACAGTGAGAAAATGGGGTGCATTGAAATGCAATAGGAAGGTGGGAAAGGGGAGAACGAGGAGGGAAGGAATTATACACAAGCTGAGAGGGAGACAGAGAATGGGCGAGGAGGAAGAAGGGAAGCCGAACAATACCGTCCTCACATGAATTACATCTAATCCTCCCACTCACACGCTTGTATTCAAATATACCTCATTATCAACATTCAGCTGCCTCTGCACCTCTCTCCCCACAATACAGAAACCTCAAGAAGAATCGGGGTTGTAATATAAGTCGCAATAACTCAGCCAGCTGCGTTCCAACTCACAGCCAATAAGGGCCAATAATGTCTCTTCTCAACCCTTTAAACACTGCACAAGTATTCTCAGTCAGGGTACCCCCTCCCTGTCCAGGCCTGGCTGCGCGTGTAGCGTTGGCATCTGTCTGTAGTGGAAGACTCATCAAATATTAACAGACACATTAGGTTCACAAGAGTTCCCTTCATGCACTCTGCTCGGCGAGAGATGAAGATGCTGGTTTGGTAAATGGGTCGCGGTTACCAACAAAGCAGGAGACTCTCACTCACTGAATGTGGTCCGGATGCTGATTGTACTGTAGAGACAGGTGGGTTATTTGTTTCTTTTAAGGTGCTGCAGCATTCTAACATCACAAAATCTTTGCCACGTTCACGGTCATACATACTCACATCCCGACTGTGTGGAGTTTGCATGTTCTCCCCGTGTCTGCGTGGGTTTTCTCCGGATACTCCGCATTCCTCCCACCATCCAAAAAACATGCACGTGTTAGGTTATTTGATGACTCTAAAATTGCCCTTAGGTGTGAATGGTTGTCTGTCTCTGTTCGTCTCTATGTGCCCTGCGATAGACTTTGGTCCTGTCCAGGGTGGACCCCGCCTCACGCCCGATGTCAGCTGGTATTTGCTCCAGCGACCCCGACAGGGACAAGCGGTTGAAGATGAATGAATGAATCTGCAAGTTTGCTTTCGTAACACAAAATAGGAAGTGGGTCAAATTCACTCATTTGACTTGTCGTGAATGTGATTATTTCAGATTGTACAAAAGACTTAAAAAGGCTTAAACTATGACTTCTACCTTAACCTGAACCTTAAAAATAGAAGAATCGCCAGCAGAATACTCAGAAGACAACCATACATCGTGGCCGCGTTCATATTCAAGTGTTTGTAAGACTTGTTCTCATGTGTGTTGGAATTAATGGTGTGTTTTAGTTGGTTATAATCGATACAGCGAAACCCAGGGTACCATTCTTCACTCTACACACAATTATTCTCTGTCAAAACAGCGCACTGACATTACCCACAATGCAACTAAACCACCGCCAGATAAATCATAGATTAGGGTGTGTTATGTTATCAATAATGGTTGCTTATGTAGCCTCAGGCCTCAAGCTGAGGTATGGAACAGGCAACAGAGGTCTGGTAACTTTCTGACTCAACACCTCCAGGTTTGCACATTTAACCCCAACCGATGCCGATTGCCTCAGGAGATGAAAGCTTTATGCTGTTTGTTTTGTCACATATACAGTAGTACTTGCTAATACCTGTAAACTGACATTGATGTGTAAACTCCCTTTTGACAAACAGTATTTGTTATCTTCAGTGAAGTAACACCAGGGTGGTGAGGGGAGCAGCAATACCAGAATCTCCATTGCATCAGGAAGCAACAGGGGTTCAATGGAAACTTGGTCTTAATGTTGAGCAACATTAGCGCTATTCAAACCGCTTGTGAGATATGGAGGCTACCTGTCCTGTCATCCCAACCATGATCTCATTTGTTACAGTGATTATATTAAGGCATCACAGTTAATTTGACAATGATATATAATGATGCTTTAAGATTTAGATTAAATAACCATTACTCCTTTAAGCAAACACACACACAAACACACACACACACACACACACACACACACACACACACACACACACACACACACACACACACACACACACACACACACACACACACACACACACAGTTTACTGTAAAGGCAGACAGGCATTCATACACAAGCATTCATAGTTATCTAATAAGTCAAATAGGCGCACAAGGCTACATAGTAGACACACTTTAGTGGGACTGTTAATACTCACTATCCTCAAGGCAATTCAAAGTGTAATCTAAACTTTCAGAATTGGTTTAGTTTATACTAAACTCTAAAGTAATTTGTCAGTAAAGAGAAAATAAGTAATCAGACTGAAGTACAGCTCCATTAAAAATGCATTTGCAAGTTGAGAGTAGCAATGAATATGGAAACATGTTTGTTGCACGTTGCTACAATAATAGTACAATAAAATAAAACTCATTTAGCCGTAAAAGCTCACGCAGCCGTTTTATGACTCCATAAAGTCTGTCTCCGAATCTCTGGCGACCGGATAACTCTCTTCTATTTGTCAGACACACATTTGGGTTTGGGTTATTTACTACAGAATAAAAGGTTTGACAAAAACATTACATATTATATAATAACTTCCTGAACCACTCCTGATTCCACTGTGCATTAAACTAATTGCCTTATTTGGAGGGATGAGATTTTAAACTCAATGGTACATCAAGTTAGGACGCACTCCCACTGTCCGTCCGTACCGTGCCCCGGGCTTTAGGGTACTTCCCCCCCCCCCTCTCTCTCTCCCCCCGACCCGTTTGTACTCACACTACCTGGGCCTCGCGCGAATGCTTCTTGCTGTCTATACGTCATCACGCTGTAACACGTCCCACGGATTGATGGACGTCATTGCGATGCGTCGCTTTGTTTACAAATCTTTCCACAGACCTCTGAGTTTTTGTGCGTCTTGTCGACTGTTTTTGAATATTTTCATCGACCAAATCTGCAGTAAACACTCCTCACACACACCTCCGCATCACACCAACGTGAACCTTAGCGGCCATTGTTTTAAATGTCCGCGCATGGTCCGTCTTTTTTTTATTTCGTTTTTTTCTGCTTTTTTTCTATGTCCGAATAGGCGCACAGGAAATGACGCCGTAGGCCTCGTGCTCGTGCTCGTGCTTGTGCTCGTGCTTGTACACATGGGCACGCTCATGCTCGTACATGTGCAAACGTGCTTTACAAAAGCCCACCTCTCCCAAACGGTCCCTGGCCGCTAAGCAGGCCGCAGCTAGGCGGTGCGGTTGCACTCACACTGGTCAAACAAACTAGGCTTTACCCATAAAACCTGTCTGGGCACGGTACGGATGGACAGTGTGAGTGCGCCCTTAGTTGTTAAAGCATGTAGACCTTACTTTATGAATAGGCCTGGTTGACAGGTAACCAGTTAATGAAGGAAAAACATCCATATGAGTTGCAAACATGTATGCTTGTAAAAACAAAACACTCCTATCCTACAGTATATTATAAATGTGTTTACTGAAGAACTGCCACTTCGCTGCCAAAACATTTCCACATTGAAAAGGCAACAGAGCCATGACTGAGCTGGAGATGGCACATGATGCCGCTGGATCATGTGTATGCTCAGCCTGTTTTCTTTCCCAGGGTGTCAAATACTGCTGTTTTGTCACGCCCCAATCACCGACGCACACGGCTTACAGCTGTAAACCTGTTTGCGGTGACATTAGATGCTCAGAGCAAGTGCTTCAGGATCAAGACTGCCAAACGCCCTGTAAGAGGGAAGGTAGGGATGGTGGATGGGCGTCACTTTAGTTATGTTACAAACGCAGTTATTTTAACCCCACCTATGATCTTTCCCTAACCTTAACCAAGTGGTTTTGTTGCCTGAATCTAACAATGTACTTTTGTGTGATTTCACATCATTAACCACGTGTTCCCCGTGTTTAAAAAAGTGGCTTTAGTGGAGTGCAGTGTGTTTGACACAAAGGGCTACCCAGTGCATTGACAAGTGATTCCAAAGGGTCCTGACAAAACAGCAGTATGCAAAATATGCTTTTGAAAGTTACTCATTGTTGCATTTTTACAAAAGGCTGACACAAAAAGACATTAGTTTCAAAATGTTTGGCTGGTTTATCAGAATCAGAACAGAAATACTTTAATAATCCCAGGGGGAAATTATTTTTGTCGCAAACTCCAGCTATACAAACAATCTATTAACAACAACAATAAATACATACAATATACTATATATTTGGAAAAACAGAAGTATAAAACAGTATATAAATAATATAAAATATCAATTTACAATAGTAATATACACAAAGTAGTACCGTAGTAATGTCCAAAAGAACGGATGATCCGTGGTTGAGTCTGAATTACAGAGAGGGGGTGACAGACTCTCCAAGGGATGCGTTGTATAATTTAATGACCACAGGCGGGAAAGATTATGTAGATTATCTGTAATTTCTCACTTACTTAGGTGATGTTTTAGTGCTGAAACTAAGAGACATTTTAAGGTTAGGACTGACATTCCCTTTATTTCATTTTATCGGTCCGTTAGGAGCTACTCTCAGCCTTTGGAGGAATGCAGAGATGGGATCCTAAAAGTGTAGCAGCTAAATGGAATTCAGCCTTGATTAATTTCATTATGTGCACCTGTGACTTTCCGTTACGTGTCTTCTGTGACAAAGGCCTATCACCCCAGATAAGAACCGTCGAATCCACCGTAATGAGACTAATCATATTCACCTTAATTGCCCAAATGAATTCCAGGTGTTGGGTTTTTTGCTAATGGAAACTAAGTACTGAAAGAAGAAACTATACCTGCACAGAATAAGAACCTGTTTAAAGAGGTAAGCAGAAAATGTTGTTAATTGACATAATTTTAGCTAATTTTAGCTTCAAAACTTCAAACGTTACAATGTGTGGCTGTATGAGCAAAAATGGCTCATCGCAAAATGTTTCCATTATGTGCTCTATATAAAGCTGGACCACGCAGCTCCACTTCCTCCCACTGTATAGACGTGAAGTCAAAATATCCCGGACACATGATTTTGGTTACAGGTTGTTATTTTGCAATCAAAGCCTACGCAGTTCGGATTGGGCTGTAGAGTGATGCTATCAAAGTTCTGTCCAAACTCCCGCCGAGTCCATCACAGCTGTCAATCAATCAATGTTTTTACAGCCTCAAATAATGTAAAATGAAACTTGAACAAACATCAGTCTAATGTGAACTACTCTAAATGATAGAAACCATTCTTGTGAAACATTTATTTGAGGTGGACTGAGATTTTAGTTAGGCCCATGTCCCATCCGCTAACATGGAGTGGATGGGACTTGTGACCTATCGACCAAGCACACACGTTCATGCATACACCCACACACACAACCTCACAGTCTTGACCTACATGCCACATTTCTGCCTCTCAGGGAGAAAAACGACCAACCAGCCAACTAAGCTGTAGAGCGAGCTATAGAGCTGCAGTTTGTCCCTAAAAAGTTGGATTGAATTTGACCTTGAGCCTCTTTTTTTCCACACAAGGTAACATCCGGAACACAGAGAAGCTGTGCTTCGACCGACAGCAGCAGTACGAGATCCAGGTGACGGCCTGGGACTGCGGCCAGAAGAGAGCCCTGCACAGCGTCCCTGTCCGCATTGACGTCAAGCCTGTCTGCAAGCCTGGTTGGCAAGGTGGGCTGTCATTAAAAAAATTATGTGTGCAGTGGTTTCAGGCAGTTCTGACTGAGCACTCTTTATACATCCAGAAGCACAGATTCAATTATTTGTGTGTGATTTCTTACGTTTGTTCAATATGTGCGCCCAGCTGTATTGTACAGCACATGCACAAGGATGGAGCTTGAAGTAAGAGCTGTTTCTCTTCATGCAAATAGAAACACAGATGTGATTATTTGCATGTCCTTACTTCAACGTGCACGCTTTACCTTTGTCTGTGTGGCACTTGCTGTCGTCTGTATACCTTATTTTTCTCAATTTGTGCTTATCAAACTGCTCTCTCTTGTGTCTCTCGACCTACCTTTCTATATATCTCTGTCTTTTCCTATCCAGGCCCCGCTCTCTCTCTCCATCTGTCTCTCCTTCCTTCCCTGAGGAATTGGCCTGTCAAGTTTAGCTGGCGTGATCAACAGCACTTTACTAAGAGCACCGTGACACAGACAACACGGCTCTTAGCACATCAGAAAGTAGTCATGGCAGCCTTAACAAGGCACAAAGTAATGCAAAGACAAGTGTCTGCGTTGAATGCTACAACAACAATAGCGCAGACAGCACTCGGGATGAATGCAGACGCAATTTACACTTGTCAGAGAGGGCAGCGGCTCATGAGATGAAAGAGGAACACATGCAGGGTGCGGCTTCACATGGAACAATGTGCAATCTGTGTTTTTCTGTCATTAACAAGGTGATTCATGTGCTGGATTCCTTTGGCGTCCAGCCATTTATCGTCCCGCAGGACACTCGTGTTAGCGCGATTGGTGATAAACAGCAGTAAATGAGCACCCTGGCAGCAGCTCAGTGGCAGCTACTGAACCCTGCAAATACTAAGTTGTTGGCTCATATTCAGTCTTGCAATCTGTGTTTTCTCAAAACAGTGGCTGTGGTTTTAGATATATTTTCATGTTTCTGATCTGAGGCAGACATTTTCAAGCACAAGGTCGAGATCTTAAAACAAGACGGAAAGAGCAAAATCAATTCATTTTGCACCAAGAAAATAAATGATTCAAGAAATGTCTTGAATCCCTTAACATAAGTGTCTAGCTCCCTGAATAATTTCCAAACATGGGTTCTTTGCAGTGCAGTAACAGCTTTAGCATTTTATGATTCAGAGGAATTAACATCACCAAATCAAACAAGAAAAAAAGAAACAATGAAAGAAAAAAGGATAAAACTTCCGCCCCTTTGTTCTCAACTTCAAAATTAGTACATTTAAGTAGTACAGAGTCACTGTGGCAGCACTCGGCAGCATGCTGTGTAGCAGGGTTTCATGTGATGCCAAGGGGCAAAGTTTCAAACAAGGATGGTTGCAAGTGAAATCTCAAACTATTACAAGATGTACAATAAAATGCACTACAGACACACAAGAGAGCAGGCTTCACAAAGAAATGTGCACACAGTCGACACAGATATACACGTACACCCTACATTTTCTCAAAGATGCCCATATTCTACAGTTGCCGTGGGAATATGTGCATGTTTAATGACTGCGCAAAACACACATACATTGACACACAAACACACAGAGCCAGGGCTGCTCTGGGTGTACAGAGTGACATTAACTCCCTCTCTAGGCTCTCGGCGATAATCCTGTCTTTGAAGCCTATTTGCAATAATATTTTTGTGAGTGCATTTTTTTTTTTTTTTCAAATTAGGATTTTCAGCACCCGATTATAGCAAGAAGATACACAAATACACACAAGCGCAGATACGCTCTCCCCCGATGAAAGGGCAGCCATCCCTATGAGCGTTGTTTGGCAGCATGGATGAAGGGAAGGATGGAGAGGGAGAAGTAAATGGCATGGCCACAGATCAAGGGGTATTTAATAGAGCTAGTGGTTGTTGTATTAAAGGCCGGCTACTGTGGGAATGTCGAAGATACACATAAACACACACACACACACACACACACACACACACACAAAGGATTTGCTTTTTCCCGGTAAAAAAAAACAGTAATCTGTCTGTTCAAATTAGCTATGGTCCCTGGCTCTGGGCAGCAGAGCTCAGTTGTGTGTGTCTCTCGTGACCAGTCACATACCCTCACTTGGTTGTGGAACCTCTACTGACAAGTAGTGCCTGATTACCCGCACGCACACACACAGGTGTCTTGTGCTCCATGACCATATGAACTTTTTCTTTTCAACTTTTATTCTACTTTAGTAACATATACAACCACACTACTTCCTTTGATTAAAACAATGTAACACTGACTGAGGAGCAATACTACTTTATAATGAGTACTCTTGTTTTTTTACTTCCCTCTACTAAGTAGTATAGTATAGTAACATTAACTCCATTACATTTGCTCAATTCACTTTTTTGAGTAAATGTCAGGGGTTGCCCGCAAGTGTAGCCGCACTGTCGCCTCACGGCCTGAGGTCCGGGTTGGAGCTGGGCGGGGGCCCTTTTGTGTGGAGTTTGCCTGTTCTCCCTGTATCTACATGGGTTTTCTCTGGGTTCTCCGGCTTCATCCCACCATCCAAAGACATACAGGTGTTACGTCGATTCCAAATTGCCCGTATGTATGAACGGTTGTCTGGCTCAATGTGTCAACCCTGGCGTCCTGTTTATTTATCGTTTTGCATTCATGATCTATTGAGCGGTCCCTGGTTATCCAACCGCGGCCCCGCCTCCACATGACTCTGGACCACTTGCCTTGATGATGATTTGTGAATTGATTTGGCCTAAAAAAAAATACTACATAAAGACACTGGCTACTACTGCTCCCAAGGTCAACAATGCTTGATTACTATTGGTTCATATCAGCTACATTTTAGTTGTTGATGGCTTCGTATTTCCTTAATTTCCAATCCTCTTAACATGCCATTAGTGTCATATAGTGAACAGTTAGTGTGGTGTCCTGGCTCTGGGATGGTCAGCACAGACGAACACGGAAACTAAATAATAAATGTTTTTTTCCTGCTAGTCTACGATCGTTTCGAACTTTTAAAACTAGTTTGGCTGTCTCCTATCTTGTTTTCTCATTTCTCTTTCCTGCCCTCCACACAGAAACACACAAACGAACACACACACTAGAAAAACTAATGGACAGAAGGAAAGATAAGTGTGAGGCTTCTTCTCTTCATTCGATGGGATGGTTATCAGTTTTATTTGGTGTGATACAGTTTGTTTCTAACACAACAACAGACACTTTGACAGAAGGCTTCAGCGGTCAATCTTTCAGCCTGCAGGCCTGAGAACAGCGGTTTGAGAAAACAAACTGGAAGAGAGCTTCTGTTTTCATGTTTCCGTCGATGTGGTGAAACATATAGGCTCTCAGAAAAGTAAGGAGATAAGCTACCCAATTTAAGACATTACACACATAAGACATGTAATTGTATGTAATGTATTTAATTATGTATATATAAAACAAGTAGTTAACATAAGGACGGTTACAGTGACGACGAGCACCAAACACAAAGAAGGCTACAGCAACTGTGAGAAGTATTTCAGGTATTTGGTCATTAACCAAAATAGTGGACAAAATGAAAGTTGATGATGGCCATAATTAACAACAGTTAAAAGTTCACCAAAGGGATCATATATTGAGACATTTCAGTGAAATCAATCAAAAAAATAAAACCTCCACAAAATGGATTCAAATAGACAATGTTTCCATCCAACTTGGGTGGCTAATTTTTCTGCAGTTGGTCAGCTGTTGGATTGAAATGCAGCAATTCATCCAACATTGGTTCAGATATTCCAGTCTGGACTTAAGTGGTCAATGTATTCTTAAAATTGTATATCTTACAAAACAGTGAACGGAAGTTGACCGCAAGATGGGCCGGAAGTGGAACGCAAAGTTGATCACCCAATGACTGTCGTTAAGACTCAATAGAGCACTAACGAAGTCGAAACCAACTTCCCACCAACGACTGCCACTCTAACGACGGTCGTTGGCACTTGGAGCACAAGGGGTCCCAGTGACATCATCGGCCTTGTGAGAGGTTAAATACCTGGATCTCCACACCAGCTAGTTGGACCAGTCCCAGGCTGGTCAGATGCGTACATGAACTGATGAAGCCTGGTTGTGGTATGGATTTGGCTCATGTACCAAAGCTATGTGACCAGTTTTAGCTTATAACATGTGATGGTTAGAGGCATGAAAACTACTTGGTTAGGATTAGAAAATAGGTTGTGGTTTTGTATAGTACTTCCGGGACATGAGCAGCAACAGGAAACGGACCTTGCTCACTTGGGTGAAAATGTTTTGGGACCCATCCACCACTCCAATTAGCCTCCTAAAGCGGAGATTCGCTGTCTTATACTACGTCTCCTGCTTGCAATACGTGGCATACATACACAATTCATTCATGGATTTCCTTAACTATTGTTTCTGTTACGGGAAGTTTTCAAAGGCAGAAATGTCGGAAAATCGAATTGTCCCATTGAATCTCAATGTGCTCTCCTCACCTATAAAGTACGAGCCAGAGCCATTCTGTTGTGTGTGTCCTCTAAAACAGGTGGTGTAGTCACATACACACACGCAAACATGCACACACACACACACACACACACACACACACACACACTGGGACTTGCAATTATCCCTCAGCATTTAAAGTTTCTCATTGTGCAACTCAAAAGAAGTAATTTTTTGGCATGAATTTAAAGCTGGCTATCCCAAATGCAAATCCATGCAAATGCTCACATTTGTTGAGCTTATACTTAAACGCACCGATGATGATGTTCAGAGCGGGTCTTACATAATTAAGCATGATAAGGTCCATGTAGGGAGAAGGTCAGGGTCCTGGATGGGTCACACAAACACAGGACTTTCACCCAAGAGATGTTTGACATTTGTGTCGCGTTCAAGTCCTGTGTGCCCTGTGAGTGGCTTTGAACACACTTATTTTTACTCTACCCTCTATCTTTTTCTTACCCTAACCCTAACCAAGTAAGGGCACACACAGCTTATCATCCTTGAATGACAGATTGATGCACAAAAAAATGAAATCTGCATATTCATAGCCATCCTTTGTGTGTTGAGTATGGCTCTGAGACTTGAGAACGTGTGTGTCCATGTACTTGTGTGTGTGTGGTGGGTACACAGGTGCCTGAGCATGCTGTTATACCTCCAAACAGCACCAAATTAAAACTGACCTTGTGGATACTTTTAGTCAAGGCAATTAGTCCTAACTTCAGGTTTCTGCAAACTCAGGGAATAATTTGAGCAACTAAAAGCACTAACATCATGATTTATGCACAATTTTGGGCCTGTCAATTTCCAGGTTAGGATTGCCACTGAAAATGCTGTATGCAAAGCCTCAGCCTTAATGAAGCCCATTTGGTAACAACTCTGAAGTGAGGATTAAGATGTAGAGACACAGAGAGATGGATGTTGTGATTTACTCTCAAACATGGGGCTATTTAACTTAACAGCTAGTTTAATCTAAATGTCCAGTGCAAAGAAAAGGCTGTCACAGGTGTGAAGAGTGACCGATGAACACAGGTGGAACCACTCGTGCTAAGGAACACACAAAACCTAAGGGCGCACTCACACTGTCCTTCCGCAACGCGCCCCGGGCTTTAGGGTACTTGTCCCCCCTCCCTCTCCCCCTGCGCCCCAGGCCCGTTTGCACTCACACTGCCTGGGCCTCGCGCAAATGCTTCTTGCTGTCCATACGTCATCACGCCGTAACACGTCACACGCATTGATTGACGTCATCGCGATGCGTCGCTTTGTTTACAAATCTTTCCATAGACCTCTGAGTTTTTGTGCGTCTTGTCGACTGTTTTTGAATATTTTCATCCGACCAAATCGGCAGTAAACACTCCACCTCCGCATCACACCAACGTGAACCTTTCACCACCATTGTTGTTGTTGTTAAATGTCCACGCATGGTCCGTCCTTCTAATTTCTATGTCCGAACAGGCGCACATAAATGACGTCAGAACCGCTGTAGGCGTCGTGCTCGTGCTCGTGCTCGTGCTCGTACACGTGCAAACGTGCTTTAGAAAAGCCCACCTCTCTCAGACTGGCCGTGGACGGCCAGCTGGCCGCAGTTATGGGCGGAGCGGGTGCACTCACACTGCTCAAACGCACTAGGCTTGACCCGAAAAACCGGTTTTGGCGCGGTGCGGAAGGACAGTGTGAGTGCGCCCTTAAACACTTTTAGAGGACAAAGAAACATAACTGAGCTTCACTGTGACTTTGGCAGTGACGCAGTTATACATCATGTTTAATCTGCACTGTTTCCATCCATGTTAGCAGTCTTCTTCTGCTGTGTTTCTTGCTCTGGAAATGTTTGACAAATATAAAACCTTAAATGATGTAAAATTCACAATACGAAGAGTAATAATTGCTTTGTTTGCACCATCCACGCTAAGGTTGGTGGCATTTCCCTGCATATAATATTTTCTGTGTCTCATATAACTGCTTGTTTGTTGCAAAACCTCACCTGAGTGAGTCAGGAAGTGACGATCCTGCTATGTTGATCTGAACGGCCATATCTGTTCTGCTGACGTTTTTTATCTAATGTTTTAACACACCATGTCAATAGAATAATCATAAAGTCAGCTTAGTCAACTGTATGCCTGATTCAGAACTCTCTATCTAATGTTTGCTAACATTAGCCAATATTAGCCCACATAAGCTATAGGTCATATCAGACCAATACAGCCTGTAGTAGTTTAATCCCTGAGTATATTGAATTGAGCAAAGGTGTGTTTTATTGCTTATGAGTTCAACTAAGAGGAAAAGTGTTCTCCAGTGCATGCTCCAATCAAAGAGAACACGTGAGAACCCCTCCTCTCAAACGCTTCTGATATAGTAAGGATACTAAAAACTGGATCTGTTTCGCATTTCCACCATAGACAGAACTCTGAAACGTAGTCGAGGTTGTTACCGGATGGTAACTATGTATCAGCTTGTTTTAAGTTTTTACATTTCCTCCTGCGTTGCTTTGGTGTGCGATGAAATGATCTGACAAAACCTTTCATTGCTCACTGCTCCATCTAGCACTCACTGTGTTTCCTCCTGACCGATGAGGCAGAGGAACATCCGCACTAATCCACAGGCTCCAATGTTTCTAGCTCCACCTTTTAGTATTGGATCAGTGGGCAAAGTACCCCTACAGACAGGTAACCAAACAACAAACAAGGCTGTAGTGACAGAGTGCAGTGTGTTAGCAGTAAAGTTGGTGGAGAGCCAACCTCAGATGGCTAGAGTACCTGAAGTCAGCGCAGTGTCTTAGGTAATTTCTCTCCTTGAGGCGGGGAGCTACATTTTCTGCTCGACTCTCGAGTATACTTATACTATCCAAGTGTGTGTGTGTGTGTGTGTGTGTGTGTGTGTGTGTGTGTGTGTGTGTGTGTCTGTGTGTGTGTGTGTGTCTGTGTGTGTCTGTGTGTGTGTGGCAGCCAATGGTCCTGATCTCTGATAAGAGGAGGAAGAGGATGATTTAAAAGGAGGAAAAAGAAAAAAATAAATGGCACAGCACTTCCCTTCCCCATTTCCTCTGCCCTCCTACTCCTCTCTTGCTTCCTCTCTAATCTTAGACTGAGGCTGTCTGGCTGCTGCTCCAGCACTTTCCATCCCATATCTGGTAGAAGCTTGTTTTCCCTTATTACTTTCACTGTTTCCTTTTTGCCTTTGTGTCCTGAGCTTTTTAATTTGTTCTTTTTTCTTCTTTCCTTGGCTTGATTATTTCTTACTTTCTTACCCTTCTCTCTTTTCTCATCTTGCTGCCTCGTTTATCAGTTCACCCCCATGTTGACATTTCTCTTATATTTCTCCACTTCTCTTTCTTCTCTTATCCATAGTTTGAAGTAGGAATCTACTTGTCCCCAGTGTAAATCACAGTCACTCGACTTCCTCTTACTCCACTTTTCACTGTTATTGCGTTACACCATCAAACACACACACACACACACACACACACACACACACACGCTGTCACAGAGATCAACCAGTTGAGCCCCCCTTCGCTCGTCCCTGGCTTCAGGCATAAGGGATGAATAGTTGCAGGAGTAAAAAGATAGAGAGGGCCTGACACCCTGGGTTTGCCTTATTGTGTCAGATGAGAGCAATTGTGTAGAAGAGGGAGGGAGAAAGACACCAAGACTGTGTTATTTGTTGCTTTTTGAAACAAGGATGTATGCACAAAATATATAATAAACACATACAAACAGGAAGTGGATCATGCACGCTTACACACTCACACACCCACCAACATATTGTCATGAACCGGTTCGTAGGATATCGTATGAGAAGTTCTGCACAAAAATTTGATATCAACCGCGGGACGGCATTGCACCGGAAGTGGACCGTGACAGTTGCTTTTGGTGTCGCTTAGGTTTAGGCACCAAAACTACCGTTATGGGACCAGTTTTAGCTTTTCAAAAGGTCAGAATCAGAATCCGCTTTAACAGCCAAGTATGCACACGTACATGGAATCTGACCTCGGTGAGTGTTCACTCTCTCAGACAAGTAGACACAATATAGACCCTAAGTACACATAGGTAAAAAATAATAATTATAAATGGGGACAAAAATACAATCCAGATGGCAAAAATAGACAGGCCCGTAAGTTATGGATATATACAATTTACAGTACATGTATGCAATATTAAGTATGGTGTTATATACAATTATACATATACCGTATAAAACAAATGTACAGAATGAACATGAGGAGGTAGATTTAAGAGGCAGTACAACAGATGAGCTGTTCAGTAGAGTGACAGCAGAGGGAAAAAGCTGTTTTTATGTCTGGTTTTGCTGGCGTACAGAGATCTGTAACGTCTGCCAGAGGGAGGGAGTTCAAAGAGACTGTGACCAAGGTCAGTGGGGTCTTCAGTAATTTTCCCATCCTGCTTTTTGGTTCTTGCAAGATACAAGTCCTGGAGGGAGGGCAGGGGGACACCAATGATTTTCTCAGCTGACCTGATGGTGCCCTGAAGTCTATGAATGTCTTTTTTGTGGCCGTACAAAACCAGACTGTAATAGATGTGTAGAGGATGGACTCAATGAATGCAGTGTAGAAGATGGACATAAGCTCCTGCCCCAGGCCGTGTTTCCTGAGCTGCCGTGAAAAGTACATCCTCTGCTGGGCCTTTGTGAGGATGGCTTTGGGGTTGGGCTCCCACTTCAGAGCTCGAGAGATGATGACTCCCAGAAACCTGATTGAGTCCACTATTGACACCTGCTTGCTGTTTGAAATTGTAAGGGGGGTCAGTGCTGGACGTGTTTCCTAAAGTCCACTATCATCTCCACAGTCTTTAGAGTGTTGAGCTCCAAATTGCAACTGGCTGCACCAGATTGCCAGCTGCTTAACTCCACGTCTGTAAGCCGAATCCTCATCCTGGATAAATCCAGTGGTGTCTTCTGTGTAAGGGTTAGTGTTAGGCAAGACAACAAAATGGTTAGCTTTAAAAAAAAAAAAAAAAAAAAGTTTGTGATTTGGCTTAGTACATCCAGGACATGAACGCCCTGTCCTGTGTTTTGGGACCAATCCACCACCACAACTTTCCTCCTGAAGCACAGATGTGTTGTCTTGTACTACGTCTCCTGCTTTTAATACTAGGAGTGCACACAAAATAAATAAGTGTAAAATTCACAAATTACTGCACCTGTGGTGAGAACAGCCTGCAGCCACACACCTACATCTGAGTGATCGCACCCCTTCAGTCCTTGTCTGTGTGCCTGTTGAGATAGGAGTTTCCTTTATAGTGCCACTGCAGTGTCAAGGCGACATTGAGCGATCATTCCAAAGACAAAGAGAGTGAAAGTAAAGCAGGGAGATGTGAGAGAGACAAAACAGCAGGGAGTGACTGAATAGGAGAGAGGAAGGCAGAGGGTAAGGGAAGAGATAATACATACATATTCATGTCTGGGGTAAAGGTTTTGCCCAGGGGAAAGACTTATGCAACGGACTATCATCAGGCGGGTGCTGCAGTCATGGAGACATATACATATATCGGACTGCTGGGATGTCGGTTTACTAGTGGATCTACAGTTACGGTCTGGCCCTCATCTATAGCTGTGAGCTTTGGAGTGACTTAAGAGCAACATGCTGGAAAACCTCCCTGTGGGGAGATCAGACCCTGGGGCAGTCGAGCTGCAGAGATTACAGTGTATATCCCAACTAGCCTCGGGATCCCTAGGGATCCCCTGTGAAGAGATAGAGGACGTGATGTCTTGAGTAGTCCGCTTAATCTGTTGCCATCATACGCAGGATGACAAGAGAAGGTGGAGAGCCTCAGAAAGCCCCTTTTTGGCTCCTTTTTTTAGCGATTCAGTTTCTCCACTCTAAAGACCCTAGATTAAATCGTCATTTTCACTCAATCCTCAAAGGGGGGGAAATAATAAGAGTTACACTAGACATGAAATTGGGGTATATTAGGAGGCTTCCCACGGAATCCGGCAGAATGAGAAATTATCCTATTAGAGCCTTTTATAAGACTATTGTAATAGAAATATGTTTCTGTCACCTCAGGTGCTGCACAGAACATTGGTTGTGATGACAGATGATTTTTATCACATTTCCGATGTTTTCAAACTTTCAAACATACTTCATATCTTATAAGTTGCCACTTCAACACTTTCAAAGTTGTACAGTCCTGTACAGACACAGTAAACATTCCTGCCTCTGTCACTGCCACAAGAAAAAAACAATGAGGGTAAAAAAGAAACAACACAAGCACTTAACTGCCCAGGAGTTTAACAAGCACATCAGTAACCCGAAAATGGCCTTACCCCGGTTTATGGAATGATGGGATTATTGAAGTTCTCCTCGTGTACATGAGCAGGGGTTGAATGGGAAAATGATGGAGTCACCCGACCTCCGGTACAGAAGGTGGCTCTCCGCCAACATACAGCTGGACTGAATACAGCTATTTTTCCGGTTCACCTTCGTCAAAATCACAAACAGCTGCCTTTTGGACGGAATTACGACCGAAATGCGTCTTCTTGGCAGTAAAGTTACTTGCCGTTGTGAAGTCCTCCCTCTGTTTGAAGGTAACGCTCTATTGTTGTTGTTTTCTGCGCTGTTGCTTCCTGGTTTCTTTCATTTTCGGGTTAAAAGCCACTGCTGCGGAGTGGGGGGCATGCGCAGACAAGAAACCCGATAATAATCCGAGAACGCTGTTTACATGCCCGAATAATTGGGGAACTGAAGGAGTTCTCTAGGTCTGTTAACCCGGGTATGAAAACTCCAATTTTACCCGGGGTATGGTGTTTACATGGGGTTTAAGAAACCGGGGTAAGCCCTTAACCTGAATATCATCAGGTTTTTAAAATGCATGTAAACGCATTGTGTGTAAGATCGGCGAGTTTCTTGCCAAATCTGGCAACGTCCCAAATCCTCATCCATCCTACAGAGAAATCTAGCAATCGCTTCTGGTGTTTTGGACACCACAAAAGAGTGATTCGTGATTTGTGATTCATGGTGATGCTCCCTCGTCCCAAAGAACTCACAGGCGGTCACTTTCTCACTAGATTTAGCTACTTCTCACACTTTTTAGCAATTTTATTTATAAAAAAGCGACTAGTGACCAATTTAGTGACTTATTCAGACCATCAGGGATCATGGAGAAATATATATGGTCGGCCTAATTCATTCTCATGCATGTCGCTCAGAGCACAGTTCAGTAAACACTCTATGGGTCTGTGTCTCTTCTCTCATGCAGCAGCACAAATGTTGTTATGTGACACCGCGGGTTTAAGGTTGGAGGTAGGGTGATGACGTCATCACTTAACAAAGTATGCGGTTTGGCCGTTCAGGCACCAGCGCTATAGGGGGCCCGGTTTCGAAAAGATTCCGTTTTCAGGCTCCGATAACGCCGGCTGCGTGTGGATGGTCAGCCTAAATGACACTAAAATGTTTCTCCGTATGGATGGGCCCTTAGTCTTGTTGACATTCAAGAGTAAGTTGTTGGGAGAACCCCTCCTCTCTCTAGATGCCTTCTCGTCATGAACATCCAGGAAGGAAGAAAGATTCCACACCCATCCACTTTTTGACTTGTTCTCACTTTTTTTTTCTCAGCCAACACCTTTCAAAGCCCTACATTTTTTCTGCTGCAAGCCATGTGGTCCGACAAAACAAGTAAGAGCTCCTTATCCCGAAGAAAAAAAAGAGTTGTTTCTTGTATGATGCACAAAGAGCGTGCATGAAAGCACCAAAATGAATGCTTCTGAAGGGGGGCATTGTGGGGTAAGGGAGAGAGAAGGACGGCCGGAAAAGAAGAGGAGAAATCAGAATGATAGTACTCACTGAAGGAGGAAGACGGAGAAGCACAGAGGTGGAGAGCAAAGGAAAGGAAGGAAAAGAGGAGCAAAGTGCTCTTTTAAATGGAAATTGGCTCTTCCACTGATGGCTGGGACGAGTAATGATGACCCCCCACCACCCACTACTTGAAAGTGGTGTCAGCATTTTTACATGCACAGAAACACACACACACACACACACACACACACACACACACACACACACACACACACACACACACACACACACACACACACACACTCACACACAATTTTCACACCATAATTCTACCCGTCCACACATCTACATACACGTTTAAAAGCATGCAAGAGCTTACTGATGACAAGCGCGCGCACACACTACACACACACACACACACTCACCCTCCAGAGATGGGGAACAGCGTGAAAGTGTGATGATGCATCATTTTCTTAAGCACCTCTATCCATCTTCCCGTCCTCACCAACTATGTACTTTTCACATCCTTCATTTAAGGAAGAGGTGGGCAACTTACCTCAGCTGTACAGTTTGTGGGTACCTAGGCAGCAGTGGGCACACCATGCATACTGTACACTGTGTGAGTCTCTGCATACAAACAAAACACAGAGATCACATGCGTGTCACTCTACATCCGAAGTTTTGCCATGTGCACAACATAGATGATAAGATTGTATACTGAAGCAGGTTTTTAAGGATTTCACTCAGGCAGTGCATCTTCCATAGATCAATGGTTAAGGAGGTGCCAGCGAAGTACAACTTCCCAATTTCAGCAGTCGGTTTTGACTCCAACTGTGAGACTCTCTGGACTCAACTCTTAAAATAGATAAATCCTCATTGGATGCACTACTATGCATGCAGTGTCTATAAAGGCCCCAATAAATGATGGTGTCCTAAATCCAGTTCTACCATAATCTGAATTATATAACAAAAGCACTTAAGATTATGTTAGGTTTCTAATTTAAAGTTTCATCCGGACATTAAAAGACAAAAGTGTTCATAGCCATTGCAAATACGCACAAATGCAGAGAAGGAAAACTGCCATCATACAGAGGGTGAGGCCTGATAGTGTTACACTTGGTTGTACACATAAAACATTATGGAAGTAATTGTCTTTTTACAAAAGAGCTTGAGATTGAAGGTCATGTATACTTTCTCAGTGATAATGCATTATTGTATTATATGTACAGTACTGTAGAGGATACTGAAGATTGTGAATTAAACGTAAACATTTAGATCATGATGAATATCTTGTCCTTATATTGATCCTTATATTTAACATTTTCATCTTTTCATATACAAGTTAACGCAAAGAAAAACTGCTCAGCTGCACACACACACTAACACACATACACACACACACCCGCGCGCACAAGGACACAAACTCTTATATAAAAGTGTCGTTTTATTTGATGATAAGAGCCCCCATGAGAAGTTTCTATTCCCACATGGTCGCTTTAATGCCTGCCTCGCTTCCTCTGCTTCTCGTATTCACAAAGAGAGAAACTCTTGGGCCCGCAGTGTGAGTTCTGTTCACAGGACTGCAGGCAAGTGCACAACTCAATAGAGACCAAATAGCTTGCTATTAAACCCACACTGCTTTTAAGAAAGCTGTACTTTCGCACAAGTCTGTGTGTTGCAGGGCCTATACATTGGTAGTGAGTGTACGGAGTGTGTTTGTAGTTTGTAGGCCTCGGGATCACATTTTGAAAGTATCTTCTGTGTGATTTTTGGACTTATTTTTAATATCTGTAAATGTATTTGCCCTGTTTTTACTGTCAGCGTATTAGGGAGCTTATGTTGCTTGTGTGGGTTAAAGCATCAGCAACAGCAGAGTCCTTTCAAATTGGAATCAAATATTTAGCAGGGACACAAATGTAGCTCAGTAGTGATTCTGCATATTTACAGGAATCACTGCTTTATACATGACAGCAGGCTATGAAAATAAACCCTTTAAAATGGCTGAGTATGCATTTAGACATGCAGACACATGGGACCAGTTCACTGAAATGTAAAGCTACAAACTGTTGTACTGTAGAGATGTTTAATGACCCTCACTCATACTATTATGATATGTTGACCTACTCACAAAATATCAAACAAGGCATGCTATCTACCAAGCAACAACACATGATCTGTGTTACTGAAGAGGAAAATGTACCCCTTTATTACTCACTAATCGATAGTTCCATGGCACAAAAATGATGATTTAGATTTCATTCATTCATCTTCAACCGCTTGTCCCTATCGGGGTCGCGGGGGGGCTGGAGCCGATCCCAGCTGACATCGGGCGTGAGGCGGGGTCCACCCTGGACAGGACACCCGTCTATCACAGGGCACATAGAGACAAACAACAATTCACACCTACGGGCAATTTAGAGTCACCAATTAACCTAACGTGTGCATTTCTTTGGACTGTGGGAAGAAACCAGAGAACCCGGATGACCCCATGCAGACACGGGGAGAACATGCAAACTCCACACAGAAGGGCCCCAGCTGGGATTCGAACCAGGAATCCTCTTGCTGTGAGGCGACAGTGCTAACCACCACCCCACAGTTTTGGATCAGTAGTACAACATTGTCAACATCAGCCAAATATACTTAAAGTATAAAAAATAACTGGTTGCTATAGTCACGTAAATGTGGGGTTAACAGTTTTCGCCCTGAAATGTGTTGGAGTTATTACAAAATAGCAATGGATTAAAATACTGAAGTAGAGTACCTTCAAGTTCTACTTACTAAAGTACTTGAGTAAAAAATATATATTTCTACTTCTGCAAGAATCAACCTTTTCCTGCATTTATCCACAGAATCGTGAAAAAGGTGTTCATTACAGAGTTTAGGAGAGCTTGAACGTCTTCCATAGAGTGAACCATTTCAACACACATAGAACAACGTGAATAGTGTCAGTGCCATTTTCTCAATTTCAGACAGCCGTCTGCCTCAGTGAAAAAACACAAGTTATCACAATGCCAGTATTGTACAGCCTGAGACTGTGTTATCTAACCAGCATAAGGTTCCTGTAGAATATATGTGGTATTAAATGAATCCACAATCGTGGAACCCATCGGCTATCGGACTGAAGACGATTCAGCCTCTGGTGGCAATGGAAAACCAGACCGCTTCCACTACCCAAATCTTGTCCTGTTGCCTCCAGATTCTGCAATCATATGCAGCATCCGTTTATAGAGATTAATTAATTGATAAGTGTTCAGTGATCAGTGTTTAAGAACGATGGCAGGGAGAAGGATGGTGATAAGGCTTTGGTGGTTTTTTTTTAAAATCTTTTAGAAGGGAAACGTTTAAGGGTACGCTCACATTTGGCCCATTTTTAAACTTACTCTGAACGTATAGAAGTTAAAAGAAGTTATTTAGCATGCTTTTACATTATTATCAATTTAACACAGAGGGCATAACTAAAGGATGATGCAGATAAACTCCATTTTAAAACTAGGTGCAGTAAGATCGGAGGGGTCAGCCCCCCAGGAGGGGGGATGCTTCAGAGTAGGTACTGTTCTTTTTACAAGAACCGGTGGTTTATTGGAGCAACCGTGTCTGTGATTGATTGACTTTCTAAAGCCTAAACCAGCGACTGCCTCAGCAACTTTCTGAACCAGTCACAACAATTCCAAGAACTTTTTTTTCTGTATAAATGAATCGATTATATTCCTAATGTCTTCTTCATCCATTTTGAAAGTTAAAGTTTCTTCTATTCAGACAAATTAGGTGTATGGTAAGGATGTCCTCTTATCTATTCTTAGCTGACAGTTTGGGCTGTACTCAAGCCTTCCTCAGAGCTGCTGTTTTCTTCCGGGTATGACGTATTTTATGAAAACAGCTGAGCTCGGTTGTCTGAGCCCAGAGAGACCCTTTGGCCAAGCAGAATATTTTTTGCTGTTTTGATAATAAACTTTTTAAACTTCAAGAAGTACTATGGCTTTCCTTGAGTAAGAACACGACATGCCAAAGCCCACCTCTCTCAACCCAGCCATCGCCGGGAAGTTCGCCGTACCTAGGCACAGCTTAGCTGTACTAATACTGATCAAACAAACTAGACTTAAGCTGTGAATCATGCTTGCCCGTCGTACGAAAGGTAAGTGTGAGGACACCCTTAGAAAGGTGCCATTTAAAATGGGCCAGACCAGACATAGATGTGTTTTTTTGTTTTGTCCCTGTAAACACACCTCAGTAACAGTCCAGTGGGTTTTTGGCAAAGGACCGTTTTTCATTGTATTGCTGCAGTGCTTCCCATACCACCAGATATTTATCACTGATATGAGACTATTTTGTATTGGTCTTATCTAAATGGAGGCTATGAAATGAAGATTAAAGTGCTTTTGTAGCTTTTTCTGTTCATTTTACTTTCTTTTTCTTAACAGCTCATATGTCTACTTCAATGGTTCCACACTGTTTCAACAACCCGTACCTCTCGGAGGAGATTGGTGTTTCAAAAATAAATGTGTCCCTTGGTGTGAAAGAACATCTGCTACTGCACTTGGTCTTGTTTTCACGACGTGCTTCACCCACACTCTTTGCAACTCATTTGCCTTCCTATTCAATATAAGCGGGTCCATTCCTCATTATGTTTGAGGGCAGTGCACTTCATACACTCACTCGGTTTGCCTTCATCATCAGCCTCTGTCAGTGGTGTCTCATGGGCCCATTACCCGATGTTTTACAGTAAACCTTTGTGCTTAATTTGCATTAATGTGGTATGAGGTGTGGCATTCATTACGCTGACCTCAGTGTATGGTGGCAGGAGAGCCAAAACAACACATTAAAACTTGTCTTCTGATACACAGGAGCAGCAACCACTACAGTAGTTTGTGATAGACTCTCAGTCTTTCAGGAACCAGCAAGATGGATTGCACCCACAGGGAATGACACCGGGAATAGGACTGCCAGGAAGGACTCTCAATCTTGGCTGTTTTAGCATCTTTTTGGCAGCCGAGTATAGCACTCCAGTAATATTAAATACTGCAGTTTAAAGATACTTAACATAGCAAGAATTCCCAACAAAACATACCCAGACCAAGAGTCTACAGTGGCTGCGCTATAGTGGCTGTGTGAGGCTTGATTGATTGTTGATTGTTGGCCATCGTAATTGAGCACATTAGGATAGATAGCAAGTTTAGCTGAGGCTGATGGGAATGTCATCAGTACTGCAGGTATTTGGTCATAAATCACCATTGAAAATATGATCAGTTGGAAAAATCGATATACCTGAAAGTTGTATGAAAATCAACTTTGCTGGAAACATGAACGTCTGTACAGAATTCCATGTTAATCAAACCAATAGCTGTGCATAGCAATAATTCAGTCTAAACCAAATCATTTCAATCTGCTGATGACGTGGGAAAACTAGAGGATCATCAAAGTCATTAGGATTCATCCTCAGGAGATCACAGATGTCTTTAACAAATGGCGTGCCAATCTGTCAAGTAGATGTGGAAGTGTTACAAAGGATTATTGATGTTATTGCCCTACTACTGGTGCTACATGTCATTTCTTCAAGATATATCTACTGTGGCCAAATCATTTCTATCATTCAAAATGTCATGCCAATCTGTCAAAAATGTGTTGAGATATTTCAGTGTAGACCTAGTAGGCTGAACGACTTACCAGTCAACCAATATTGCCATCCTTAGAGCCACACAAGTAATGTCACTAAAAAGCCAGTGGTAAATGGGAATGACATGAGAAAAGATTTACTCACTATTTCTTCCTCCGAGTGGCAATGAAAAAAAACAGCTGCCCAGTCAGAGTATATGTATAATGAAGCAGGATTTAGAAACAGATGCTGTTCACTGGCCTGTCTAGACAAATAAAGATTAAAAACTATTAAGAGACGGTGAGGGTGAAACCACAGCACCTTTCCCTGTCCCTCATGTTTACCCAATGCTCTCTAACCCATGAAGCTTACTAACACACTTCCAAACTCAACCCAACCCAACCCTTCCTCACATCTTCATGCACATTACATCCTCAACCCATTACATCCTCATCTATCCTTCTACGTATTGTCACTCCTTTCCATGCATCCTTAACCAGGCTCTGGGGGCACAGGTAGTTTGGCTCCATCCAAAGTTTATAACCTGCCAGCAACTTCATCATAATGAAGTTGCTTAGCAACCAGCGGAGACTCCAGCTTGAGAAGTGCTGGTAGTCTGACTTTTTTTTTTACCTTTGGACAGAGCTAGGCTAGCCATTTCTCTCTGTCTCCAGTCTTTATACTAAGCTAAGCTAACCATCTCCTGGCTCCAGTGATATATTAAACAGACAGACATGAAAGTAGAATCAATCAATCAGTCAATCAATCATCTAAGTCTCCCAAGAGAGTGAATTACAGTCTCCAAAAATGTTAAATCATTCATATAATGGTACAAAACAATATGCGGTTTTCAGCACATTATTGAAATCTATCAAAGTCTCAAGCAATTTCTAATGGTGGGAGGAGAACTAATAGGTTATCTTTGATGTAAAAGTAACCTGTTATTTTAAAAATCATTATCATCAAGGTTAGCTTCCTGCTCCATCATACAAAGCTAAATGCTACAGGCCTGCTGTTCTATATGGTAATCAACAGGTGGGAGTACATAGCCCTATATATACAGTATATACAGTAATTGTATGGAAAATAATTGTGTGCGAGCGTAGCCTTTTGTGTTTGTGTCCTCTTTTTGTGCTCCTGCATGTTATTATTCTTGTTTAGCCGGCACCATTGTTTATGCCTATTCTCATCACAGCTACTGACAATCCCATAGTAACAGTGCTGCAGCAGCCCACAGCTCTCACAGTCTTGAGGAGGTAAATCAACTACAAAACAGATGCAGCGGGTGTATGTGTTCGGCCATGAGGCGGCGAGTGTGTGAGGAAGCCAACATGGCAGATTTTACAGGCTGGTGAGCAACAAAGAGCTGCTTCCTTTCTTCTCCATGCAAATGCCCCCAGCTCCTAGCTAGCAACGCTCGGTAGACAGATATAAATGTAAATGGATGGATGGATGGATGGATGGATCGATGGATGGATGGATGGATGGATGGATATTCATTCCTGTGTATTAGCAAACTACACTGATGAGATAGGATTGTTGAGAGTTTGGTGCCCAATTATTTTTGGAGGTAGTATAGTTTGCTCTTCAAGAACTATGATGCAACGATGCTACAATATGATGGAAAGAGGTAACTGGACTCACAGGCTTATGACTGGGCAAATGATGGAAATCTGCACTGCAAGCATTTACAGATATGCAGGGTACACAGTTTAAAACTCTGACAATGATTGAGATTGGCTCACTGTAAACAAAATTCAAATAAACACTAAACAGGCAACATCATTCTGCAGTCCATTCTCTTATCTCCGGACGAGACTGTGCAGACAAACAGAAACCCACAACACAAAGGCTAGAAAGAAATGAAGGGAGAAGCAGAAACATCACCGTAGCACGAAAATAATAGCCTGCCCGGGCAGAAAAACAATTTGCAACTGACAGGACAGACAGTGACAGCATAATGACTACTGTCGCTAATGCAAGCACTGCACTGCACTCCAACAACAATGCAGCAATTTCATTAGCTGGGCACATTCTGCCAGAAGGATACTGAGTTGTGACACTAGAAATATCAGTCTTGTTTTGATGGCAGCCTAAGTGGACAAAATGAGGCGAAAAAAGGGCGAAATAACAAAAGCATCAAGTGGACTTTGTGAAAATCAAATATTTTTAGTAATCATCTGCAGCAGGGTTGGTTGATATTTAATCTATCGTCTCTGCTATCCCTAACACTTTCACTTCATCTCCCTCTTTCCTCAGATTGGAATAAGCGAGTGGACTATGAGCCAGGAACAGGAAGTAAGCAGCTGTTTCCTAAAATGCACCTGGAGACTTGCGGTGGGCCATTGTCGTCGGTGAGGACCACAGTGGAGCTGCAGACCAGCCACATCGGGAAAGGCTGTGACAGGGAGACCTACTCTGAGAAATCTCTACAGAAGCTGTGTGGTAAGTTACGCGAACAAAAGCATTTCTATTGTATTTTGAATGCCATAATCATGCTGGTGTGATCAGAATCAAAAGCAGCTTAGACTGAGTGTGCATTTTGGCATGTAGCAGTAAATGGTATGGGAGCTGGAGCTGTGGCTTTTAGGAAGGCGGTGGATATGTAGAATATACCGCAGATGGCTGATCAGAGATTACTTCTGACTGAGACGGCAAACTGAAAGTTAGTGCAATGAATTTGAAGTAAGCTGCTGCTAAAAGCATCAGTCTTAGTACCAGGGTCAGACAGGGCCTGAGGCGCTGTTCTCTGCCCTTTTTAAACCAACATCTGAAAGCTCCCGGTCTGTGTTGCTTTCTTATCTCCACTTGTGTCCCTGGTAAAACCCTGTGCTAAATGAAGGCACCAGAATAGCAACTTAAAGCTGTGTCACTAATGATGTGACAGAGTGAGGGCATTAGCTGCCTCCAATGCAGCCGCGCTTTCTCCTCATTGACTGATGAGCAGCCGAGCTGCCACGTCGATGCCCAGAGCGGCAACAAAGCAGCAGAGCCGGCCCGCTCTCCACACCCCGCCCACACTGCACTGCCAGCAGGGGGGCTGGAGTCATCATCTTTGACTAAC
Source organism: Echiichthys vipera (assembly GCF_963691815.1). NCBI lineage: Eukaryota > Metazoa > Chordata > Actinopteri > Perciformes > Trachinidae > Echiichthys > Echiichthys vipera. The sequence continues at coordinate 5,873,570 of NC_139830.1, read as the reverse complement.
GGCCTTTACAAGCCCCATCCCAGCTCATCTGAATGCATAACATCCCCTCCCTACCTCCCCTGGCTCCCGGTCCATGCATGGTTTACCACTAAAGAGTCCTTTTCAAGCACCTCATAATCGTTATCTGATAGTGAATAGAATAAATTGTAATTGCTTTTTTAAAGCACAATCAATTTGAGATAATGTACAAAGACATTGTGCAACGAGAAAGCTGCAGCTGGGTGCTGGAGAAGTCGATGCATATTTATTTACTGAGGGAATCTAATTACCGGAGTCAGAACGTCGACACTGGCATAAGTACGATGTAGAGAAAAACAGAGCTTTACAGACGGGGGAGAACATCAATTAATGTGCTAATGTTGTGTTATTAGCAGCAATGAACAGCATGTTGCAATTGTTTGCCGGACAAGGGAGACACAGCGAATGCTGACATTGCCCATTTTTTTCTTGGAACAGCATGGTTCCTGTATCGCTTTGATTTATTACCAACTATAAGCTGTTAAAAATGATTTATAAATGTGTTTTAAACGCATGAAATGGATTTCTCACTGTCACACAGAGGAGGAAAGATTGATCGGTAAGGGCATGTCAAATACATTGTGGAGTGAGTTGCGCAACATGGCAAAAAATAAGGTTGGTCAATGTTGACAGTTTGAAAACAAAAATTGTTCAGGACTTCACTTATTGAGGTTATTGTGTCAAGGCAGGATGGGGTTGCTTTTAAAGGGAAGATGAGAAAGGGAACAGAATTGCTTAATGCAATGCAGTAATGATTGGTGTGTATTGTCAGGATGTCTAACAAAAGGGTCAGCTGTAAACAAGTCATTGGATTGGCTCATTTACTCCATGCACTGTCCTTCTCACCAGGCCCTTGCTGTGTCTTTCCCTTTGTGTTACTTTAATACTTAGTCAATATACAGTACAGACCAAAGGTTTGGACACACCCCCTCATTCAAGGAGTTTCCTTTATGTTCATGACTATGAAAATTGTAGATGCACTTGGGGACACTTTCAAAGTTTCCCAATTTTTCGGACTGACTGACCGTCATTTCTTTAACGATGGCCACTCGTTTTCCTTTACTTAGCTGCTTTTTTCTCGCCATAATACAAATTCTAACAGTCTGTTCAGTGGGACTATCAGCTGTGTATCCACCTGAGTTCTGCACAACACAACTGATGGTCCCAACCCCATTTATAAGGCAAGAAATCCCACTTATTGAACCCGATAGAGCACACCTGTGAAGAAACAAGAATATCAGGCGTATTTTCGGTTGTTTTACACTTTTTTGTTAAGTACATATTTCCACATGTGTTAATTCATAGTTTGATGCCTTCAGTGTGAATCTACAATGTCAATAGTCATGAAAAGAAAGGAAACTCATTGAAAGAGAAGGTGTGTCCAAACTTTTGGTCTGTACTGTATCCTCTCTGTTTCCATTCAGGCACATTTTCGTGGTAAGCTATGTTCTGAATTGTCTTGCATCTCTTTACTTTTGAAAGTCAGTTTCATTTGCAATGAATCAATACCCACATCCTCGATCCATCTCGGCCCATTGATTACGTATTAAGCGCTGCCATCTGCCTCACTCATAAGTAATCACAGCCAAGGTTAGGCCAATATACCCTGCATATCTGCCATGATTGTTATTGACGCATTCTCTGTCGCATCTCTTATTTGTCCCCACTGCGATGAACCCAGGAGCCTCCTCTGGCAGCACTGACCTTCTGCCTGCCCCCAGCACTGCCACCAACTGGACAGCTTCCCTGGTGACTGACAGCGGCAGGGACAGTGACTTGATCTTCAGGTTTGACGGTCATCAGGCGGCTAAAATCCCAGACTGGGTGGTACCCCAGAATCTGACGGACCAGTTCACCGTAGCAACCTGGATGAAGCATGGGCCCAGTCCTGGCCTCAGAGCTGAGAAGGAGACTCTGCTATGTAACTCCGACAAGACTGGTGAGTGTGACAGGCGAGAACCGACACTGACACTCATGGACTTTATTTAATGAGAGATTCAGAACATTAATATAGCAGTTGACAAATATTTGATTTGTGTCAGTATCAGGCGCCATGACAAAGCATCAGTATTTGATGAGTTAATGATTGGTTGGTGAGAACCTTGTAGAGGCATTTTTTCAGTATTTTAATGACTATCTATCCATCTATCTGTCTATCTATCTATCTATCTATCTATCTATCTATCTATCTATCTATCTATCTATCTATCTATCTATCTATCTATCTATCTATCTATCTATCCTTCTATCTATCTATCCTTCTATCTATCTATCTATCTATCTATCTATCTATCTATCTATCTATCTATCTATCCTTCTATCTATCTATCTATCTATATATATATCTATCCTTCTATCTATCTATCTATCTATCTATCTATCTATCTATCTATCTATCTATCTATCTATCTATCCTTCTATCTATCTATCTATCTATCTATCTATCTATCTATATATATATATATATATATCCTTCTATCTATCTATCTATCTATCTATCTATCTATCTATATATCTGTCTATCCTTCTATCTATCTATCTATCTATCTATCTATCTATCTATCTATCTATCTATCTATCTATCTATCTATCTATCTATCTATCTATCTATCTATCTATCTATCTATCCATCCATCCATCCATCCACCCACCCATCCATCCATCCATAGCTCGCTAATGATCCAACATAACAAATTTAATTACATCATAGCATGCTTTGCCCAAAGGAATGATTGTGTTTAAAAAATGCCTGTGGAAAATGATGTGAGATGACCTTGGCCTTCTTTGAAGCAGTACTGCCGTCCCAGATTAGCGGGGTCTCATAAACCTGTATGTCAGGTTTACTTGGCAGTGAGTAGGTGTGTTGATTTGCTCCCTGGTGCCCACTCCTCTTTCTCCCTCCTTCCCACAGAGATGAACCGTCATCACTACTCGCTGTATGTCCATAATTGCCGCCTGGTGTTCCTGTTAAGGAGAGACTTCACCCAGGTAGACACCTTCCGTCCGGCCGAGTTCCACTGGAAACTGGAGCAGGTAAGACACCGTGGTGCTCTGGGACACATGCAAAAGACTGGGGAACTTGTGTGAAACATGAATTACCTCAGTTTTTGCCTCAACTCACTTTGGTGGATTTGATAAGTAGGTTATGGGCCCATCTCAGGGGGCAGGGATGAGCCTCCAGCCTGGATTAAACCTGAAACATCCACTCGTGGCTTAATTTTTGTCTTTCTTTATATTACACTAATAAAAGAAGACATGCTGGGGTTTAGTTACAGAGTATTGGCATAAGGTTCATAAGATGTGAGAAGCACAGATCAGTCAATGAACCCTCACTAACTAGTTGGCGATCAGACTCATAAAAAGCTCAGCACACATCCATGGTTTTCTGTGTGTTTGTGTGAAAATAGAAGCACTTGCTTGCATTTCTATTTAGTGCTTGACTGGGCTGGAAACCCTCCGACAACCCCCCCTGAAAAAGCCGAACCTTTAATTAGCCCTAATTAATTTGGAGAACTCTCGTACCACTCCACTTAATAACCGTGAAGTTTTTTTTTAATGGATTTAGTTACTCTTTAAAAATGATTTGCCAAATATCAGTGTTTCTGTTATAAACATAGTGGAGCAGTGGCTCACTACAGTATTTTCTCCTCAGTGACAAACTGGAACAAAAGCCTTTATAGCACAGTTTCCCATTGAAATCACACTAGAGAGTCCTGTGAATTATGACAGATACCGGAAAGACAAGAAGTAGCTAGCTAGCACACTCCTTAGATGGATATTCATTTAGCGGGTATAGTCACTTGAGTTAAGCCAGTGCAAAAATCCCAGTGTCGGGGGTCACAGTAGGCTGGTTACCTGCAGCAGCAGCTGGATCTAATGTCCGAAATCCATGGGACACGGATGTCACTCGTCACGTAGTTTGGACATGGTTGTTTTTTTTCCTGCCACTCAGACTCTTTCTGCATAGCTTGTAGTTTCCAGCTTTACTGCGTGCTCTGTGTCAGAGTCTTGTCAAGTTGATAATGCAGGGTTTGGAAGTGTAGGCCATATGTACTGGTACTGAATTAATTAACTGGATCATTTTAACTCCCGGATCACGGATACACATTGATTTGATTGATTTTAGACAGTTCTATGCAGTGTCTACCTGTTAGTTAGGCAGAGAGAAAATAAATAGTTGGGCCACGCGACGCTGGATTTGTTAATACCTATGCAGCAGCTGGATCTAATGTCCGAAATCCACGGGACACGGATGTCACGTAGGTTTGACATAGTGTGTTTTTTTTCCTTGCCACTCAGACTCTTTCTGCATAGCTTGTGGTTTGTGTAAGGATCATTTTAACTCCCGGATCACGGATACACATTGATTTGATTGATTTTATTTTAATATGAGATTTCAAAAACACACGTAAGGTTGATGTGCTGTGTTGCATAGCCTCTGGTACAGTGATATTCTATATAAATAATGTTTAGACAGTTCTATGCAGTGTCTAGCTGTTAGTTATGCAGGGCGTGTCCTCTGTGGTGTGTACTGGCAGCAATAGAACTGGGGGGTCCGGGGGGTCCGGGGTTTCTCTAAGGCATCAAATTTTTCCAGAGATAAAATAACTGTGTTACCTGACATGGGATCAGCATTGGAAATTATTGCAAACATGGTTTTGGGGAGTTTTTCTTATGTTGGTACAGAAATGTTGGTTTAAGTAGGGCAGTACTTGAAATGTTTTAGGAAAACAGCGAGAAAAAATGTCACCACTTCACTGATCCGTGGGGTAAAATATGCTATCTTGTCATCAGTTTGGAACATTCTCATTTAACGTGTAATCTATTAAGTGTAAGAGGGATTTCTTCTTCACAAGATTTTAAAGTCGAATAAACAAGCACGGCAAAAAAAAAAAAAAAAGGCAGAAGCATGGGTGTATGCATGTGTGTGCAGACAGCAGCTGTCTGTTGATTAAGGATGCTGTCTTAAAGTCAGACAGGTCACCTCGACTCGCAAGACCTCGCTCTCACCCAGCGAGGACATTTGATTCAGGGGAGAGAGACACAGCTGAGCCTGGACATCCAGATGCAGCACCCAGGGCTAATTTGATCAGACACATCACTGGTCTTGACGGCGGGGCAAAAGCAGGAGGCTGTCCATCAGCCTCTTGACAACACATGGCGTGCATTAGGCATCATCTGGAGGACTTTAAACACAGGGTCCCCACAGAGCATCAGTCACCTTTCTGTTGTCTCCACAGGTATTTTGAAGTTGTTACTTTTAAAAGATTGTCAATAATCCAGAGATAAATCCACATTTCTGTGCCCTGTTGCTTCCTGTCATTGAGAATATCTTTGCCTCCTCAGTCAAATGCTTCCTTTACTGGAGGACAAATGTGTTGAAATGGACTTTTACCATCAGCCGTCAGGCTTATAGCTACCACTGATGGCACTGAGTCTTCTGTATTTGTTTTTTTATGTAACATTCAACGGGAAAACATTGTAAACATGGTGTGAATTTTACAAACACCTTCTTTTAAGACAAACTATTGGCAGTGAACATAGTGTGTGTATTTGTTGACCTAGTTGGCAAGCTGCCCTCGCAAGAAAAAATAGTAGTTAGTTGAAAGTTGTGTTCAATTGAATTAAAAAGATTCAACAGTTTTGCTGAATTCCACATATAAATATAAATATGAGACACTGTAGAGACCTTATTTTTGGTGCCTGGTCTGTTGAGGGGTTTTAGGGCGGTGTAAAGGGTGTATCATTAGGGAACATGCACCTCGCTGAAAGTCTGAGTACAGCCATGCAAACATTTTACCTTCTATTGTCTACACTACACATGACTGGAAAGTCAGTCCACTACTTTGATCCAGATTAAAGTTTATGGAGAAACAACAACTATTGGATGGACTGTCTTAAAATGTTGTTGTGGGAATTTTGGATATTTGTAATTCATAATCATAGTTTTGTCAGGTCAGACGCAGTTCAGTGTCTCCTCTGTTTAACCTTATCATAGGACTAGTACATAGCTTGTTTGTGCTTAATGGATAATGTAAATAACTGCCTCATGATGGTATAATGGAATATTTGTGCTTCTATACATCCTGTCTCTTGCAGATAACTCATGACTGTTTTTATGGCCTATGTGGACGCTGTTTTAGAGACCCTGTGATGAGAGAATTTCAGAGTGTTCAGAATTGTAATGTCTGAGGCATGTTTTGTTGTCACCCAACCAAGGCTTAGCTCATTCTGTCGCTTCCTCTAAAGAGGCTGACCACCAGTGGGGTCGGGGTCATTCCTGCTAAACTCTGAGCTTTGTGAGGAAGCAGGGGTGAACGTATTTTTGTCTGCAGAGGAAAATGCTTTGTCAGAATAAACCACGGAGAAAAAGCTGATCCTGTTTGTTGATCTGTATTGAAGAAATCAATTTCCACAACAATGTTATAAGGACAGTCATGGTCTCCAGAGGATGAATCCTACTGACTTTGGTGATGCATTGGCTTTTTTATCTCCAGACAACAGTAGATCAAAGTTTTCACTTTCAGGACTGGGGTGAAATATTTCAACAACAACTGGATGGACTGACACAACGTTTGGTACAGACATTCTTGGCGAGATCGGGTGCCGTTCATCTGCATGTGCTGACTGTGAGGCAGTTTTCCCTAAGCAAACAAGCTTATGCACCCTGCAAAGGGTTGAGTGGTGTTTTGAGGCCATTGGGGGCAATTTGATCTTTGATGAGCTTGTGGTAATTTTAGTTTCATAAGGTGCAATTCACCTTCATTTAAGTTTGTCTCGTCTTCGATGAAATTCGACAAAAGTTAAGTTGGTATATTTGGCTGTATTCTGACAGTTTAAAAAGACGTGTATGGCTTTATCTAAATTGATCTCAATTTATTTATTTCATTACCTCTAGGTGATAAAACTTTCTACAGACTCCGCTGGCACCCCATACATCTTTGAAACAGGCTGAACAATAGTTGTTAAACTGTAGAGTTTCCTGAGCACTCTCTGATCTCCTTCTTCCCTCTTGTTAATAGTTGTCTCTGAAACCTCGGGGCATTGAAAGGAAACTTTCATTAAGTTGCTATCTCCCCTTGCCTTCTCGCCACTTCCTCCTCATCTGCTAATGTCTTTTAAACAAAATGAACTTCTGAATACCTCCAGCCCAGAGAACCTTTCCTCAGAAGAATTTCTTCCTCTCCCCACATTGGTTTATCACAGAAGTCCAATTAATTTTTCTCACAATCCAATCAGACATTGCAGGTTGCTACATAATGACTGGAATGGGGGTGAAAGATGGTTGCAGATATTCGTTTTACCTTCTGAAAAAAAAACCGAGTGTGCTATCTGTTAATAACAGGCACAAAGTAGTTGAAGGCAGCATGGCTTTATGCGTACAGACTTATTGTGTTCGGTGTGATTCAGTATGCTTTGCAGTGCATTGTTGAGAGAGATGGCCTGAGGTTTGTATTGACTTCATTGAAGCACTTTGCCTCGAGCTTGTTTTGAAAGTGTCTTTTCTGTGTGGTTTCATATTCTTTAAATGCAGACTTGCATTCAAGCATCTGAAAGGACACTGTCAATCTTGAAGCTGCTTCCCGCATGAGCCAGTACTGAATGAGCCCTCGCATGTGTTATTAACTATGTAGGAACTTGTATCAAGAAACAATAGCCTTTGCCTCACACAGGTTTTCCAAGAGTCACCTCATGCAAAAGTGACTCACACACCCACACTCAGACTTTAGTTTTTTAATAGTGAATTAACTGAAAGTTAAGCTTTATTGGTCCATTTAATTGTATTTTTCAACCTCAACCCTATTTAACCATGTTTTTGTGTCTGAATGACTAATGGGAACAATAATTTTGTTAAATTGGTGCGGTAGTGCGCGAGAGAGC